>NC_056731.1:176837547-177005047 GCF_019279795.1 Protopterus annectens | reverse complement strand
ACTTACCATAAATGTAGATGTTCGAGTGTATTCACTGTTGCAGTCATTACATTTGGGTAATCTGCTGGCAGGTTGCCCTCAGTCGGCCTGAATTCCAAAGTCTTGGGTCCTGCGTCAGTTGCTGTCTTCTCTTCCATGACTTCAGGTCGTCAGGGGTATAAAGCATGCATCCAACGCCATTTTCTTTAGTTTTTCTTGCCCCCGATGTCAGGTGCCCCCATAAAGGTAGCAATATTATACATACACGCATCAATATAAACTTTACCTTCATCTACAAGCAAATACACCACATAGGTTGTAGAAGATAGAGAAGGAAAGATAAACTTTAGAAAGACGGGGGGTGGAGGGAGGGTAACCTGGACTGCAACAGTGAATACACTACAACATCTACATTTATGGTAAGTGTACTCAACTGTACTATGTTCTTCGTGTTTCACTGTTGCAGTCATTACATTTGGGTAGAATCCCAAAGCTATGGTTGGGAGGCTGGAGCTAAACAGCATTAGGTGCGGCTATAAGGCCCTGCAGCACTGCAGTGGAAAAGCCTGCCCTGGACTTGTGGCAAATGGTAATGCTTTGTAAAGGTGTGAAAAGAACTCCAAATAGCAGCCTCTAGAATGTTTTTGGTTGGTACTCCTCTGAGAAAGGCTGCTGAACTAGCTGCAGCTCTGGTGGAATGAGACCTAATGCCCTTGGGCACAGGTTTACCATGGTGTAAGTAGCAGAAACGGATGCAGTGGCTTATCCACTTTGAAACCGTCTGCTTTGAAACAGCCTTTCCTTCTGATCCTGCAGCATATGACACTAGTAATTGCTCAGTTTGTCTTAGAGTTTTAGTCCTGCTCAAGTAGAATCTTAGCTGTCTGTGTACGTCCAAGGAATGCAGAATTCTCTCCCCTTTGTTCTGCGGATTTGGATAAAAAGTTGGCAGATGAATTGTTTGGTTAATAGCCACACTGGAAACCACCTTAGGCATAAAAGTAGGAATTGTCCTCAGAGACACCCTGTCTGGGCAAAATATGATAAAAGTCTCTACAGCCATGAGGGCCTGTAGCTCTGAAACTCTTCTTGCTAAAGTAATTGCTAGTAGCAGAGCTGTCTTCCATGACAAGAACTTTATATCAGCGGTAGCAGCTGGTTCAAATGGAGGCAGGGTGAGCTTTTCCAACACATAATTGAGGTCCCATGCAGGTAATGGTGATCTTCTAGGACACCTTAAATTTTTGGCTCCTCTAAGATACTACTTTATTAAAGGATGAGAAAAGATTGGTGGCTCTGTATTGTAATCAGCCGAAATGACAGAGGCATGGATTTTGATTGATGAGAAAGATAGGCCTTTGTCAAGCATCTCAGTCAAGTATTGTAATATCTGAGGAATATGTGGTTCTGCTGTATCAGTTCCTTGTGCTTCATTCCAAGCACAGAATCTCTTCCATTTGTCCGCATAAGATTTTCTAGTACTAGGCCTTCTGGCTTCCAAAATGACATCCATCACAGCTTTACTGAGAGGTGTCGTTTGTATGATTACATGATTAGCCATGCTGCCAGGTTCAGAGTCTGTAGTTGATTGTGCAGGATCTGATTGTTTTGCTGGGACAGTAGTTGTGGTCTTTGAGGCAAGGTCCAAGCTGGGTATTGAGACAAGTTCCTTAGGATTGGGTACCAGTATTGGCGGGGCCAGTCCGGGGCAATTAATATCACCTTTGGCTTCTCTTGTCTGACTTTTAGGAGGACCTTGGGTAGAAGAGGCAGAGGAGGAAAGGCGTAAACTGATGGGTTTTTCCAACTGAAAGAGCGTCCACTTTCCATGCTTGTCTGTGATACGTCCTTGTGCAGAATCTTTTCAACTGATAATCTTGAGGAGAGGCAAACAGATCTATGCCTGGGCTCCCCCATATCTCTGTTATCATGCTGAATACTTGTGGATTTAGTTTCCACTCGTGAGGATCCATAAGGTTTCTGCTTAAATAGTCTGCCAGAGTGTTTTGTTTTCCTGGCAGGAATTGAGCTTGAAGATGTATTTGGAAGGTCAAAGCTGTGTCCCACAGTGCCAGGGCTAATCTGCAAAGGGGGTATGAGTGTGTGCCCCCTGCTTGTTTATATACCACATAACTGTGGTGTTTCCCGTCTTTATCAGTAGTTGCCCTGGATGAAATAAGTCCTTGAAGGCTGTTGGGGCATTTTGAACAGCTAGCATCTCTTTCTGGTTGATATGTAGATACATATGTTTTGGTGCCCATATGCCCTGAATGCATCTTCCTGCCATGTGGGCCCCCCAGGCATAATCTGATGCGTCTGTTGTTAAGGTTTGGCTGGCAGGGGGAAGAGTGAAGGGCTGTCCCATGTTTTGGTGACAGGCCTTTGCCCACCACAGAAACTCCTGTTGCAGGCAGGGAATGAGAGGAATCATTGTTTCCAGACTGTGTGAATGTTGACTCCATAAACTTTTTAGGTACCACTGAAGTTTCCTCATATGCAGTCTTGCATATGGAATTAGTAGGATGCAGGATGCCATGAAGCCCAGAGCCTGCAGAATTTGCCCTGCAGAAGACTGTGCTTTTATTGCCATCAGTTTGAAGTAAGTAGCCAGTTACCTTTGTTTGTCTGGGGTGAGGTAAGCCATCTGGGCAGTTGTATTCAAGCTTGCACCCAGGAATGTTATCTTTTGAGAGGGTACCAGTTGTGATTTCTTTTCATTTATTGTATAACCTAGGCATGTTAGAAGCCTTTTCACAAATGCCAGGTGTCAAAGAAGAGTCTCCTTGTTCTCTGCTTGAATGAGACAGTAGTCCAAGTAAGGATATATTTGTATACTTCTTTGTCTTCAAAATGCAATTACTGGTGCCAGGCACTTTGTAAAGACCCTGGGCGCAGTAGATAAGCCAAAGGGCAGTGCAGAGAATTGGTAATGCATTAAGCCAGCCTTGAATCTAAGGTATCTTCTGCACGACTGTCTTATTGGGACATGCAGGTATGCCTCTTTTAGGTCTAAAGTCACCAGCCAAGCATTCTTGCCCAGCATGGGCAGAAGCTGCTGCAAAGTCAGTATTTTGAATTTTGGAATGTGCAGGTATGTGTTCAAAACCAGTAAATCCAGTACTGGCCGCCAAGCCTTTTCCTTTCTGGGTACCAAGAACAGTCTTGAGTAAAAACCTTGTCCTTTTCCTGTTCTGGTACTGTCTGAATGGCCCTCATATCCATGAGTGACGTAACCTGTTTCTGTGCCTCTGCCCATTGATTTTTTGATAGATCTGGCCAACCCTTTGCCATTGGCAGTGTGTGGAAATAGAATCTGTATCCCTGTGATACGATGTTTAGTACCCACTTGTCTTGGGTTATTAACTGCCAATTTTGAGCAAAAAGTGCTAATTTTCCCCCATGGGTGCTGCCAAAAGGTAAGTGCTTGGTGTTGGCAGAGGAAAGTCATTGGGATTGCTTTCTATAGGTTTGTGCTTTATCTCCTCCAGATTTGGTGGTGGATGCGCCCCATTGTTTAGACCTATATGAGTCTTGCGCCTGGTATCTGGAACCCTTAGGGTGTCTGAATTTGCCCCTTTGAGCTCTGTCTGACACAGGAAAGGCCAATTTTTTGTAGGCCAGTGTCTACTGAATCTTGGTGGCTGCACTTGTAAGGAGTCTTTAATAGTTTGCATAGATTTAGCTTTGTCTTCCATTTTCTTCAACACCTATTCTGCCTTAATACCAAACAGAGAATCATGCTGTAAAGGTGCATCTAGCAATTTAGCTTTAACATAATCAGGCAAATTTTGTTCCTTTAACCAGGCATGCCTCCTAATCACAGATCCAGTAACTGCAGCCCTGCAGGAGGCCTCTAACGAATCAAAACCGCATTGCAAAGTATGCTTTTCAACTTGTTCAGCTGCATGCAATAATTCCTGCAATTCTTTATTTTCTGCACATTCTGAAATCAACATCATTTGCTGTTTCAGCAATCCCATAACATGTTGTTGGTACTTAAGCATATGGAATTGACAGTTTAAGGACCTGATTGCCAAGGTTGCAGATGTTATAAACCTTTTTCCCCCATCTGTCCAGTGCCCTTGAATCTCTGTCAGAGGGGGTAGGATTTTTTGCTGTTGAGGCCTTAACTCCCTTTGGGCCCTGTGAAATAGTTTCAGGGTCAGCAGCAGGGTTTCTAAATAAAAATGTATGTGAGTCAGGGACCCTGTAATACCTATCAGGCTTACTGGGAGCCGGCGGTAAGGAGTCACGGGTCAAGCTTGACTCCAAAAACACATCATCCATAATGTCTAAAACAGGGGGAATGGCTAAAGGCTTGCGCTGAGGGAGGAGGAGGAAATCCCTGAGCCTCCTTTTTGATTCTGAGAAGTCTTGACTCTCCCAGTGAAAATGCTCCCTCAAAGTATGCAAGGTTTCTCCAAATGAATAATCCTCAGGAGGAGATCCAGATGAAATGGACTCCTCAGCATCAGAATCCTCATAGGGAGGTATAGATAATTCCTGATCAGAAGAGGAATCAGAAGAAATAGAAACCTGATCTGAAGATTCATAATCAGTGTCTTGCCTAGGCCTCTTATCTGGAGGGGGATGGGTACCCCTGATCAAGGTAATAAGGTCTTCAGCCATTTTGATCATCTGTTTTTTACGCATAGATGCCTGTGCATATAGCTCATGCGTCAGTTTTTTAGTTTTAGAAGTTGCTTTTGTCTTAGGCTTTGCAGCTGTCGTTGTTTTGATATACAAATGTCGAGGTCTGAATACACCCTCAGAAGCTGGTGCCTGCTCAGCGGCTCCAGACCAATCCGAGGGAGATACATTCTTTGGTCGAATACCTTGAGTATCTTGCGGCATGCCGGACTCCACATGGGTATCGATAGAGGCCTGCGACTCTAAGGTAGCGGGTATCAGGGGCTGCGAAAGCACCTCACTGAGTACCGGCTTACCAGCGACTGGCTTAGGAGAATCTTCATCATCGGTTTTGGATCTCGACTGACTTTCTCTGTCCTTTTCTTTGCGTTTTTTATGTACTACGGTAGTTGGAGTGCTGTCCGACAACATTTCTGGGTAGTTAAATCTGTTTCCATAATACTTTGATGCAAAAATATACAGACGCTTAATAGATGTTGTTGTTGTTGTGTCTTTCGGCTTTTCCCGGTTAGGGGGTCGCCACAGCGAAACTCCGGTCTGCTAATGATTGGCAGTAGATTTTTTACGTGCCGACTTGCCGGGCCTGAAGCACAACCTTCAACGAAGGAAGGTCCAATCACGCATGTCGCCACACAGAAGACGCTTTAACTGAGAATCGAACGGGACAACATCTAACTGTAAGGCGACAATGCTACCACAGCGTTGGATAAATCTAGCACAAAACCAACAGCCAGGTATGTTGTGATCAGGGCCTAGGCAAGGAATACAGTATAAATGGAAATCCTTATGAGGTATTTGCTTCCCACAAGTAATACAATTATTAACTTTTTCTGACATCGGTAAAAAGCAAGAAAAAACTTTCCCCAACGGGTTACTTAGCTTTAGTGAAGACTTCGGTTCTGAAACTCAAACTCGAATATTTCAGTAGTCGGCTGACCGGCACTTGCGAAATGCTTCTGCTTCGGGCACTGCGCGGCAAGAAAGACTACAGAAATTGGCGTTGGAAGCATGTTTTATACCCATGACGACCTGACGTCATGGAAGAGAAGACAGTAACCGACGCAGGACCCAAGACTTTGGAATTCAGGCCGACTGAGGGCACCCTGCCAGCAGATTACCCAAATGTATTGACTGCAACAGTGAAACACAAAGAACATCAAGTGGACAACCTAGGAAAAGTTGTTCTGTGTGCAACCACCATGTCTGATCCTTTTTGCAGTTGTTTGTTATAAAAATCTGGTGAGACAATGGAAGGTCTTGCATCGACCACTGGGCAAATAACAGCCACTGAAGTATCCTCATGTGTAGTCGAGCAAGAGGAACTAATAGGATGGCGGAAGCCACAGTCCCTAGGACTTTAAAGACTACTCTGGCCTGAACTTTTTATTTGTTCATCAAGGATCTGACTTGACTGCGTAAAGACTCTACTCTTTCTGACATGGTGGTTGTGTCTATTTCTGAGCCCAAGTATACAATGTGCAGCGAGAGAGATAAGACTGACTTTTTTAGGTTGACATTGATGCCTAGACTGGCGCACAAGGATAGAGTCTCGTCCCTGGTTTTGATGAGTTGATGCTTGGTGGTAACAGTGAGGAGCCAGTCGTCTAGGTACAGAAACACCTGGAATCCTTGACATCTCAGGTGAGCCGTTACCACTGCCATGCATTTGGTAAACATCCTGGGGCTGTAGTGAGACCAAAGGGCAGTGTTCCGAACTGAAAATGACTGACTCCCAGCCGGAAGGGTAAGTGTCTCCTGGAGCGCCTGTCCATTTTGATGTGGTAGTACGCGTCCTGGGGATCAACTGAGCACATCCAATTGTCTTTCCCGATAAAGGGAAATATCAACTGCAGAATGAACATTCGGAACTTTGATTTCTTTACATGCTTGTGGAGCCTGCTGAGATCTAGGATTAATCTCCATTCCCCTGTCTTTTTCTTACTTGCTCTACAGGGACTTCTTGGATGACGCTTTTTTGCAGTAACAAGATGACCTCCGATGTTGCATGGTATAGCTGGATGGGTGGTATGTCTGGTAGAGGTACGGATTGTTGGGGGTTCGGAAACAAAGGGGATAAGGTAACCTCTGGATATTATGGTGTGTACCCAATAAACTTGGGAGATGGTTAGCCTGGGGCATGGGTACAGCGACAGATGACCCCCGACTGCCTCCAGAAAAGGCCAGTCGAGCAACCCCTCAGGGGCAATGGAAGGGACGATCAGAGAAGGTTTCTCTGTCTCCCTGATGCTGCGGACCACCTCTGCCGCGAGGACGGCATCTTCCATTATATCCTCCCCCTCTGCCTCTAAGGGAGAGGTGACCTTGTGTCTGAGGGAAACCTTTTTGGGATTTAGGGAACCACATTTTCCCTCCTGTATTACCCTTGGGATAGGGTCTAGATGGGAGGGAGAACCAGACTCCGATGGCAGATAAGGTTTTCCCTTCCTGCTCACACCTAGTCAAACTCTCTTTCACTTGGGGTCCAAAAGAGATGAACCATCAAAGGGGGCGTTAGTGAAGGAAGACTTGAAGGACTCTGTAAAATTACAAAGACACATCCAAGAATGTCTCCTGATGGATATTCCTGCTGCGGCTGCCCTACTTGCTCCATCTGCCGTGTACGATATCAGCCTCATGGAGGAGTTAGCTATGGAAGTAAGGGTGAAGAGCTGTGCTGACACCTTATCCATGGAACCCGGAGCTACTGAACCCTGAAGGGTGTCTCCTAACTCTTTCAGGGGATCCCTCTGAACACGAGTAAAATGAGTAAGGTAATTCAGCAATCTTAGTGTAAATGCCACTGAAGAAAAAGTACTCTTCCCGTACCTATCCCTCGTCCTGGACTCCTTGTTAGGAGGATGGATATTAGAAGATGTCTCGGATAACTCCTTCTTGGTGGCCACTGCTACCACCATAGCATCAATGGAAACTCTCTTACTAGGAAAAGTCTTGTCCTCAGGTGCTGTCATGAACTTATATGGCCTCCTCGGGACGGGCTCCACTGAATCTGGAGAGGTGCAGACTTTCCGCGATATGACCCACAAACGTTGGTCATAAGGCGGTATTCACCCATGTGGTGGAAGGTCAGGAAACAAAGGCCTCAAGATACACATTCATCCTCAGTAGGGTTAGAGGTCTTCCAATCACCCCTCTGTCTAAGGATTTCTAGGATGTCAGAAAAGGAGACATCCTGAGAGGGGGATCTAGGGGACCATTCTAATTCCTCTAAATCAGTGTCTGACATGACAGACTCAGGTGTGTCAACATGCTTCCACTTACACAGCCTCTTCCGAGGGAGTTCTCCAGTGGGATAATCTGGGGAGGTCTCGGAAGAGGGGGCACCTCCAATGGGGGCTACTTGGGCCTCTGGCTCCCTGCGTTGTGGAGGTGGCAGGGGAGAAGAGGTTGATGCCTGCTGCTGATGGGGGACAGGTTCCAATGGTATGGCTTTAGCAGAAGATAAAGCCTTCTCTATAGCTTTGAAAGCCTTTCCACCTCGCTCCGAAGACTTCCACTCTGAATGGACAGAAGGTCGACTCCTAGCAAGGGGGAACGGCACCGAAGTAGAAGTGGGAGCCAAGATGAGTCGAGCAGAGGCTCCAAGAGGGAGGGTTGGTTCCAACGAGAACCCAGGGTGAATGTCCCCCTGGGAGTCAACTCAACAGCGTCGGCTCCCTGATTCCTCGGCTCCAGATTGAGCCACTGAGGATAGAGTAATTGGCTCCGAGGAAGCAAGTTGAATCCCCAGAGCCAACGGGTCCAAGACAGAAGAACGTGAAGTAATAGGCTCCGAGAGCAAAGCAGTCGGAGGACAAACAGTGATCGGTAAGAGAGTTGGCTCCGAAACCTTTGGGTACGGAGGGGCCAATTTTCTTGCCGGAGCTGGATCCAAAAGCAACCTCTTCACCACCCGCTCGATGTCCTCATCAGATAGAGACCTGGAAGATCTGGTGGAGACAGAAGGAGATCTCCTTCTCTCCAAAATAGGAGATCTCAAGGTGGGGAGACACAACCTCAATTTCCGGTAAAATTTTCAGTACCAAAGGTTGCCTCGGCACCGAGGAGACCAACGGCGCCGAAATGGACGAAGCTGAATCGGAACGAGAACTTCTTGGCTCCGACACTTTGGTCTTTTTAGTCGGCTCCGAAGCTGGGCCCAAAGATTTTCTCTTAGAGGATTTTGGAGCTGCCTGGCCAAGTTCTAGCTGTTCCTGGAAGGAACTGGTCATGAGACCCTTATCAATGAGTTTCCTCTTTCTTTCATTTAAAACTCTGGTGCTAAATGCGCGACAAAAGGTGCAGGGCTCCTGCAAATGGGCTTCACCAAGGCAGTACACGCAACTGGTGTGACTGACAGAGACATTTTCTGTGCACATCTATCACACTTCTTAAACCCCAAAGGGTGATGATCCTTATGCTCCCTATCCTTTATATATATATGTATATACATATATATACATATATATATATATATATATATATATATATATATATATATACACATATATATATATAAAACACTCACACACAGGGAGGAAAGGCCCTCTAACTTAAACGGGTCGTAACAGCCCTTTGGGGAGGAATAGGGACGGAACTCTCAAAAAACAGTCACACAAGAGACAAAAAGTATAAAGAGTATATAAAGATAGAAAAGTCAGGAAAAAGAGACTAAATTTAGCAAATAAAATTTTACTTAGCCAACAAGCCAGTAAGACACAACCTAGAAGCTTTTGTGGGAAATGAGATCTGGGGAATTGCAGTAAGTCACCGTGGGATAGGTGCTAGCCTCGAGCCAGTACTAGCTCTCGAGGTTCAGTATCGGCCGAGTTGGAGCCAAATATCGGCTCCGAAACCATCCAGCAAGAATTATGGCGAGATAGGACTACATAATCTTTGTTTTTTTTCACTGTCTCCTGCCCCGGACAAGAGCCCCTGGTGTGCAGCTGGCCATCATCCAGTTAGGACATATTTCCTTTCACAAGTTCACTGGCTTACCCCGCTGGAAACTAAGTACCAAGGACCTAATTGTATTGAAGACTGCCTCCCTCTATTCTTTCTGGATATAATACCTGAGAGTTAGGACAGATTTCCTTTCCCAAGTTCACTGGCTTACCCTGCTGGAAACTAACAGTACCCTGGACCTAATATTGAAGATCGCCTCCCTCTATTAGTTCTGGATACAATACCTGAGAGTTAGGACAGATTTCCTTTCCCAGGTTCACTGGCTTACCCTGCTGGAAACTAACAGTACCCTGGACCTAATATTGAAGGTTGCCTCCCTCTATTAGTTCTGGATATAATACTTGAGAGTATGTCCTATTAATGCTTCACCTTCTGTACCTTACACACACTGTTTTTGTATTCCTTGTTTTTAATGCCCTGCTAACTGCCTCCTGCACATCATCGGGCCGCTCCCCAGTATCTCCATCTTCTACCTGCTCTGCTATTCTCCCCCCTGCCTTTAACCAGACATTCTTGCTCTTAGAAACTTTATTTCTCTATGCTCCTTATCTCTACCTACCCCTCTCCTTAGCCTGCCATTTCTGCACTACTTTTTCCTGCTGACCTCTGCTACTGTTTGGTCTTTATTCCTGTGGCTATTTTCCATCTCCCTGCAATCTATCCTGTTCCAGTCTCTCTCCCCTGTGCCTGCTCTCTATTTCTCCTCTTCCTGATGCCCCTGGCTCCTCTTACATTTCACCTGTAAGCTCTCCTGATAGTTTTTCGTGGGTTCTGCAGCTCCTGCTGGTGAGCCCCGCTACGCTCACTTCGCTCCCCTACCCTACACCCATTCCCACCCACCACATTATAGTTACATTTATAGTAACCTGTTCCCTCCCCTTACTGTCCATAACATTCATCAACACTCCACTTCCTGTCTGCCTCTACTCCCTCCCCTTCTGACATTATCTAACCACTAACACCTCTCCTTCCTGCCCAAACTTCCCATCTCCTACACTATCACTACTTATTCTACACCCAACCTGTTTGTAAATTATAACTCGCTCTTATACTCATAACCTAATTTACCATGCTCCTTCTATTCCTCTCTTTACCAATCCTAACACTACTCACAAACCTTACCTGCTATCATGTAGACCTTTCCCAACCTTGTCTAATCTCTCCTATCACGTAAGCATCAAATCTTTCTCTCCTTCCTACCCCATCTTAATCTCCCCATCTCTCTTCAATCTCACCTTTCACTGCTATCACAAACTCATTATACTTGACAACTACCCCCCTCCTATATACCCAAGTCAAAACTCCACCACCAGTTTTTCTCAGTAATACGCTCTACCACAGTCCCAAGTTTCATCTTGCTGGTGACATTCATCCTAATCCTGGCCCACCCTCCCACACCCTAAACCCTACAGCCACAGACAGCCCCTCCTTCCCTACATAACCTCACTACCCACTCCCTGCTCAACCTCCCTTAAAACAAACTTCACAGTACAAACACCTTACTATCTATGCACTGAATATACGAAGCCTCACAAACAAAATCAATGAACTACATGCTTGGATAGCTCAAAACACCCCACATATCCTAGCCCTATCAGAAACCTGGCTAAAACCACACACAACTAACAAAAGAAATATTGCCACCTGGTTACAACATCTACCGCTCCGACAGACTCAACAAAAAGGGCAGTGGTGTTGCCATTCTCCACTCAAACAGCCTAAACCTCTCCACCATCAGCACACCTACTACTGATTTCCACCCATTATCCTTAACTGCCATCTAAACCCCCATAAGACATTTGTCATTGTCTCTATTTATATTCCCCCTGGAAATAACATTCTCATCCTAGAAACCATCGTCTCTTGGTTCTCTCTCAACATACCTTATGAAACTATCATTTTAGGCGACTTTAACATAGACTAGTCCAAACTTTCCACTAACTCCACACTGACCTCCATCAACCTCTATGGATTCCACCAACTGATATCATCCCCTACTTACCTACACAACACCACCTCTTCCTTTTCCACAATTGACTGGATTCTCACTAACTCTCCCAACCTTTACCACAACCCAACTACCTTACTAAACCTTCCTACTAGCATACTTCGCCACTCTCCACAAGCAAACAAACCCCACTCCTAGAGACTGTCGTAGCTTACATAACTTTAATTCGACTGAATTCAACTCTATCCTCTCTAATATCAACTGGTCCATCCTTAAACACCTGCCTCTGAAATTATGCTGTTCATAAATTTAATAGCATATTCCTTGATATTCTCAACTCCCTAGCCTCTATAAGACACATTAGAATCAAGGCTAACTTTGCCCCCTAGCTTTCTAAGGAAACTAATCACTCATGCAAAACTGTAACAAAGTACAGTTTTGTACCTACCATAAATGTAGATGTTCGAGTGTTCATCCTGCTGTAGTCATCACACTTGGGTTATCCTGCCGTCAGGCGGTCCCGCAGTCGGCCCGAATTCCAAAGTCTTGGTCCGGCGTCGGTTGCTGTCGCTTCTTCCCTGACGTCAGTGCGCCAGGGGTATACAAGAGGCATCCGACGCCATTTTCTTCAGTTTTTCTTGCTCCAGATGTCAGGTGCCCCCAATAGGTAGGCAAAATATATATATATATATATATATATATATATATATATATATATATATATATATACACACACACATAAATACATACACACACATACATACATATGGCTATATAAAAATCAAATAAAACCCTAAGGCACAAGCAAATACACCACAGCGGTAGTATAGGATAAAGTGGTAGAGATAAGTTCAGCTAGTTCAGAGGGGATGGAGGGAAGGTAACCCGGACTGCAGCAGGGTGAACACTCAAACATCTACATTTATGGTAGGTACAAAACTGTACTATGTTCATCGTGTTACCCTGCTGCAGTCATCACACTTGGGTTGAATCCCAAAGCTAAGGATGGGAGGTGGAGTCAAACAGGGTTAGAAGAAGCTAGTAGGCCCTGCAAAGCTGCAGTGGCAAAACCAGCTCTAGTCTTAGAGTACAGAGGTAAGTGATAGTGTTTGGTGAAGGTGTGCACTGAACTCCAAGTAGCAGCTTCCAGATTATCCTTGGTTGGCACTCCCCTGAGAAAGGCTGCTGATGTAGCTGTAGCCCTGGTGGAGTGGGACCTAATGTTAGCAGGTACTGGTTTCCCATGATGTGAGTAGCAGAAACGTATGCAATGTCCTATCCATTTAGAAATGGTCTGTTTTGAGATAGCTTTTCCTTGTGATCCTGTAGCATAGGCTACAAAGAGCTGGTCAGTTTTTCTGAAAGCCTTAGTTTTATCCAAGTAGTAAAGTAATTGCCTGTGAATGTCCAAAGAGTGAGGGAGTCTTTCTCTCCTTTGTTCTGGGGATTTGGGAAGAAGGTGGGCAAGTGAATAGTTTGGTTTAGGGCCACACTGGATACCACCGTTGGCATAAAGGAAGGATTAGTTCGTAGAGAGACTCTGTCTTGATGAAAAATGAGGAAAGGTTCCACTGACATTAGTGCATGTAGCTCTGAGACTCTTCTAGCTGAGGTTATTGCTAGTAGTACAGCAGTTTTCCATGAAAGAAATTTTAAATCAGCTGAAAAAGCTTGTTCAAAGGGCAGCAGTGTAAGATTTTCCAGAACAAAGTTGAGATCCCAAGTAGGTGTTGGAGCTCCCCTTGGCGGTCTTACGTTCTTAGCCCCTCTGAGGTACTGTCTTAGGAGTGGATGTGAAAATAAAGGAGGATCCATGCTGTAATGAGCTGAAATTGCTGAGGTGTGGATCTTAATAGATGAAAAGGAAAGTCCTTTGTGTAACATCTCAGTTAAATATTGTAGAATCTGGGGGATGTTTGGATCAAGGGGATTTAGGCCTTTAGCCTGGTTCCAGGCGCAAAATCTTTTCCATTTGTCTGAATAGGTTTTACTGGTGCTGGGCCTCCTGGCCTCCAGAATGACATCCATAACAGCTTTGGATAAAGGTGTTGGCTGGTTGTTTAGGTAATTTGCCATGCAGCCAGGTTTAAAGTCTTGAGCTGGCTGTGTAGAATCTGATTGTCTCGCTGGGTGAGCAGGTGAGGAATTTGTGGCAAAAGCCATGGTGGGCCCTGGGCCATGTTCCTTAAAATTTGATACCAATGCTGGCGTGGCCAGTCTGGTGTAACGAGTATCATTTGTGGCCTCTCTAATCTGACTTTCAGCAGTGCCTTTGCTAGAAGAGGCAGTGGAGGGAAGGCATACACTGTTAATGTTTTCCAACTGAATGAGAGGGTGTCCACTTTCCAAGCTAGTGGATGGAAGGTCCTTGTGCAAAATTTTTGAAGTTGGTGGTTGTGGGGGCTTGCAAACAGATCTATGTCTGGGCGACCCCAATTTTTGAACTATCATTGCAAATACTTGTGGATCTAGTTTCCATTCGTGTGGATTCATGAGGTTTCTGCTTAGGTCGTCTGCCAATGTGTTTTTATTTCCTGGCAGGAATTCTGCTTGTAATTGAACCTGGTAAGACAGTGCAGTGTTCCACAAGGTCATTGCTTGCCTGCATAGAGGGTAGGAATGTGTGCCCCCTTGCTTGTTTATGTACTACATAACTGTGGTATTGTCCGTCTTTATTAGTAGTTGTCCTGGGTGTAGAAGGTCCTTGAAAGCTGTTAGGGCATTCTGCACTGCTAGCATTTCTTTTTGATTGATATGCAGGTGTCTCTGATCTGTAGTCCCATTTGCCCTGAATGCACTGCCTGCCATGTGTGCTCCCCAGGCATAGTCCGATGCATCTGTTGTCATAGTTTGCCTGGCTGTGGGTAAGGTGAAAGGCTGACCCTTGTTGAGGTGACATGCCTGTGCCCACCATAGAAACTCCTGTTGAAGGCAGGGAATGAGTGGTATCATTGTTTCCAAGCTGTGGTGAGTCCATACACTTTTCAGGTACCATTGTAATTTCCTCATATGCAGTTTTGCAAATGGTATTAGTAGTATGCAAGATGCCATGAATCCCAAGGCCTGCAGAATTTTGAAATATTGAAACAGCTGTCATTGCTTGTCTGGAGTGAGATAAGTCATCTGGGCCGCTGTATTCAAGCTGGCACCCAGGAATATTATGTTTTTTGAGGGTACTAGTTTTGATTTCTTTTCGTTTACTGTGTACCCTAGGCAACTTAGAAGGTGTTTGACAAATGCCAGATGCTTTAAAAGAATGTCCTTGCTTTCTGCTTGAATAAGGCAGTCGTCCAGGTATGGGTATATTTGAATTCCTCTTTGTCTGCAGTATGCAATTACTGGTGCCAGGCATTTTGTGAAGACCCTGGGCGCAGTAGATAAGCCAAAGGGCAGTGCAGAGAATTGATAATGCGTTGAGCCTGCAATGAAGCAGAGGTATCTTCTGCAATTTTGTTTGATAGGGACATGCAGATATGCCTCCTTGAGGTCCAAAGTGACTAGCCAAGCATTCTTGCCCAGCATGGGAAGAAGCTGCTGTAGTGTTAGCATCTTAAATTTTGGTACTTGCAGATAGGTGTTCAGAACTGATGGGTCTCCATGCTTTGTCCTTTTTTGGGACTAGGAAGAGTCTTGAGTAAAATTCTTCTCCTTGCTCCTGTGTAGGTACCTGTTGAATGGCTCTCATGTTCATGAGAGCTGTAATTTGTTTTTGTGCCTCTGCCCATTGATTTGGTGGCAGGTTTGGCATTCCTTTGATCCTTGGTAAGGTATGGAAGTGGAATCTGTATCCTTGAGAGACAATGTTTAGAACCCATTTGTCTTTTGTGATGCTGTGCCAGTTTTCTGCAAAAAATGCTAGTTTTCCTCCCAAGGGAGTTGCCAGGAGAGATTTGCTTGGTAGTTTGAGGATAGAGTCATTGTGTTTGTCTTCTGCTAGCTTGGGCCTGTCTACTCCTCCTTTCTGGGTAGCAGAACTCCATTGGCGAGGTTTGTAAGGGCCCTGTGACTGGCCTCTGCTCCTTGGGCGTCTGTATTTGCCCCTCTGTGATCTGTCTGAAGCTGGAAAGGACCAGTTTTTTGTTGGCCAATTTCTGCTGAAACGAGGGGGTTGTATCTGCAAAAAATCCTTGACCGTTTGCATAGACTTTGCCTTATCCTCCATTTTCTTTAAAACCTCTTCTGCTTTGAAACCAAATAATACATCCTGATGTAAAGGTGCATCCAATAATTTTGCTTTAACATGGTCAGGGAGGGTTTGTTCTTTTAACCAAGCATGTCTACATATGACAGAGCCAGTAACAGCTGCTCTACAGGAAGCTTCCAATGAATCAAATCCGCATTGTAAAGTATGTTTGCCCACCTGTTCGGCTGCATGCAACAGATCCTGCATTTCCTTGAATTCAGGCTATTTTGAATGTGTGCTCATTTTTTGTTTTAACTGAGACATCAGGAATTGTTGATATTTCAACATGTGAAACTGGCAATTTAATGCTCTCATAGCCAGAGTTGCTGAGGTGTATATTTTCTTTCCCCATCTATCTAGGGCTCTGAAAACCCTTTCGGAGGGCACAGAAGTTTTAGCCATAGAAGCTTTTGCTCCCTTAGGACCCTGGGAAATAGTTTCTGGGTCAGCTACAGGGCTTTTATAAAGGAATTTGTGTGAATCAGGTACTCTGTAGTATCTGTCTGGTTTGGCTGGAGCAGGAGGTAGAGAGTCTGGATTTAAACTAGACTCCAAGTAAACATCATCCACAATATCTAAAACAGGAGGGATAGCAAGAGGTCTGTGCTGGGGTAGTAAAAGGAGCTCTCAGAGCCTTTTCTTAGAAACGGTGTAATCCTGGCCTTCCCAGTGGAAGTGTTCCCTCATGGTATGTAAAGTTTCCCCAAAGGAGTAGTCTTCAGGAGGAAGGAGTAGTCTTCAGGGGGAGATGCTGAGGGAATAGAGTCTTCAGCATCAGAATCCTCATAAGGTGGAAAAGTGTAATCCTGTTCCTCAGAAGAATCTGAGGAGAAAGAAACCTGGTCAGAGGATGCATAATCCTCCTCTTGTCTTGGTCTTTTATCATGAGGGGATGGGAACCCCTGATAAGAGTAAACAAATCTTCAGCCATCTTAAGCATCTGCTTCTTAGGCATGGGGCCCTGAACTGTAGACTGATGAACAGTTTTCTTAGGTTTTAAAGGAGTTTTAAGCTTAGCATAAGATTTAATGGTGAGTGTAGTCGGTCTGAAGACTCCTTCTGCAACCGAAGGTGTTTCCACTGCACCGGTGTCTAGTTCTGTTCCGGTGTCGGTAGATGGCTGCGCCGGCCTAGTCGACTCCACTTGGGAATCCGCAGCTGTCTGGGGTTCCAGTTCTGCGGTTGTCAGAGGCTCCGTAGGCGCCTCACTGAAAACGGGAGAACCGGCGACAGGCCCAGCTGAGGCCTCGGGGTCTGGCTTATTCCTAGGATGCCTGTCCTTATCCTTGCTTTCTTTATGAATGGCGGTCGTCAGCTGTTACGATGGCATGATATAATTAAATTTCCTATCAAAGTAATGCCGTACGAAGTCAAAACGGCATTTGATAGTTCGTTTATTAAACCTAGTGCAAAACCGACAACCTGTGACGTCGTGGTCTGGGCCTAGGCAAGGAATACAATAGGAATGGAAGTCCTTATGAGGTATTTGCTTCCCACAAGAAATGCAATTGTTAACTTTTTCTAACATCGGACTGAGGCACGAAAATGTTTCCCAACAGGGTACTTAGCTTTATTGAAGACTTCGGAATGAAATTCAAATCGAAAATCTCAGGTGTCGGCCGACTGGCACTTGCCAACTGCTTCTGCTTCGGGCACCGCACGGCAAGAAAGACTGAAGAAAATGGTGTCGGATGCCTCTTATATACGCCTGGTGCACTGACGTCAGGGAAGAAGCGACAGCAACCGATGCCGGAACAAGACTTTGGAATTCGGGCCGACTGCGGGACCGCCTGATGGCAGGATAACCCAAGTGTGATAACTGCAGCAGGGTAACACGATGAACATCCTGGAAAACCTGGACAAAGACTGAACAAGCCTCCCTTCTTAAATACAAAGAACTTCTGAATCTTGTCAAAAGACGTGTCTGTAAAGACAAAAAAATCTTATTATAGCTCTCCCCAGAATAACTGTAAAACACATCCGCAGAAATTCTGGTCCACCTTACAAAGAAAATCCTCAATTCAGGGTCCCCCTCAAACCCCTCGCCTTACCCAAACAATAGCCAAATAGAAACTGTTACCTTTCTCAATAGACACTTCATCGAAACTGTCCAGAAACTTACTCCCACAAACCACTACACAAACACCACCTATGTCCCTCACAAGCCTCTAAACAGTAATCTGTTCTCCTTAAAACCAGTCCCAACCTCATATATAAAATCACTCCTAAAACTAAAACCTTGCTCTCCCCCCTCTGACAACCTACTACCCACTTTCCTCAAATTAGCTGCTGAATCCATTGCTTATCCAGTATCTATCTTGATTAACAGATCTATCCAGGAATCTACAGTGCCAGATATTTGGAAATCCTTCTTCACCACCCCATTGCATAAAGGGGGAAACTCTACAAAACCATCAAACTTTCGCCCGATTGCCATCCTCTCTCCAAACTTATGGATGAATGTGTACACTCTCAACTCCTTCACTATCTCCTCCAAAAGAACCTCCTCACACCCTCCCAACATGGCTTCCGCCCTAACCACAGTACCTCTACAGCTCTCCTGTCATTTACACACACAACAGCCGAAGCTCGAGACAAAAACCTCCTAGTATCCGCCTCTTTCTTGATCTCTCATAAGCTTTCGACACTCTCACCCTTTACTCCTGACTAAACTTTCTAACCTCTGTCTAGCTTCCTCCACCCTTACCTTCTTCTCTAGTTATTTGTCTGACACACAGCAATCTGTTCGTTGGCTCTCTGCTTGCTCACCCTACCTCCCTGTAACTACTGGGGTGCCTCAATGCTCCATCCTGTGTCCCCTCCTCTTCAACATCTTTACAAATTAACTCTATACCTCCTGCAAACAATCAGTACTAGTCCAATATGCTGATGATTCAATACTCATCTGTTCTTCCAATGACATCTCTGGCCTCCACACACTCACCCAAGACACCTTTCTATCAGTGGAGAAATGGCTAGCTGAAAATCTACTTATACTAAACCCTAAGAAAACCAAACTTCTGTTATTCTTCCCCCGGACACACTCTCACCTAAAATCTAACTTTCTTATCTCATCCTCCAATAACACCAAAATACAACCTGACTCTACTTCTAGGAGCCATCATTGATGACAAACTTAAATCTAACCTACACATTCTACAAAGTATAAAGAAAACTCACCAAAAGCTAGGTATGCTCTACTGACACCATATAGTCCTGACCTACGATGCTAGACTGTCCCTATCACAGGCTCTTCTTCTCCCCTCCCTTCTCTATGCCACCCCTATTCTAATACTCAAACAACTACCCTGACCAAACTCCAACAAACATACCACAAAATAGCAAGGTTCATCACAAACTCCCCACACAACTCTCACCACTGCCTCTCTCTCAACTCCTTACAATGGCTAGAACTCCCACAACAACTTCTTCTGTCTCACTTTCAAATAATCCACTTCATATTGTATAAACCATTAACCTGCTCAGCCCTGTCGTCCTTGGTTTCCACCTATACACCAACTCGCACACTTCGTACCTCTAACCAACAACTCCTCAACATCTACCAACCAAAAAAATCTATTGGTAGATTACTTTATAAATCCTCCCTCTCCCAGGCATGGAATAACCCTCCATCCCATTTACGCTCCATAACACACCCTTTACAATTTAAGAAAGAACTCAAACTACACTTTATGAGAACAAAAAGTTGTGCTTGCCATGACCCTACCTAACCCCACTATACTCTGCTGTACACAATCCAGTACAATATATTTATATTTTGTTTTTGAAATGCCTGAAATTAATGAGAACTTGTAATGTTTTTCTCAACTGAATGACTTATTTTTGAAACTGATCACTGTAGTTTTTGCATGTTAATCTATCATGTATACTTCATTGTATGAAATTGGAGCTTTTCTCCTCGGGTCTCCACCGAAAATGGGCTCCTGGCCCAGATGGACCAACCCAGTTAACAAATGTCAATAAGATAAAATAAATAACATCATTGGTTAAGAATTGATACAAGTTACATGACAATCATTTAACAGTTGGAGAAATTTTAAAAAGTTTGCAGAGAAATTAAAGATAAGTTAGTCTAATACAAACAGGAATTGCAGTATGAAGTGAGGGAGAAACAAACATGCGATAGCTATAGAGAAAGTCAAGGAAGAGAATTTGATAACTCATTGGATTGCAAGCTGGCTCAAAGACAGGACCCATACTTAGGGGCACAATTGTGTTGGGTTGCATGGCTAGGCTTATAAAGGCCCTGGTGGTCATTAGCTTAGTATATACCTACGATAGCAGTAAAGAAGTAAGTGAAGAAGGGAGAATAATGAGGTGTAAGGAATGAAAAGGTAGTTGTTCACATTTAGGGATGCAGTTTATCCTAGTTTTGAGCAAGAATATAGCCATATTTTAGCTAGGAAGTCTCTCGGAACAGTTTTGAAAGATGGGAGGGAGGGTATAGACCCGATGGACACATTAAGGAGTTCCAGGCCTTAGCAACCTTGTACGAGTACAGAAAATGCCCAGCAGATTTGCTAGCTTTGTAGACAGTTTTGGTTACTGGATTGCAATGATTGACTGGCAACATAGTTGTGTAGAATGTGCTTTAGTTTTATACAAGTTCAAATGTTAATGCAGACAAAACACTACTGCTCTGGTTATATTTTATTTAATATTAGTGTAGAAAGTTAATTTTATTTTTATAAAAGAAAATTACAATTTAGTTTTATAGAAGTTCAAATGTTAACATACATCAAACGATTTTGTTCTGGTTATATTTTGTGGTGTTAAATATTTTTTAATTTGTGTTTGAATGTTGGTAACCTACAATTCCCTTGGAGTGGAACGGTTGCATAATTATATATGCAAATTTTACATTAATCAGAATCCAGATTTTTGGCCAGTTGTACCTATTTTTCATGGGCCTTTGTCCTGATTTTTGATGTTTCCAGGTTGAGTAGTATGTCATCTGTCTTTCTTGACCTAGCCAAAGACTTCGACGCTGTCTGTCATAACAAGCTAAGAACAGTTCTTTCAAATCTTAAACTCTGTCACTCTGCTTTAACATGGTTCCAGGACTATCTTGACAGACGACAGCAAGCAGTCAATTGGCAGTAAAATCTTTCCCCACTTCAGCCAGTCACTCTGGGAGTGCCACAGGGCTCTATCCTGGGTCCTCTCCTCTTTAGTCTATTTACTAACAATCTGCAAACTTCTACCCTACATGCTTCCCTTGTTCAGTATGCAGACGATTCTACCCTTATATGTGCTGCTCCCACACTCTAAACAACTCCAACTTATAACCCAGGAATCCTTCTCTTCCGTAGAAACTTGGTTGACTAACACGCAGCTCATTCTTAACCCTAATAAGACTAGGCTCATGCCTCCCAGAGATTACACTCACAATAAGTATCCTAAACAACCTCAAAACAAACACCCCCGACAACACATACAGCAACATCTCACCCTCTCAGCCTCTAAGCTCATAAAGCAAACATTGATACAATCCAATATTCTGGTCTAAGGAAACTTCATTACCATACACATAGATGTCCCCTCACCATGCTGAGTAAGGAGAGACTCACGGTCAGCTGACTGTAACAGAAAGAGGCTGAAGTAAAACCCTTTTTGTTTCCTGTTAGTGGGGCAATTTTTCTATGGTCTCTTCATCTAGCGTTTCTTGTAGGACTGGCTTGGGGGGGGGCAAATTCTAGAGATTTTATAGTGTTTTTATGGATACCTGAGATCCCTGTGCTCATCACTGGAAACGCTCCCTCATCAGTGAGAGTAGCAGCTCCAAAAAAACTGGTCCTTAGTCACAGGTCAAGGGAGAGGACATCTCAGGTATAGAGTCTCTATACCCTCTTCTTCCCCTCTTCAGAATCAGAGGAGTCTACATCTCCCAAGGGAGGGGTCTCCCTTTCCTTTCTGGACAGGTTGCTCTCCAGACACAGACGTCTTTCCTAAGTCAGCATTTAAGCTTTGTAGGAATGGCAGACATCCCTTAGCCAAGTTAGCCCACTCTTGTGAGGAGTGTTGTGAGGGGGTGGGAATGGAATGGTGATCCACCAAGTGGTAGCTTAGGCTTGGCCAAGGTCCAGGTGTTGGATTAGGTATTAGGTTTGAAGCTGGACACTGGGGATGTGGCAGCTTGAAGGGAAACGTCAATGGGTTTTGACCACCTAATTTCACAGATATCTTAATTACCACAGGTTAACCATCTACCACTATGTAGAAAAAGTGTTCAAGAGTTAACATTTCCTCATCTATTACCGTAAGTTCCACCGTTTCTTTCATCCAGTGAGATGTGATAGAAACCAATGGTATGGTAAGGTGTGGTTCCAGAGGCTTTGGCTATGTCAGACATCAGGGTCAGACACCGAATGAGCACTACTGTAATTCTGATGTCCTCAGGTGTGGATACTTAAAGGAGTCCTCAGACTCCATGTCTCTCTCTGGCCTTCTTCTATCCCTCCTCCTCCACTTTTTGTGGGGACTACCAACTGACTAGTGAGAAAGTCTGAAGAAATGGCAGGCTTAGTAAAGTAGGCTGCTAGACTCCTCTTGTTCACACAGGACTGGTCAGCCTAATATCTTACCTTAATAGTCTTAGGCCCAAACCCCTCACAAGCACTGGAAGCTCTATACAGTGGTGGAGAGCACAGCTGAGCAACTCTCATCTCATAAAGTGCAGCGCTGTTAACTGGGCTTCCAAGAATGCAAGTGCTGGGCAGAAAAATTTTCTCCATACACTTAATTTTCCTCGTGTGCAGACGGGCCAGTGGTATAATGGACACCAATGTTTAGGAATTCTCTTGCAGAGGTAGCACTCCTCTTAAAGAATTCCTGACACATCTGCTATAACAAAACCTTGCCTTCGGGAAGAGACCATTCATTAATTAAGGTCCCCAAGAAGAAGAGTCTGTGTGAGGGTATCAGGTATGACTTCTGTATGTTCAACTTGAATCCCAGTTGGGAGAGTAAGGTTGAGAAATTCTCTAGCAATTCCAAATACATGGATACAGACTCTGCGAAGATCATCAAGTTGTTCAAGTAAAGAAAGATGTGAATGCTAAAAGTCTGGCAGTGAGCCGCTACCACAACATGGCATATCATAAACACTGAAGATGCAGTGGACAGCCCAAAGGACAAAGCAGATGCAACAAATCTCAGATATCTTCTGAAGCAATGAACAATGGAGATATGAAATCCATCCTTCAAGTCCAGGGAGCTGTGGTCTGGCAGAAGAGGAAGCACTGCCTGCAGGGTGAGCATCTTGAACTTGGAGACCTTGATAAAAATATTCAGAAAGGATGGTTCCTACACTGGTCTCCACAACAGCAGGAAAATTATTGTACAGAACTGTTTCTCCAAAGGAGGGACTGGCTCTATGACCCCTGTTCTCAGCATGAGCCGGAGTATAAGAGGGAATAACTAAATCTGTTCCAGTGGGTGAGAAAGAACCCCACCCCCCCCCGAATGGAGGCAGGCCATTCCTTCCACTGCAATATGTAACCTCTGCCCACAATGTTTAGCATCCATTTGTCGGAAAACACTGATGGCCAGGTCACCTTGTGGAGAGCTAACTTTTAAGACAAGGCACCCGGACAGAAGCCTGGGAATGACAGGTGCCGAGTGTTGACAAAGGCATAGGTTAGGAGAGTTTATCCTTTTTGGGAAAGGAACCCCTCATTAGGTTTGGCAAAGTTATCATCCTACCATTTCCTTTTGGTGCCTTATTTTTTTTGTTTTTTGGCTGAGACTTCTGCTTGTTGGGTCACCAAAAATGTTCCTGTTTACTGGGGGGAAATGGGAATATAGATCATTTTAGACACCCCCTGCATCAGTTTACCTCTGTCATCCCAGTGTTTTAGGATCTGATTAGCTGTTGTACCAAACGCACAATCAGAATCAAGCTCAGCACCAAGCATACCCCATTACTACCACAGATGTCGCTGCGTTTCTAGAAAAATATAGACCCCCTTCAAGACACTTTACAGCATGCTTAGAGATGTGAGAAATTATGGAAACAATCTCTTTCACACAGTCTTTCTGCTTAGCAGATAACTGTGTAGCAAACTCATCTAAACAATACAAACTTCCACATGAAACACTTGTAGTTAAAACTATTAAAAGCAAGTGTGCTGAACTGCACCAACTTCTTTCCACGAGATTCTAGCCATCTTACTGGCAAAGGTCACTGAGGAGACAGAAGCAAGGTACAGAAACAAGGGGGCTTGGAGGCCAAGAGTGGCAAAGCACACCCTGAATTTCTTAAACACTTTTTTTTTGTAGGCAGACACTCATTCAGCAAGCCTTCTTAGAAACACTATGCAACACTGGGATCAGCAGAAGGGAAGGTTGCCATGTCTGGGGCTTCATCTTCCAAAAGAACATATTCCCTTGCTAATCTCAGGGGGTAGCCAAAGATTAATCCCAACTGAATACATTCCTAAATCTAGCCAGCATTTGGGAAAAAGAAAACATTTATTTGGGTTAGGCAGCAGCCAAAGATTACTCCCAACTGAAATACATCCCTAAATCTAGCAAGCATTTGGGAAAAAAACATTAATTTGGTTTTCTGAACATGTTCATCCTCGGAGGAAACTGAAGGGT
Source organism: Protopterus annectens (assembly GCF_019279795.1). Lineage (NCBI taxonomy): Eukaryota > Metazoa > Chordata > Ceratodontiformes > Protopteridae > Protopterus > Protopterus annectens. The sequence goes on along the minus strand of NC_056731.1, from coordinate 176,980,703 downwards.
CTGCTCTGACCCTCCCGAAACCTCAGATTCCGTATCTCCCTTCAAAGTTAGGATCCTTGGGTAGTTGAATGGAGGGTGAGTGATGGCATTACTCATAATCTGGGTTTTCACCCCATAATCAATGGCCTGAATACTGGATCTAGCCACACCCGCTAGCTCTGGTGAAAACACAGTCCGAGACTATTGCCCTGCACTGTGGTGGATCTTCTGTGTTTTTTGCATGCACTACACTAGTGTGAGAATCCCCAGGGGGAGAAGTACTAACACTGGCATTGGATTCTGTACCAGAATTCCCCTGCACCTAAAAAGTTTGGGGTTCTCCCATATCTGAACCCCACAATGGTATAGCCCCAAAGGATTGTCTGACTCTTGTGTCAATCACAGTTATGATACTTACACCACACCAGGGGATCTCTAGGCAATAAGTGGTTCGATGGCCTGCCCAAGGCTACTTTAGTGTCACAAGCTGTAGACTGAGGCATACTTCTTGACTTACTCCTATATATTCTTAGGTGCACAAGGAGTAAATGGTGGTTGGGGGTGTACTGTACAGGAGTGTGGGGACAAAAAGCTAAAAAGAGCAATTCCAATAAATGCTGCACAGTGAGTCCAGTAAAAAAATTACCAAATCCCACTATTCTCCCTCGAAATAGCAATCTGGATACTACTCTGAACACTGCATTCAATAAAATGACATCTGTTTCAGAAACACAGTTCAAAGTGTAAAATACATGGAAAAAATCCCCCAATTTGTATTAAAAAAATTATAAACAACTGATTAGAAACAGCATAAAACAGTTTTAGACAAGAAATAAAAACAAACTCAAAACAGACTTATGAAAAAAAATCAGAAATGTTTAGAATACAAATGGTGCCAAAAATAGCGATATAAATGAAAAAAATGTAAAATGCTGTAAACATGTGCAATCATCTGAACTAATCACCAAAGAAAAAAATGAAGTAGCAAAATTTTCTGCCAAAATATCCAAATGAAGCTTTTAAAATCAACAGAAACAGGCACAATTTACTTGCAGCTTTAGAAGCATGAGGTAATGAGAACTGCAGTAAAATGGCCTTAATACAGAAACTTAGTTAAACATTCACAAATGGCCATAAAGCACATTTGAAGGGATAAAAATCTCCGGAAACCAGTGATCAGCTTATATCAAAACAGTATAAGCCTTATCCAGTGCAGGCAAAGTAAAACCCCAAGCATGTAAAAAAAATTTCCAATCATGAAAAAAAAAAAAAAAAAAAAAAAAAAAAAACAGTCACAGCAGCAGAACACACTACTCAAGCACTGAGAGAGAGAGTAAACAAAACCCAAACGTTTTTTTTTTTTTTTTTTTTTTTTATCCAAACTCAGCAGCTGAAGAGATTCAGAGTAAGGAGGAGTCTTCCAAGATATCCTTCTCTTACTACAGCACTAGAAAACTGAAAGGATCCTGTCTTTGGGTCTATAAGGCAGATGTTCTTCGTGTTTCACTGTTGCAGTCATTACATTTGGGTAATCTGCTGGCAGGTTGCCCTCAGTCGGCCTGATTAACGAAGTTTTGGGTCCTGCGTCAGTTGCTGTCCCTTCTTCCATGACGTCAGGGGTATAAAACATGCAGCTGACGCCATTACGTCAGTTGCTGTCCCTTCTTCCATGACATCAGGTCGTCAGGGGTATAAAACATGCAGCTGACGTCATTACATCAGTCTTTCTTGCCGCGCGGTGCCCGAAGCGGAAGCAGTTCGCAAGTGCCGGTTGGCAGACTCCTGAAATTTTCGTTTTGGAGTTTCAGAACCGAAGTCTTCAACTAAAAAGCTAAGTACCCCGCTGGGGAAACTTTTTCTTGCTCCTTACCAATGTCAGTAAAAGTTAATAATTGCATTACTTGTGGGAAGCAAATACCTCATAAGGATTTTCATTTGTACTGTATTCCTTGCCTAGGCCCTGACCACAACGTACCTTGCTGTCGGTTTTGTGCTAAATTTAATCAGCACACTATTGAACGTCGGTATATTTTTGCTTCTAAATATTTTGGCTCACGCTTTAATTATCCAGAAATGTCATCTGTTAGCAATCCGACTACCGGAATACCTAAAAAAACGCAAAGAAAAAGACAAGAGACAGGCCGTCGAGGTCCAAAACTGACGACGCTTCTCCTAAGCCAGTCGCCAGTTCACCGGTACTCAGTGAGGCACTTTCGCAGCCCCTGATATCCGCTACTTCTGATTCGCAGGCCTCTACTGAGACCCATTCGGAGTACAGTATGCCGTGAGGTACTTCAACTATGGATGTCACTACCTTAGATTGGTCCACAGCCGCTGTGCAGGCACCGGCTTCTGAGGGCGTTTTCAGGCCTACAGATTTGTATATTAGACCGACGCCATCTTCAAAACTATGGCCAAAATCTAAATCTATGTCTAAAAACTGACGCCTGGGCCACATGTGCAGGCCCCTATGCCTAAAAAACAAATGATCAAAATGGCTGAAGATTTAATTACTCTGATCAGGGGTAGCCAACCCCCCCACCCCTTCTAAGAGGCCTAGGCAAGACATTGATTATGAATCTTCTGCACAGGATTCTACTTCTTCTGACTCTTCTAATGAACAGGATTTGTCTATACCTACTTATGAGGACTCTAATGCAGAGGATTCCATTCCTTCTGCTTCTCCCCCTGAGGATTTTTCTTTTGGGAAAAGTTTACATACCTTACGGGAACATTTCCACTGGGAAAGTCAGGATTTCTCTGAATCTAAAAAGAGACTTAGAGATTTTCTTCTTCTTCCTCAACATAGGCCTTTGGCTATACCTCCAGTCCTAGACATTGTTGATGTTTTTTTCAGAATCTAGTATGGCTGCTGATTCTCTGCCTCCGGCTCCTTCCAAGTCAGACAGATACTACAAGGTTCCCAGAGTCCCACAAATTCCTTTTTAAAAATACTATTGCAGATCCTGAAACCATTTCTCCGGGTCCCAAGGGCATTAAGGCCTCTACTGCTAAAAATCCAACCCCTTCTGAAAGCGATTCCAGGGTGCTAGATAGATGGGGTAAGAAGGTTTACACTTCTGCAACCTTGGTAATTAGGGCTTTAAACTGTCAATTTCATATGCTTAAATACCAGCAGCATATCATGGGACTGCTTAAAGAGAAAATTATGTTAATTTCTGACTGTGTAGAAAATAAAGATTTACAGGACTTATTGCATTCAGCTGAACAAGTTGGAAAACATACTTTGCAATATGGTTTTGATTCTTTGGAGGCCTCTTACAGGGCTGCTGCAACTGGCTCTGTGCTAAGAAGGCATGCTTGGCTCAAAGAGCAAACTCGCCTGACAATGTTAAAGCAAAATTGTTGGATGCTCCTTTACAACAGGACCATCTCTTTGGTAATAAGGCTGAAGAAGTTTTAAAAAAGATGGAAGATAAAGCTAAATCTATGCAAACTGTGAAAGATATCTTACAAGTGCAACCTCCAAGATTTAGTAAGCACTGGCCTACTAAGAACTGGTCCTTTTCAGTTCCTTCAAGAGCCACTCAAGTCAAACCCAGACATTCCAAAGGCACTAGGTTTCAGTCACAAGGGACTTTTAGAACAAAACAATGGGGTGCCTCCTCCTCCAAATCTGGAAACAACAAGGCACCTCCCTATGGTAAGCAGTCTCAATGACTTCCCTCTACACTTACCAAGCACTTACCTTTCAGCCGCCCCTTTGGGGGGAAAACTGGCACTTCATGTAAGAAACTGGCAACTTATAACCCAGGACAAATGGGTTTTTGAATATAGTATCCCAGGGATACAGATTTCATTTCCACACGTTGCCAATCCCAAACGGATGGCCAGACCTGCCCCAAAACCAGTGGGCAGAGGCCCAGAAACAAGTACTGTCTCTCATGAACATGGGAGCTATTCAACCAATCCCAGAAGAGGAAAAGGGACAAGGTTTCTATTCAAGACTTTTCCTGGTACCCAGAAAAGACAAATCCTGGCATCCTATTCTGGACTTATTTACTCTAAACACATTTCTGGACATTCCAAAATTCAAGATGCTGACTCTTCAACAGTTACTTCCTATGCTAGGCAAAGATGCCTGATTGGTAACTCTAGACTTAAAAAAAGAGGCTTATCTGCATATCCTAATCGGGAATCTTGCAGAAGATACCTCCACTTCAAAGCAGGCTATTTGCATTACCAGTTTTCTGCACTGCCCTTTGGCTTCACTGTGCCCAGGGTCTTCACAAAGTGCCTGGCTCCAGTAATTGCATTTTGCAGGCAAAGAAATATTCAAATATATCCATGCCTGGACAATTGTCTAATTCAGGCAGGAAACGGGGACATTCTTCAAAAACATCTGGCATTTGTAAAAAAGGTTCTAACTTGTCTAGAGTACACCTTAAACAAAAAGAAATCACAACTGGTACCCTCTCAAAAAATTACATTCCTGGGTGCAAGCTTGAATACAACTGCCCAGATGGCTTACCTTACGCCAGAAAAGCAAATTCATTTGGTGACTTACTTCAAACAGTTGGCCACAAAAACCCTGCTATCTGCAAGACAAATTCTGCAAGACTTGGGTTCATGGCCTCCAGCATTCTTCTAATTCCATTTGCAAGACTGCATATGAGGAAACTTCAGTGGTACTTAAAGAATTTATGGAGTCAACATTGTTACAGCCTGGAAACAATGATTCCTATCATACCTTGCCTGCAACTAGAGTTCCTATGGTGGGCAGAGGCCTGCCACCAAAACAAGGGACTGCCATTCACTCCACCCCCTGCCGCCCAAACCCTAACTACAGACGCATCAGACTATGCTTGGGGGGGCTCATCTGGCAGGGACTTGCATTCACGGCAAATTGAGCCCAAATCAAATGCATCTTCATATCAATCAATAAGAAATGCTAGCTGTACAGAATGCACTGAGCACCTTCAAGGACTACCTTCATCCAGGACAATTAATGATAAAGACAGACAATACCACAGTTATGTGGTACATAAACAAGCAGGGGAGTACACACTCCTACCCCCTTTGCAGACTAGCCATGGCATTGTGGAACATGGCCTTGACCTATCAAATTCAACTACAAGCTCAATTCCTGCCAGGAAAGCTGAATACTCTGGCAGACGAACTAAGCAGAAATCTCATGGACCCACATGAATGGAAACTGGAACCACGGATTTTCAACATGCTGGCACGCAAATGAGGGAGTCCAGACATAGATCTTTTTGCCTCACCCCAGAACTATCAGTTGAACAAATTCTGCACAAGAACTCATCAAAAAAAAGCCTGGAAAGTGGATGCTCTATCATTCAGCTGGAAAAAACTATCAGTCTATGCCTTTCCCCCTCTGCCTCTGCTCTCCAAAGTTCTACTAAAAGTCAAACAGGACAAACCAAAAATGATTTTGATTGCTCCAGACTGGCCTTGCCAACACTGGTACCCACTCATGCGCAATGTGTCACACCTTCCACCGTGGCACCTGCCTCAGACACCTTACTTACTGTCTCATCACAACAACCAAATTCTGCACACTCAACTCTAAACTTTGAATCTTGCAGCGTGGCTAATCACCTAAATTCACCCTTGGCATCCCTCAGCAAGCCTGTGATGGATGTCATTTTGGAGGCAAGAAGGCCTAGTACTAGAAAATCTTAAGCTGACAAATGGAAAAGATTATGTGCCTGGAATCAATCACAAGGGATAAGCACAACAGTGCCCAATATTCCTCAGATTTTACAATATTTAACTGAGATGCTTCACAAGGGCCTGTCCTTTTCTTCCATAAAAATCCATGCTTCAGCCATTTCAGCTCATTACAACACAGAACCTCCCCTCTTCTCTCATCCACTGCTAAAGCAGTATCTCAGAGGGGCAAAAAACTAAGACCACCCAGGAGAGCTCCAACACCTGCCTGGGACCTCAATTTTGTATTGGAAAAACTCACTCTCCCTCCTTTTGAGCCAGCTGCTACTGACTTAAAATTTCTCTCCTGGAAAACAGCTTTCCTTTTAGCAGTCACTTCAGCTAGAAGGATTTCCGAATTATAGGCTCTTATGGCAGTGGAGCCTTTCATTATTTTTCATGCGGACAGGGTGTCTCTCAGGACAAGTCCATCCTTCATGCCTAAGGTGGTATCCAGTGTGGCTCTTAATCAGACCATTCATTTGCCAACTTTCTTTCCCAATCCACAGAAAGTACAGTTTTATACCTACCATAAATGTAGATGTTCGAGTGCTAATACAGCTGCAGTCATAACAGATGGGTTTTCCTGCCGTCAGGCGGGTCCTCGGTCGGCCGAATTCCAAAGTCTAGGTCCGGCGTCGGTTGTCGTCGCTTCTTCCCTGACGTCAGTGCGACAGGGGTATAAAAGAACCAGCCGACGCCATTTTCTTCAGTTTTTCTTGCCCCAGATGTCAGGTGCCCCCAGAAGGAAGGCAATACATAAATTTATGCAATAATGCAATGCAGTATAATTAAAAAACAGTAGTTGCAAGCAAATACACCATAAAAGAATACCCCAATCAGGTTGTATGAGGAGGTGTTAGCCATTAGGCCTGTTCCAGAGGGGAAGGAGGGAGGGAAACTTGGACTGCAGCTGTATTAGCACTCGAACATCTACATTTATGGTAGGTACAAAACTGTACTATGTTCATCGTGCATACAGCTGCAGTCATAACAGATGGGTAGAATCCCAAAGCTAAAATAAGGGTGGTAGGCACTAGGTGGAACTAGGAGGAGCCAGGATGCCCTGCAAAACTGCAGTGGCAAAACCTGCTCTAGATTTGGAGTATAAAGGCAGGTGATAGTGCTTGGAGAAAGTATGCACAGAACTCCAAGTGGCAGCTTCCAAAATATCTTTGGTAGGAACCCCCTTGAGCCCCTGTAGCATAGGACACAAAGAGTTGCTCTGATTTTCTGAAAGGCTTTGTTCTGTCCAAATAATAACGTAGTGACTTGTGAATATCCAAAGAATGTAGTAGCCTCTCCCCTTTGTTTTGAGGATTGGGGTAAAAGGTAGGTAAGTGGATAGCCTGATTCAAGGCTACCCTGGATACTACCTTTGGCATAAAGGAAGGGTTGGTTTGTAAGGAAACTCTGTCCTGATGGAAAATGATGAAAGGTTGCACAGCCATGAGGGCTTGAAGTTCAGAAACCCTGCGAGCTGAGGTGATAGCCAGCAGGAAGGCTGTTTTCCAGGATAAATATTGTAGTTCTGTTGAGGCAGCTGGCTCGAAAGGAGGCAAAGTCAGTTTCTCTAGAATGAAATTGAGATCCCAAGCAGGCACTGGTTGTTTCCTTGGGGGTTTAATATTCTTAGCCCCTCTGAGGAACTGTCTTAAGAGGGGGTGAGAGAATAAAGGAGGATCAGTGTTGTATTCTGCAGAAATGGCGGAGGCATGGATTTTGATGGAAGAGCATGAAAGTCCACGGCTTAGCATCTCAGCTAGGTACTGTAATATTTGAGGTAAATTCAGTATTCCTGGGTTCTGGCCCTTTTTCTCATTCCAAGCACAAAACCGTCTCCATTTGGCTGAGTAGGCTTTTCTAGTAGAAGGTCTTCTGGCCTCCAGAATGACATCCTGTACCTCCTTGGAGAGTAGGGTCGGTTGTGATTTTAAGGAATCTTCCATGCGGCTAGACTGAGTGTTTTCAGCTGACTGTGAAGAGTTTTGAAGTTGTGCTGAGTCAGTAGAAGAGGCATTAGAGGCAGGATCCATGGTGGGGAATGCGTCAGGCTGCTCAGGAGTGGGTACCAGTGTTGCCTTGGCCAGTCTGGAGCGATGAGAATCATCTGTGGTCTGTCTGCTCTGATTTTTAATAGAACTTTGGGCAGCAGAGTAAGAGGTGGAAAGGCATAAACTGTCATTGTTGTCCAACTGAAAGAGACTGCGTCCACTTTCCAGGCCTGTGGATGAAAGGTCCTTGAGTAGAATTTTGCCAATTGGTGATTTCTGTGGGAGGCAAAGAGATCTATGTCTGGCCTTCCCCATGCTTGAATTATCTTTGAAAAAACTTGAGGATGCAACTTCCATTCGTTTGGATCTGTCATATTTCTGCTTAGGCTGTCTGCCAGCGTGTTTTCCTTGCCTGGCAGGAACTGTGCTTGAAGCTCGATTTGCAATTGTAGAGCCATGTTCCAAAGAGACATGGCTAGCCTGCATAGGGGGTATGAATGGGTTCCTCCCTGTTTGTTTATGTACCACATTACTGTGGTGTTGTCTGTCCTTATTAATAGCTGGCCTGGATGCAGCAGGTCTTTGAAAGCTATAATAGTATTTATTACTGCTAGCATTTCCTTTTGATTGATGTGTAGGTGCTTTTCCTTTTGGGACCATCTGCCCTGAATGCACCGATTTGTCATGTGCGCCCCCCAGGCGTAATCCGAGGCATCTGTTGTGATGATTTGACTTGCTTGAGGCTTGCAGAATGGGAGACCTGTGTTTCTTTGGCATGCTTGAGCCCACCACAGAAATTCCTTTTGAAGACATGGAATTAGTGGTATTATTGTTTCCAAGCTGTGGCTGTGCTGAGACCATAGGTTTTTCAGGTACCATTGAAGTTTCCTCATATGCAGCTTTGCACATGGGATTAGTAGGATGCAAGATGCCATGAATCCCAGAGCCTGCAGGATTTTCCTTGCAGTCAGCCTGGTGAAAGTTGCCATTTTTCTGAAGTATTGAGTTAGTTGCCCTTGTTTCTCTGGAGTGAGGTAGGCCATCTGGGTGTTTGTATTCAAGTTGGCACCCAGGAAAATTATTGTATGAGATGGTAGTAGCCTTGATTTCTTTTTGTTGACTGTGTATCCCAGGGAATCCAACAACCTTATTACAAAAGCCAGATGTTTCAGAAGTATGTGCTTGCTGTCCGCTTGGATCAGGCAGTCGTCCAGATATGGGTATATTTGTATCCCTTGCAGTCTGCAGTAGGCAATTACTGATGCCAGGCATTTCGTGAACACTCTGGGCGCAGTAGATAAGCCAAAGGGCAATGCAGAGAATTGATAATGTGTTGAACCTGCAAGAAATCTGAGGTATCTTCTGCAATCTTGTCTGATTGGGACAAGCAGGTATGCCTCCTTGAGGTCCAATGTTACCAGCCAAGACTCCTTGCCCAGCATGGGAAGAAGCTGCTGTAATGTGAGCATCTTGAATTTTGGCACGAGTAAAAAAGTGTTTAGGATGGATAGGTCCAAAATAGGTCTCCAATCTTTGCCCTTCCTTGGTACCAGGAATAGTCTGGAATAAAAACCTTGACCTTGTTCTTGTGCAGGTACCTCTTGAATAGCTTTCATGTCCATGAGATCTGAAATTTGTTTTTGTGCCTCTGCCCTTTGATTGTGTGGCAGGTTTGGCATGCCTCTCATTTTTGGAAGGGTGTGAAAGTGGAATCTGTAGCCTCTGTCTATAATGTCCAGGATCCATTTGTCTTTTGTGACAATATGCCAATTTTTTGAAAATAGTGCCAGTTTCCCGCCTAAAGGTGCTGCCATTTGAGCTTTGCTTGGCATGCAAAGGGGAAAGTCATTGGTTCTGCTTTCTGAATGGCTGTGAACTATCCTCACTACCTCTTTGGGTAGGTGCTTGCCATTGTCTGCCTCTAAACGATCCTTGAGATTGCCCTCTACCCCTCGGGTGCCTGTATCTACCTCTTTGGGGTCTGTCCGTGGCTGGAAAGGACCAATTTTTTGAAGGCCAATTTCTACTGAAACGTGGAGGTTGTACCTGTAGGAAATCTTTTACTGTTTGCATTGATTTTGCCTTTTCCTCCATTTTCTTTAATACCTCCTCAGCTTTAACACCAAACAATACATCTTTTTGCAGAGGTGTATCCAGTAATTTAGTTTTGACATGATCTGGTAAGGTTTGCTCTTTAAGCCAAGTATGTCTACGTATGACTGATCCTGTAACAGCAGCTCTACATGAGGCTTCTAAAGCATCAAAACCACATTGCAAGGTATGTTTACCTACTTGCTCTGCACTATGTATCAAATCCTGCAACTCCTTCAAATCTGGTTGTTCAGGTTGTGACATTTTGCTTCTCAACTGTGATAACAGAAACTGTTGGTACTTTAACATATGGAACTGGCAGTTTAATGCCCTCATGGATAAGGTGGCCGAGGTGTATACCTTTTTTCCCCACCTTTCTAAAGCTCTGGAATCCCTCTCTGAAGGTAATGGATTTTTAGCAGTGGAGGCCTTAATTCCCTTGGGGCCCTGTGAGATAGTTTCTGAGTCAGCCGCATGGCTTTTGTATAGGAATTGGTGTGAGTCAGGAACCCGGTAATACCTGTCAGGCTTGACTGGAGCTGGAGGCAAAGAATCTGGGTTGAGGCAGGACTCCGAATATACATCATCAAGGATATCTAAGACAGGAGGTATAGCCAGAGGCCTGTGCTGAGGGAGCAAGAGAAAATCCCTAAGCCTTTTCTTGGAGTCTGAGTACTCTTGGCCTTCCCAATGGAATTGTTCCCTCAAGGTATGCAAGGTTTCCCCAAAAGAGTAATCCTCAGGGGGGGAGACAGAAGGAATGGACTCCTCTGCATCAGAATCTTCAAAAGGGGAGTATGAATGTTCCTGGTCATCAGAATGTTCTGAAATAATGGAGGCCTGGTCCGAGGAGGATTCTTCCTCCACTCTGGGCCTTTTTCCCGGGGGGGGGGGATGAGAACCCTTGATAAGTGTAACTCAGCCATTTTGAGCATCTGCTTTTTAGGCATGGGGCCTTGAGAAGGGCCCTGTGGGGTTTGTTTTTTAGCATGCATGGCTGTCTTAGACTTAGTGAAAGCCTTGATGGAAAAAGAAGAGGAAGGCCTGAAGACACCTTGAGAGGAGGCAGACCTGTCTAAACTCTGAGTTTCACTGCCAAGAGTGGCTTCGGTATCTGTAGTCGGGGTGTGGGCTGAAGAGCCTGCGACCTCGGGTACAGAAGACACCGCCAATGAAGTGTCGTCAATAGTCAGGGGCTGCGTAGGCGCCTCGCTGAGAACCGGACCACCTGAAGTCGGCTTTGGTGTGTTGTCAGTAGAGGCCGCGGACCTCGTGTGTCGGTCCTTATCTTTGCATCTTTTAGTCAAAACTGGAGTCGGAGTATCCGACGACATTATGTAGTTAAATTTTTTGCCAAAAAAGTGCTGGGCGAACTCCGCCCGACGCTTAATGGTGCGTTTGTTGAATGTAGCACAAAAACGACATGCCGAGACGTCGTGGTCTGGGCCTAAGCAAGGCATGCAGAGGGAATGAAAATCCTTATGCGGTATTTGCTTCCCACATGAAATACAATTATTAACTTTGTCTGACATCGGTCTGAGGCAAGAAAAGTTTCCCCAACGGGGTACTTAGCTTTCAAGAAGACTTCGGTTGCAGATATTCGTAATCCCAGGAGCTGGCCGACCAGCACTTGCGAACTGCTTCTGCTTCGGGCACCGCGCGGCAAGAAAGACTGAAGAAAATGGCGTCGGCTGGTTCTTTTATACCCCTGTCGCACTGACGTCAGGGAAGAAGCGACGACAACCGACGCCAGACCTAGACTTTGGAATTCGGCCGACCGAGGACCCGTCTGATGGCAGGAAAACCCATCTGTTATGACTGCAGCTGTATGCACGATGAACATCAAGGGGGAACGGATTCTGCATTCATTGGATGTACACAGACAACTTAGATTTTACCTAAACAGGACAAAATCTCAAAGAAAATCTGAACAACTACTGGTGGCATTTGCTGCAGGGGCAGAGGGAAAGGCTATTTCAAAGCAGACTATTTCCAAATGGATAAGCCATTGTATTAGTTTCTGCTATATTGTTATATGCACCATGGTAAAACTATCCCCCAGGGAATCAGATCTCATTCCACCAGGGCTGCATCTACTTCTACAGCCTTTCTCAGAGGTGTTCCTACCACAGACATTCTAGAAGCTGCTACCTGGAGCTCAGTTCATACGTTCACCAAACATTACCATTTGCCTTTCTTCTCTAAATCCAAAGCTGGCTTTGCCTCTGCTGTCCTGCAGGGCCTTATAGCTGGTCCTAATGCTGTATAAATCCATCCTCCCAACCATAGCTTTGGGAATCTACCCAAATGTAATGACTGCAACAGTGAAACACGAAGAAAGTACAGTTTTGTACCTACCATAAATGTAGATGTCCGAACTGGATAGCATCTGCAGTCATAACAAGTGGGTTGTCCTGTCGTCAGGCAGCCCTGCAGTCGGCCGGATTCCAAAGTCCGGGTCCGGCTTCGGCTGATGTCGCACTCCACCCGACGTCATCTTTGTTGGTCTTCGGGTATAAAAGCATCAGCCGACGCCATTTTCCTCAGTGTTTCTTGCCCCAGATGCCAGTAGCCCTCTTGCAGGCTAAAATTTGGATAGATGCCAATGTTTCCAAATAGATAGAGGTAAACACAACAATAACCATGTATGTACATATATACAAACAAATACACCATAAAGACTCCCCCAACAGCTTGCTATTAGGTGGGTATACACCCTAGGAGTACCACAGAGGGAAGGAGGAGGGTAATCCTGACTGCAGATGCTATCCAGTTCGGACATCTACATTTATGGTAGGTACAAAACTGTACTATGTCCTTCATGGATGCATCTGCAGTCATAACAAGTGGGTAGAATACCATAGCCAACTAGGGGAGGAGGATAAAAGTAGATTATGGTGGGTTTAGGATCCCTTGCAGTACAGCAGTGGCAAACCCTGCTCGGGATCTGGAATATAGAGGCAAATTATAATGCTTGGCAAATGTATGCACGGAGGTCCAAGTAGCCACCTCAATAATGTCTTTGGTTGCCACTCCTCGTAAGAAGGCTGTGGTAGTGGCTGTTGCCCTTGTAGAATGAGGTCTTATGTTCTGTGGAATTGGTTTTCCATGGAAGGAGTAACAGAATAGTATGCAATTTCCTATCCATTTGGAGATTGTCTGTTTGGAAATAGCTTTTCCTTCCCTTCCTGTTGCATAGGCTACAAAAAGTTGGTCAGTCTTTCTGCTATGTTTTGTTCTGTCCAAGTAGTAGCGTAGCTGTCTATGCACATCCAAGGTATGCAGTATACTTTCCCTCTGTTTTGTGGGTTGGGAAAGAAGGTAGGTAAGTGGATTGCCTGGTTTAAAGACACTCTGGATACCACCTTGGGCATAAATGTAGGATTAGTCCTCATGGACACTCTATCTTGGTGGAAGATCAGGAAGGGTTGCACTGCCATTAAGGCCTGTAGTTCTGAAACCCTCCTTGCTGAAGTAATTGCCAGTAGGAAAGCAGTTTTCCATGACAGGTGTTGTAGGTCTGCTGTTGCTGCTGGTTCAAAGGGTGATAGTGTTAATTTTTCTAGTACAAAGTTTAAATCCCAAGCTGGTAATGGTGGTTTCCTTGGAGGTTTTACATTCTTGATTCCTCTGAGGAACTGCCTGAGCAAAGGGTGCGAAAAAACAGGTGGATCAAAGCTGTATTCTGCTGAAATAGCTGATGCATGTATCTTGATGGAGGAGTAGGACAGGCCTGAATGAAGATGTTCGGCCAGATACTCCAGAATGTTAGGTATATCTATGTTTGACACATCTTTTCCTCTTTCCGTACTCCAAATGACAAACCTTTTCCATTTTCCAGCATAGTTCCTTCTTGTTGAAGGTCTGCGTGCTTCAAGAATAATGTCTTTAACTCTTTGGGAAAGTTCTGAATTAGCTGCTGCTATGTGATGTTCCATGCAGTCAGTTGCAACGTTTTTAGGTTTGGATGTATGATGCTGTAGTTGTTCTGAGTTAACATCAAAGGCATCAGGGTATTGGCCACATATTGTTCGAGACATGCTCCTCAGTAGTGGGTACCAGTGCTGTCTTGGCCAGTTTGGAGCTATCAGGATTATCCTTGGACGTTCTTCCTTGATTTTTAGTAGTACCTTGTGTATCAAGGGAAGAGGTGGGAATGCATATGCTGTTAGGCCTTTCCAGTTGAAGGAGAGCGAGTCCACTTTCCATGCTAGTGGGTGGAATGTCCTTGTGCAGAATTTTCTGAGCTGGTGATTGAGAGGTGATGCGAATAGGTCTATCTGTGGCATTCCCCATTTCTTTGAGATGGTCTTGAAAATGTCCGGTGCAGCTTCCATTCGTGGGCATCCGAAGTGGTTCTGCTTAATATGTCTGCTAGAGTATTGTCTTTCCCTGGTACAAATATTGCCTGTAACTGGATGTTGTAGCTGAGTGCCAGGGTCCACAGTTCCAAGGTCATTCTGCATAGGGGGTATGAATGAGTGCCTCCTTGTTTGTTGATGTACCACATGACTGTGGTGTTGTCTGTTCTTATCATCAACTGGCCCTCTTTGAGAAATGGTTTGAACTTTTGGATTGCCAGTTTTACTGCCAGCATTTCTTTTAGATTGATGTGCAGGTGAAGTTGATCCTGTGTCCACAACCCTTGCACGCGTTTGTCCAGCATGTGGGCCCCCCATCCTAGGTCTGAAGCGTCTGTTGTGATGGTCTGGCTTGCTTGACATCTGCGAAAGGGTAGGCCTGTGTTTGACTGGCATGCCTGAGCCCACCATAGGAACTCCTGTTTTAAGCATGGAATTAGTGGGATTTCTGTTTCTAGACTGTGTCTGTGTTGGGACCATAAATTCTTTAGGTACCACTGTAGTTTCCTCATATGTAGTCTGGCAAATGGAACCAAGATTATGCATGATGCCATGAAGCCCAAGGCCTGCAGAACTTTTCTTGCTGTTAACTTGTTCTGTTTTGTTAGTGCCAAGAAGTAAAGAGGAAGTTCTTTTTGTTTTTCTGTAGTCAGGAATGCCATTTGTTTTACTGTGTCCAATTCCGCACCCAAGAATGTCCTTGTTTGGGATGGTATCAGCCTTGACTTTTGTAAATTGACTGTGTATCCCAGTGCTTGTAGCAAGTAAATGACCCTTTGTAAATCTGTTGTCAGCTTGCTTTTGTTGTCCCCTTGTAGCAGGCAGTCATCCAGGTATGGGTAAATTTGAATTCCCTGTAGCCTGCAATGGGCGATTACTGATGCCAGGCATTTTGTGAATACTCTGGGCGCAGTAGATAAGCCAAAGGGCAATGCTGAGAATTGATAGTGCTCTGATCCTGCAAGAAATCTGAGGTATCTTCTGCAGATTGGTCGAATGGGGACGTGCAGGTATGCCTCCTTGAGATCTAGAGTTACCAGCCAAGACTCCTTGCCCAGCATGGGAAGGAGTTGCTGTAGGGTCAGCATTTTGAATTTTGGGACAATGATGTATGTATTTAAGGTGGACAGGTCGAGAATTGGTCTCCAACTTTTTTCCTTTCTTGGAACTAGGAATAACCTGGAATAGAACCCCTTTCCTTGCTCTGCTGTTGGCACTCTTTCCACAGCTCTCATGTTTGCTAACTCCATTATCTGGCGTAGAGCCTCTGTTTTTGATTTGGAGGTAGATTTGGCATTCCTCTTTGACTGGTAAAGTGTGGAAGTGAAACCGGTAACCTTGATCTATGGTTTGTAAAATCCACTTGTCTTTTGTTATGTAGTGCCAGTTCTTTGAAAATAAGGTTAACTTTCCGCCTAGAGGAGCTGCTATTTGTTCCCTGGTAGGCGGATGTAGGGTTAAGTCACTGTGGTTGTGCTGATGTAGTGGCAGTGGCTGTGTCTGTGCCTCTGTTGTTACCTTGCCACTGTCGTCCTCTATAGGCACCTCCTCTGGATTGGTTTCTGCCTCTGGAACATCTATTCCTGCCTCTTTGAAATTTTGTGGAGTCAGGAAAGGACCAATTTTTGGCAGGCCAGTTTCTGCTAAACCTTGGGGGTTGAACCTGCAAGAAATCTTTAACAGTTTAAACAGATTTTGCCTTTTCTTCCATTTTCTTCATAACCTGCTGGGCAGGTGTACCAAACAAACTTGTCTTGTCCATAGGAGCATCCAGCAACTTAGCTTTAACATGATCTGGTAAGGCTTGTTCCTTTAGCCATGCATGCCTTCTTATCACTGTGCCAGTCATGGCTGATCTAAATGAAGCCTCCAGTGCATCATAGCCACATTTTAGGGAATGGTTGCTAACCTGTTGTATGTTATTTACCATCTCTAATACATATTTTTATCAAGAGATTCATCAGTGGTTAGTTTTTTAGTTAACTGATCCAGCATAAACTCTTGGTATTGTATCATGTGAAACTGACAGTTTAAAGCTCTAGCTGAGAGAGTAGCTGAAGTGTAGACCTTTTTACCCCATCTGTCTAATAACCTTGCTTCCCTTTCAGAAGGAATAGGATTTTTAGCTATGGTCGCGGCTACTGCCTTGGGACCCTGGGATATAGTTTCTGGGTCTGCAAGTGGGGCCTTGTAAAGGTGGTGATGAGTATCTGGCACCCTGTAAAATCTGTCTGGTTTGGCAGGGGCTGGGGGTAAAGAATCTGGAGCGGAGCAAACATCATTGAAAGCATCATCCACCACAGAGAGAACAGGAGGTATAGCTAAGGGCCTGTGCTGTGGGAGGTGGAGAAAGGTCCTAAGTCTTTTTCTGGAGTCTGAAAAATCCTGTTGCTGCCATTGGAACTGTTCTCGCATGGCATGCAGGGTTTCCCCAAAGGAGAATTCTTCTGGTGGGGAAGCAGCTGGAATGGATTCTTCAGCATCAGAATCTTCAAAATTGGAGAAGGGAGCCTCTGGCTGGTCAGTAATGTCTGATTCATCAGCAGAATCATCAGAAGACACTGGCTCAGGGGGCTCTGCCCTAGGTCTCTTCTCTGGGGGCTGAGAAGCCCTGTCTGGGTGAGATTGAGATCCTCTAATTAAAGAAATTAAATCTTCTGCCAAAATAAGCATTTGAGAACTAGAAGAGGGCCTGGATGTGGGGGGTCTAACAGGCACTGTTTTAGTAGTCTTGGCTGCTTTAGCCCTGGCGAAGGCCTTAATGGACATGGCTGCTGGAGGCCTAGCAGCACCACGTGCTGGGGTAGGGACATCCAAGGGGATGGTGTCTGATAAGTCAACCACCGTAGTGGGTAAAATTTCTGAGGTCGATTCAAGAGTTGTAGCAGGGGCCTCAGTTGTAGGAGTAGGTTCAGCTGTACTTTGATCAGTTTTCTCGGTTTCGGCTGAAACCGAGACACTCGCGGTTTGCTTAACCATGGTTTCGGCCGAAACCGCGGACCGCGAGTGTCGGTCTTTTTCTTTGCGTTTTTTGGTAGATTGGGTAGTCGGAGGATCCGATGGCATAATGTACGCAAAATCAGAACCAAAAAACTGTTCTGCAAACTCCGACCGACGCCTAAGCGTTCGTCGGTTGAAGGAAGCACAGGCCGAACAGGCTGCTACGTCGTGGGCTGGGCCTAAACAAGGCAGACAGTAAGAGTGGAAATCTTTATGAGGTATTTGTTTCCCACAGGTTAAACAATTGTTAACTTTTTCTGACATCGGCTGAGGCAAGAAAAGGTCCCCAACGGGGTACTTAGCTTTAGAAGTCTTCGAAGTAGTATTCGGTAGAAGTAATCTCTGGATCCGACCGACCGGCACTTGCGAACAGCTTCTGCTTCGGGCGCCACGCGGCAAGAAAGACTGAGGAAAATGGCGTCGGCTGATGCTTTTATACCCGAAGACCAACAAAGATGACGTCGGGTGGAGTGCGACATCAGCCGAAGCCGGACCCGGACTTTGGAATCCGGCCGACTGCAGGGCTGCCTGACGACAGGACAACCCACTTGTTATGACTGCAGATGCATCCATGAAGGACATCATAGTACAGTTGTGTACACTTACCATAAATGTAGATGTTCGAGTGTATTCTCTGTTGCAGTCCTGGTTACCATCCCTCCAACCCCCTGTTTTTTCTCTTACTATACCTCTTCTTTCCTTTACTATGCTTAAAAGCCTTTTTGGTGCATTTGCTTTTGTTTGGAGGTATATTTTTGTGTTTTTAATTACTTAAATATTTGGCTCCCCATTTGGGGGGCACCGGACATCTGGGGCAAGAAAAACTGTTGTAATGGCATCGGCTGCATATTTTATACCCCTGACGACCTGACGTCATGGAAGAAGGGACAGCAACCGACGCAGGACCCAAGACTTTGTTAATCAGGCCGACTGAGGGCAACCTGCCAGCAGATTACCCAAATGTAATGACTGCAACAGTGAATACACTCGAACATCTACATTTATGGTAAGTGTACACAACTGTACTTTCCTGTACTGCCAGGTGATCAGTCTATCTCATCCACCGACAAGATGTGGGAAGGACTCTGAGCTTTAGTACTTTGCAGAAAACAGTAGCAGGGCACAACTACCTGAACACCAGTAAAGCAGTATGTTTGTTAAACAGATTTTCTTTTTCTTACCTGAAGATTCAGCACGCAAGCAAAAGACAGAAATAAGTTCCTTAGCAATTCCCAAAAAATCTCCCTTGTCCACGGAAATGGAAATAGAAATAGGAAACTGGAACTTTTTCCTCCTTCGCTGTTAAAAAAGCCCAACCCTTAGGCACTCAGAACCCAGATTCTACATCCCTATTCTTGGCCATAACAAGGACATTCCTACAACCACAGAGAATGTGGATACTCCCCAGTCTTTGGTGACTTGAACACCAAGCACCACTAGGTTTGGGGAAAAAGATGGATGGTCTGAGGAACACGTGAATACGACAGAGTCGCCCAACAGCAGCAAATCTGGAGTTGGCCCAACTCCAAAAGACTCCTTAACATATAGCTACTGCAATACTAAAGGTATAGAACACACACACACACACACACACACACACACACACACACACACACACACACACACACACACACACTTGCTGTGCTAAGAAGTAGAAGTTACTTTCATATGCGACAGATGTAATGGAAATGTCTATAGAGTTTTTTTTTTTTTTTTTAACTCAGATTAGCAGATGTTGAGCTAGAAAAAGAAGGAAGGATCCTCAAAGAAGGTACTTAACCTGCTCTGTTCCTCAGATGTGACCTGGGCCCAATGAACTAACATGCACACTTTCTTTAATGAACAGTGCACTGTGCATTCAGTAACTGGAGTGAGAGAGATCTAAAGATGGCCAGATATACACTAACCTCACAATGCATATGTGATGGCGTCCAAGGCAAGGTGATGCTAGCTCATCCAAGGGGGGTGAGTGCTCATCAATGAAAATCTGGACAAATGTTGGACCTCAACCTGTTACATAGTTCTCAAAGATCATGACTTCAACAGTAATGCACATGAAGAAGACCATCAAGAGAACCAAAGGCTATCTACGCAAAAGTTATTCCTTCCACCCATTCAATCTCTACCTTTGTTGCATATATCACCTTGAAAGAAAGCTGAAACAAATAAGGACACACAGGTGACCTTAAAAAAAAAGGACAGACAGCCTAATAAGGTCAGCGATAACTTGAAATTATTGCAAATTGATTCTGGCACCAAAGAAAATGCAGCTCTAAGGACCATACAATCTTAAGTGTTTCAAACATCTTCACCTTTAATGAGTCTTTTTGGCCAACCTTCAGTTCTTTAAGATTAGATATGCTCTTCAGATTGTCAAGATGCTTACCTACACACAAAGATCAAGAAGTGAGCAAAGCAATGCCTACACTTAAGAGTGAATCAGGAGCAATTGCAGAACCTTCACTCCAACCTTAATTCTAATATAACACATCGTTAATAGCTGCAAAATGGGTCTATTTGGTCACAGTTCACTTTATGGCCAACAGCTGAGGAAGTTCCACACAGCACATCTCTGCTCCACACCTTTCATTGATTCATTGATTGGGGATCATGGTGAACTTCGAAAAGTCTCAAAGGACTGCAACCCAACTCCTAATTTTCACAGGCTGTTCCTTGGCTTTCAAGACATGTCAGGCATTTTTTTCTTTAGAAAAAATTATGGAAATTCTTTCCAACACTGACTTTCTGATGTCAACAGAGCCTCCTCCATTCAACATATGCCCTGAACTTGATACTCAATGGTGAACTTGATACGGACAGTACCACATACCATACCCCACAAGAGATTTGCAATGCACCCTCAAAGTTCAGTAATTCCAAGGCCAAGACCCTTGAATGCACCAATCAAGATCTCATCAGGCAAAACACATGATGACTGTTTACAACAGCTTTAGGACCTTTGTCGTTAGTTTCTTTACTGCTCTGTACTGACTGCTCTTATAATCACTGTCTAATGTGGATACATTCCTAAGCACCACCACTGCTACCTGAAATGTCAACCATGATTCACTATTTGATCCCAGATTCTTTATTACAAATGCAACGACAGATGTTGCTACTACAGCCATACAGTGGGATGCACTTTTTATAATTACTCAAGAACCTTTGTGGTTTCTGATCCCCAGTTTCTTTAAAGCAACTCCTGGAATACATCTCACATGCTGACCACAGTCACCAACTACACAGATGCAGCTTGAATAACCTGGTTAATGCTACAATGATCCTTGTGGGTGCAATCTTTGTACAGACAAGAGAAATATCTCAACAGCACTTTCCATTATCCTGCACATGCATTATATACACACAATTTCCATCATAACTCGTGCTTTTTTACTCTTGGGCATTAAAACATACAGATTTATTCTGCAGTTCCTACAAGTACACTTTAGTCATTTGTTTGATCAGTGTTTTTTATATATTGTTCCTAAAGGCACCATTTAAATTTTGTGAAAATGACTTCCTCCACATTTTAAATGACCTCATGTCTATTCCTTTTACAATATTCAGTACTTTACTTAAAACTTGTTTAATTCTTTATTTCCATTTTCATTTAATTGCTTTTTTTGGCTGCAAGTAATACTGAACTTAATAAGGCTTTATTACGTCTCAACAATTATAAACCAAAGCACCAACCTAACACCATCATCTGCATGGCTAAAATATGATGTTCGCCTAAAAATTGTGTTAAGACATTCTGCAGGGAGTCCTTAAACTCATGTTAACTCTCTGCATTCTCAAAACTGTGTTTCCAATTTCCTCTCATTCTCTACACATACACAAAATCTGGTCCATACTTGAGGAAAATGCTATGAAGTCTATTTAGAATAAAAGAGAGTGTCTCCATATTTTAATACAGAGTTGAAATGCTGACCATGTTAATTCTGTTTAGGTTCATTTATAATTATAGTGGCTAGCCCTTTTGGCTGCTGCAGCACAGTTTGTCCCTTTTTTCTACACTATTCACTCAGAAAGATATCAAGTGTATGCACCTACTGGTCAACTTTGGCATGTTATTATTTTTTAACATAGCTGGTGATAGAGTTCTTATGAATTTGTAGCCTGCCATTATTATACCAGCTCCTTGTGTAGCCTGGCATGTCTGCTGACTGTTCTATGCTACACAAATGGGTAGGCCATCTTCATTGTCTACCCCTCTTCACAGTTATCTGCAGTAAATACATGTATATGCCATGCCTTCTCCGCCATCTTAAAATGGCACGTACCTCTGCATTCACAATCCTGCCACAGCTCTTTACTAAGGACCCTTAAACCCAACCTTTAAAACACACAACTAAATTTGCATCTCTAGCATTACAAGAACCCCGTTCTTTCACCACTACAAAAAGTAAACTATCTACCAAAAATATTCAGTTTCACCTAATAAGCCCAATACTTTTACTTCATAAAATAACTATAATGAATTACTAGAATCCACACAAAAAGTACCTCAGGACCGGAAACACACAAGGTGCTGTTATAAAAACAGGTTTATTACACAAATCCACAAATTAAAATCTCTGCATACAGAACACAAACACAATTTTAAAACACCAGCGTTTTCGTCTCTCCCATAAAGACTTCATAAAATGACCTTATTAAATCTAATTAAACTATATACACTTTCATTCATGAAGAAAAAAAACAATCAAATCAAGTTAATACATAAAGTAATAAGCCAGCCACAATGTTACAAACATGTATTAGATGGTTTTTGCATTTATAATTTTAGCAAAGAAACACTTGGTAGAGAACATTTTAGTTTATTGTCTAAGTGTTTTGAAATTTATTCCATATAGGAAGGGGGACCTCACACAGACATTAATGGATATTAAATTGTTTATTAGAAAAATTAACTTGGGTTTGATATCACCCTCAAGTTCCACAGAGATTAAACAGAGTCTGAGGCGGAAAATCATATATAACCCTCCGTTACACCCCTAGTTAAAAAATTTTGAGAAAATTATAGAGAAGGAATTAAAGAAGGAACATAGTAAAGTTAAATAGAGGCCTAACTTAATTAGTAAAGAAAACAGTACACGTAATGAATTGAACATTTAACCCTGATGTTCGGGTTATGAAGCCCGATAAGGGGGGAGGGGTAGTAATAATGGATAATATAATATATGAAGGAAAAATTAATCAAATATTAATGGATGAGGTAAAATACTCATGTGTCAAAAAATGAAGTTAATATAGCCTATAAAAAGGATTGATAGTGTATTGGAAGACATGTTTATGGAAGGGTTAATTGATGAAAAACGTTAAAATATTTAAAGGTAGGTGCCTTCCATACTCGGGATACCCAAGACCCATAAGAATGAGAAAGATCCGCCCTTAAGGCCCATAGTTCCGGCCGATGGGTCTATG
This sequence comes from Protopterus annectens, assembly GCF_019279795.1. Taxonomy (NCBI): domain Eukaryota; kingdom Metazoa; phylum Chordata; order Ceratodontiformes; family Protopteridae; genus Protopterus; species Protopterus annectens. The sequence continues at coordinate 176,958,157 of NC_056731.1, read as the reverse complement.
ACCCTTCCTATGGCCAAGTATGTGGACAATATACTTAAACATTTATGGGTCAAAACGAAAGCCATTTTACAGGATTCTTGGGATTTCCTGAAGGAAATTGCACATGATTTGTTTCACAATGATTTATTATTCACTACTATAGATGTGATGGACTTATTTTCAAGTATCCCTTACCAAGAGGGTATGAATATGTTAGAAGAAATTGTTTTTGAGGATAGTGACTTGAGCCATAATGAGAAGATAGTGTGCATGGATTTAATGGAAATGGTTTTAAAATATAACTTTATATTCTTTAAGGGTGAATTTTATCAGCAAACACAAGGAGTAGCGATGGGGGCAGCATGTGCCCCTACGTATGCTAACCTTGTGTTGGCTAAATGGGAGGAAAAGTACATATTAAGTTCTGAGTATGCAGCACACTGGACCCTCTATAAGAGGTTTTTAGATGACATAGTAATGTTTTGGAGAGGGACTAGGGAGAAGTTCGAAGAGTTTATGGTTTACATGAAAAATACTACCAATTTTTTGGCTTTTACCTATACCCTTTCAAATGAGCGGTTGCAATACTTAGATGTTGAAGTGTATAAAGTAAATGGCAACTTAGAAACTAAGATATTTAGAAAGCCTACCTTTTGTAATTCCTTTCTCCATTATAAAAGTGCACACCCCCAACACTGTAAAAGGAACATAGTTAAGGGTCAATATGTCCCTGGGTAGCCGGATGACTACTATCGACAATTATTTTCAAAAGGAATGAGAGTTATTGGAAGGAATGTTTCTGGAAAGGGGTTACCTGCTGGATTTAGTGAGGGGGGCTATGGCAGAAGTAACAGCAGGTAGGCAGACTAAATTTAAACCTATTAGGGGCCAAAAAGACTAGTTTTACAATGTTACAACATATGACCTAAAATCTAAATTCAGTGAAGCTATTGTACTGGAATATAATGCCTTTAATGGAGTTACAAAGAGAATTTTTAAAGCTGAGTGGGAAAGATTTACAACCATTTCTGATTTGATAAACTGCCCACTGACCATTTGAAAGTGGTTTATAAAAATTCACAAAGTTTAAAGAACATTCTCAAAAATAGTGGTAATAACACAGGAGGAGAATAGCGACTTACAGAGAATAGCGACTTACAAGTGCGGTCAATGCTCCCAATGTGGAAACATAGTGAACACGGATAAGATTTTTATTGAGGGTAGAAATTAGATGGGTAAATAGTTCAGACTATTTTAACTGTGAAGCTATGGGGATAGTAAATCTTGCTTTGTGTGTACAGAGTAAATCCTTCTATGTGGGCAAGACCAAATGTAGACTAAAGAGAAGGATCTATGAGCATAAGTATGATATTATGAACAAAAAGGAAACCAATGTTTTATACAAACACACAAAGACCTGCTTGAAAGCAAATTTTACCTTTTTTGTTTTGGAACAGGTAAAAAAGGAAATTAGAGGTTGGCCATGGGAGGAGAAAATTTAGCTCAGGGAACTCTGGTGGCAAGTCACCTTGGATGCAGCGAATTCCCTGGGCTTAAATGACTACAGATCCTTCTTACCGCTACTTAAATTGAGATCTGCTAAGTTATAATTTGTGCTTGTACTGCAGTTTTTATTATAGCCACTAGATGGTGAAACAATACCCTGTTTTGGGATACATACTAAGTAACAATATTGTTTTAACGTTTGCAATGAATATGTATGAATTTTTTTAAAAAGTATCTTAATTTGTATATTTATTCAAGAAACAACATGTTTTTAACAATTCATTTATCACTTTTCAAAAGGCTACTTATTGTAAGTGAGTACAATACACAGAATGTTATGGTTTACATTTCCATTATGCAGCTCTATGGGAGAATGAATTGAAATGAAGGGGTTAATTATTACTTTATGTATTAACTTGATTTGATTGTTTTTTTTCTTCATGAATGAGAGTATATATAGTTTAATTAGATTTAATAAGGTCATCTGATGAATTCTTTATGGGAGAGACGAAAACGCTGGTGTTTTAAAATTGCGTTTTTGTGTTCTGTATGCAGAGAATTTAATTCATGGATTTGTGTAATAAACTTGTTTTTATAACAGCACCTCATGTGTTTCTAGTCCCGAGGTACTTTTTGTGTGGATTCTAGTTATCACTGGTGCCTTTCTTCACTTTTATTGAGTATAATGAATTACTGCTTAATCCATTCCCGCAAATTCACCTCCCAATAATAAAAAGATCTCACTTCTCTGGGTCTACCAATCTCTGTATCTCCTTGCTCCTATTTGCCACTTTACTATACATTCCAACACTGTCACACTCTATAATACTCTAAATACTCCAGAACTGTAGCTACTTGACACTATTCTCTCTGCTTAATACTACTCAACAAAATATAGCATTTGCTCAACCTTCACTCAAGCCTTTAGTTCATGTTATGCTTATTAGTTCATCCACATTTATTTCTAAAATAATGGAAATGGAACATTCCCTTCTTTAATGCTGGCTAACTATACAGCTTCCACTTGCCAGTTAAGTAATTTTTAGTGACTGCTAACATTTCCTATTTATTAATCCACCTTTTCATTAATATTCTCCAATCATCTACAGAGCCCCTAGCATACTCAAGTCTCTGTATTTTTCTGTAATCCATTCAAGTAGTTTGCTCATCAAGTTTGCTAGATGAGGTTTATCAATGCCTAGTGGAACCCCTTTTCATAGTAGTTTGCTCATCAAGTTTGCTAGATGAGGTTTATCAATGCCTAGTGGAACCCCTTTTCATAGCAGTGGAAGGGAAGGGACCCTATTATTACACCCCCATTCATTCCATCAATTCACATTTCCTACTGTACTCATTTAAAGGCTTTTTATGCACAGACCTCATCAGCATTCATTTTGATAAAGTCCTTAAAATTTACTTTCTCCTTTACCCCTTCTAACTCCTCCTTCCCCAACTTAGCTGTTCACTCTTAATACTGGGGACAGGATGAATATGACATCTCCTACTAGGTATTCTTTCAATGGAGGGAACTAGATGAAGTACTTGACCAACCCTATTACACAGTGCACTCTCTGCATCATCTCTTACTTAATACTGCCTAATTCATTACCCCAGATCAAGTCCCTCCTTCCCAAATTTATTCCTTTATTTCTCTTCAACCATCCATCTCACCTCTCTTGTGACTCAGTCTATTATTTAGACACACTCTCACTTATTAAACAAGACACACTACTATCCAACATACTCAAAAACTTAAAATGTTCATTCCTTAGACACTACTGTAGGTTGCGGTTTCTTTCAATATCTCATTTCCACTAGAATGAGCTGGAGCTTTGTCTTCCAAACTAATGCATGATATTACTTTTAAATTTTCTGTGACATGCACTCTTCCTTTTTTAACTGCTTAAGCACCGATGATGCATCACAGTCTCACATCATCGTGATCTCATTTCTTTACTACACCTTACTTCATATATTTTCTTTCTTGATTTTTTTCCCCTTCACTGACAGGATGACACTACCTTAATAGCTTTATGCTTTTTTTCCCATACTCGATCATAAATGTGATGAAATAAGTGGCTGAGGAAGAACCCACCCCAGCAGACTTAAGAAAACCACTAAAGAAAATTAAGTCAAGGAAAGCAGCAGGTTCAGATGAAGTCATAGCATATACGATTATGTTGGTCAACTACAGACGAAATGGCTCCAAAGGATACTCATACTGGTATGAAAAGGAAGGTGTATCCCAGTTGACTGGAGGTAAAATATTCCAGTGCCAGTGTACAAGAACAAAGGGGATAGTCACAACTGTTGGCAGTACAGAGCTATCAATCTCCTGTCACCCTTAATGAAAGTGCTGGAGACAGCAAGTAATACATTCTATTACTCTGGTTATTCATCATCATCATCATCATCATCATCATCATCATCATCATCATCAATGTGCCAGCTTGCTTACACCTTTTTTGCTAAACACCCTTATTAAATTATCATTATTTAAGACACAAGCAAACATACCTTAACAGAAAAGAAAACAAAACATTTAATACTTTGTATGTGATCTATGTTGTATTTAAATACAAATGTCTTTACTACTATCATCAGTCCAATACTACACTCCTCCTCCTGAATACCCTACTTAAAGAAAAAAAAAAGTTTGGCAGCGTGAACTATCAAAGAGCTTTTAAAACTGTTGCCTAATTAAATGGGGCACTTTGCTTCTGGCTGCAAAAAAAAAAAAAAAAAAAAAAAATATGATATATATATATATATATATATATATATATATATAAAAAGACTCATATTACAATGACTTAATTCTATTAAATGGACCGCATCTTACTTACTACACATTTTCCAACCATAAAGAAGAAAAAATGCCAGTGAGAAGGGTCAAATGCTTTTAAAACTGTTGGCTAATTAGAGACACACTTCACTTTTGGAAGTTGCTTTTGCAGTGGTGTAAGGTGATGTTACAGCTTTTAAAGCTGGCCAATGCAGACCCATGTCAACTATTACCTGTTTGGCATAATTAAGAACCATGTTATATCAAGCTTATTTTTCTCCGGATTTTAGGGCATAATCAGAGCAATCCAAGTATTACACTGGCATTTACAGACACTAAAAAGGGAAACCAAAATTGCTGCCATGAGCCAGAAACCTGGTTTCAGTAAAACCCAGCAAAATCTGAGAATCCAAAACTCTTAGTCCAAACTTAAATCACTAATTGAGCAAAAAAAAAAAAAAAAAAAAACATGCGTGTGTGTGTGTGTGTGTGTATATCTATATATATATATATATATGTATATATATATATATATATATATATACACACACACACACACACACACACGTATATATATATGTGCGTGTGTGTATGTATATATATATATTTATTTATTTATTTATATACACATACACACACACATCCATACATATACACACACACAATCCACCATTAAGTGCAAATAACCTAAAAAAATACTTTACAGCTGAACTATCCTCTTCTGCCCTTTCGACCTTTCTCTTCTACTTCATGCACATCTGCCTCACACCCTTCCTTCCAACAGTCATCTTCAACAGGTGCATCAACTTTCTTTCTTCTGAATTCTACTTAAATTCTCCCTCCCTCCATTAACTTATTTTATGTTCATATTTCACTCTTGCCAACAATGACTCACTCTTCATTCTTAAATCAGTATCCCCATTTACTGTGCAACTCCTCAACTTTATCTTTAACCTACTTTCATGCTGTGGCATTTTCCCATAAGACTGGAAAACTGCTACATAATTCTGCTAGAAAAGATACTTAATCCAACTCTTCCAGAAGACTTCTACCCAAGAATTTGCAATGTTCCCTTAGTCAAAACATGCAAAAAGTTATTTATAAGCAAATTGCGGCACATGCTATTTTTATATAGTAAATAAATCTCAACACAACATCAGACTTGCATTCAAACACCTCTACTAACTTCTCTCTGGCAAAATATTTCATTTTTTTTACGAAAATAGGCAAGGAGTTACTTAAATAGACTCTCTGTCAACTGAAACTGTTGACAAAGTTTGAGACTCTATACCTTATTCTCAGTTTTTTAAAATATGTTTTGCAGCCAAACTTCTTTTCTGATTTTAAACGATTTAAGCACTAGACCTACCTCAATTCAAGACCAATATACAGTCTATAATCCACATTATTCTTTATACCGACAATTCTACTACTGATAAAACACGAGACTACTAATGTGAAATTGAGGAACAATTCACTGATCACGGAATCTAGTTTAATAGTTGTAAACTTACTGTCAACTTTTCTAAAACTAAATCTGATTTTTTGGTACCTGCCAAACATTCCCTTGTACTACCTCTTTGCAAAATTATGACCCTGGGCAATTCTAAGGTATTTATAAGTGACTGTAGGAAAAGTAGAGGACTGACTCACTCCTACTTTATCCTATCTGTGCCACACACAACTACAAATAGAGTACTTACTCACCTCAAACTATCAAATAAAAAAAAAAAAAAAAAAAAAAAAAAGAGTTATGTACTTACCATAACTTGGCATCTGTGTTATCCTATGTTATTATTCCTCACAGAAGGGTCTTGGATCCGACATCAGATCCTAGGTGGCAACTTAGCACAGACAGCTCCAGGGATCAAGCTCCTCCCTCTCCCATTATCCTATGTTGCCCTTTAACCCTCAGATCGAGTTTGCTAACAAAGCTAGAAAAGCTAATCATAAAAATAAGAAAGGAGAAAAGTCCTAACCACAACTCTCCAATTTCCTCAGAAAATCCAACAAGGAAGGGGGATGGCAGGAGGGAAATGTGATGAATAATGATACAGGATGACACAGATGCCAAGTTTGCCAAGTTATGGTAAGTACATAACTATCTGATGTTATCCATGTCATTATTCCTCATAGAAGGGTCAGAGTCCCCAGCTACCATACATCCTGGGAGGCCTCAAGGAAGGACATGCCGAAGCACTGTGGAACCAAAGGAAGCCCTGATCCTGGAAACCAAATCCAGCTTGTAATGAAATATAAAGGTGTGAGGATTAGACCAAGTGGCAGCAGCAGAAATGTCATCGATACAGAGTTTGGCCATGAACGCTGAGGAAGTAGTCACGGACCTAGTAGAATGAGCCCTGATACTTCCCAGAACCTCAAGATGTCTATTGTCAAACTATAGAAATGCAGCTATAGATCAATTTAGAAATAATCGCCTTAGAAACTGGGAGGCCATGCCACAAAGAGCTTTTCTGATTTGCGAAACCCTTTGGTCCTATGTAAACAAAAATGCAATTGCCTGTGTACGTCCAAAGTATGTAGAATGTAGTCTCTTTCATTGGAATAATTAGGAAAGAACACTGGCAATTGAATATACTGATTTACACTGGATTCAGAGGCAACCTTGGGCAAAAAAAGAGGGATTCGTCTTAAGGGATGCTCTATCCTTGTGAAAGATCATATGTGGAGGAGCAATGGAAAGAGCTTGCAATTCGGAAAACCTCCTAGCCGAAGTTATGGCAACCAGGAAGGCCGTTTTCCATGACAAGAATTTGATATCACACAAACTGGCAGGTTCAAAAGGACTTGGTCAGAGACAGCAGCACTAAGGTTAAGTCCCAAGGAGGCGAGGGATCCTTAATGGGTGGTCTTAGAAGGAAAGCACCCTTCATGAATGCTTTGCAGTCTGGAAAAAAACGTAGGCTCACTGTTTTCATGAAACTTACAAATTGTTGACAACTGGAATGTAATAGTAGAGAAACTTGCTCCTGCCTGAAAAAGTAAGGACAAGAACAAAAAGATATCTGAAACAGAGGCAGAAAAAGGACCCAGATTCCTGCTCTTAGCCCAGATAGAAACCCTTTTCAATTTACTACTATAAACCTTTCAAGTGGAGGGTTTTTGGGAGGCTAGAATAATATGCCTGATGGGGGATGTCAGTCTGGCCTGTTTCACGATCACCTAAATTGGAGAAGCCATGCGGTTTGACGAAGGGTCAAAGATTTGGAATAGGAAGCTTCGAAGGATGGGAGATCAATCCTGAAGAGGATCCAGTACCCAGGAAGGATGATGCAGATGAGACCTGATGAAGCAGAACCACGGCTGACGAGGCCAGAAAGGGGCAATAAGGATCAGGGATGTCTTCAGGTGTTGTGCTTCCTGCAAAACCTTGGGAATAAGAGGGCCAGGAGGATAAGCTTAAAGGAGACCCAGAGGCCAATCGTGGGCTACAGCATCCCTCAGTGACTCCCTGGGTGGAGGGTTCAGGGTGAAGTAGATGCTCCATTTGTCATTGGCAGGGGAGGCAAAGAGGTCGCAGCATGGCTGACCCCAGTGGTCGAAAAAAGAAGTTATGTCTTACCATAATGTTCCATCTGTGCTATTGATCTTCTTCCATTCATCACTGATGGGTTCGGTTCCAAGCCCTAAGAACCGGAGTCTGCCTAATACCAAGCTAGTGTACACCAAAAACTCTCAAGCCAAGCTGCTACCCACAATGCCCTTCTCCCAGTTACCTCAGATCGAGTTTGCATGAAACATACAGAAGTAAAAGCAGAGGTCATTTCTGCGCAAAAATCATGAAAACACCACAAGGACCCATAAGATCCACCAGGAGCCTTTGGTGGGGGATGGAGGGTGGGATGTGATGAATGGAAGAAGATCAAGAATACAGATGGAATGTTATGGTAAGACAGATGAATTGAAGAAGATCAACAACACAGATGGAGCGTTATGGTACGACAGAACTTCTTTATCTGATGTTGTTAATCTTCTTCCCATTAATCACTGATGGGACAGAATCCCAAGCTACTTGAAAACCTGGGTGGCCCTTATGGAAGAACATTCCTGAGTACCATTGAGCCAAAGGCCACTCTTCCCCTGGAGACCATGTCCAATTTGTAATGTCTGATGAAAGTATGGGGTTTAGCCCAAATGGCTGCTGCGCAAATGTTGTCCATAGAAGCTCTGGAGTGAAAATCAACAGAAGTTGCTATGGCTCTCATTGAATGTGCTTTGATATTGACAGGTTTAGGTTCATTCGCTTGTGAGTATGAAAAGGTAATACAATCTCTGAGCCATTTTGATAAAGTGACTTTTGATACGGCACATCCCATTTTTGGTCCAGAAAAGTTGATGAAAAGTTGATCTGACTTGCGGATAGATTTAGTCGTATCCAAGTAAAAACGCAATTGTCTATGTACATTCAATGAGTGTAGACCGTATTGTCCTTTACTTGAATAATTTGGGAAAAACACTGGGAGCTCAATGGACTGGTTGACAGAGAAATCAATTTGGGGAGTAAAGATAGATTAGTACGAAGAGATGCTCTGTCTTTATGAAAGATTAAATACGGAATCTTGATGCATAAGGCTTGTTCATTGCCCTTTTGGGCCATTTGATGCCTAGCCAGTTACCCCATGTGAGAATCAAACCCTGCACCTTGTGTCGTTAAGGTAAACACCTTACCCATTATGTCATCCTCCCATCCTGTAATTCTGATATCCATCTAGCAGATGTGACAGCCACCAAAAATAGAGATTTCCATGTTAGAAATATAAGGTCACATTTTGGAGCAGGCTCAAAAGGGGGTAAAGACAGAGACTAATACCAGAGAGAGATTCCATGTCTTTAAAGGCCGTCTGACTGGGGGTCTGCTATGAAAAACTCTTTGAGAAAGGTCTTGCATATGTGGGTGGAGATAAGTGGAACGCCTTTTAGACAGTTATGAAAACTGGAGAAAGCTGTCAAGTGGACACAAATAGTAGAAGCTGATGGTCCATTCTCAAAAAACTCATAAAGGTACTGAAGTACAACAGATACAGGAGCTGGGGGGGGGGGTCTAACATCTGTTCTTTAGACCAGATAGCGAACCTTTTCCACTTATCTCTGTAGAGTTTTCTGGTGGATGGCTTATGGGAGGCCAGAATAATATCGCAAATAGGTGAGGAGAGTATTCATAGCCTGGCAACTAATGGAAATGGAGAAACCAAGCTGTCAGCTTGAGAGTGAACAGATTTGGGGGCGTCAACCCTTGCTGGTGAGAGATTAGGTCCGGACGAGTGTCCAGGATCTATGGAGGTTGTAACAGGTGAGGCCGGAGGAAGGGGAACCACACTTGTCGAGGCCACAATGTGGCAATGAGGATCACCTTGCATCTCAATTGAATTGCTTTCTTCAAAAATAGGGGTATCAAGGTAATTGGAGGATAAGCATAGAGGAGACCCATGGACCAATCATGAGTTAAAGCGTCTCTTGGGGACTCCCTTTCTGGGGGGAAAAGGGCAAAGAAGCTGCTGCATTTGTTGTTTGAAGGGGAAGCAAAGAGATTGCAGCAAAGCTGGCCCCAACGGCAGAAAATTTCTGCCGTCACGTTTGGACTGAGAGACCACTCGTGTGGGAGGAGAATGCATCTGCTCAGCCTGTCTGCAATCACGTTAGAGCTCCCCGGGATATGTGTTGCTATAAGAAAGCGGTTGGAAGCTATCGCCCAGTGCCAAATTCTCATGGCCTCTCGACACAGGGGGTAGGATTTGGTCCCTCCTTGTTTGTTTATGTACCAGACTACTGATATATTGTCTGACTGAATCGCAATCCTTCCTGGTGGAAGGAGCAGATGTCATGCCTGCAATGCCAACAGCACTGCTCTCAATTCCAGAACACTGATATGCAAGTTGGCGTCTAAGCTGGACCACGTGCCTTGGATGGTCTTTCCATGAAAATGGCCCCCCACCCTATCAGGGAAGCATCCGTGGTCACCGTGGCATTGGGTTGAGGGATCTGGAAAGGGCGACACCAAAGTTTTTTGTCTGGCCTCATCCACCAAAGAAGATCTTGCTTGCAAGAGTTGGTAATGAGGATCTGTGAGTTTAGGGGGTGAAGATTTGCCAACCAATGGGACAATAGGAGCCACTGTAACAGTCTCATGTGTAATCCTAGTCTCATGTGTAATCCTGCCAGAGGAACAATCGGAATGGCCGCAGCCATAGACCCCAGCACCTGGAGAACTTGTCTTGCTGACACCTTTCTTTAATAGAGTATCACTTGTACTTGCAATCTTAACCTCTGAAGGCTGTGAGTTGGTAGTGATACCAGGCATGTTCGAGTATTGAAAACTGCCCCTATAAATTCCAATTGTTGGGTAGGTTGTAGATTGGATTTCTCCCAATAGACTGTGATGCCTAGAGACTCCGCCAGTGAGTGTTTGTAAAGGACGGCTATGGTCAGGAGATGCTTGGTGGGGGCGGAGAGGAGCTAATCGTCTAAACATGGAAACACCTGGAATCCATGAATTCTCAGATGAGTTGTCACCACTGCTAGGCATTTCGTAAACACTCTGGGGGACGTCAACAGACCGAATGGCAGGGCTCTTAACTAGTAATGATTGGCTCCTAGCTAGAAGCGAAGGAGACTCCTGGAGTGTTTGTCCATTTTGATGTGGTAATACGCATCCTGGAGGTCTATCGAGCACATCCAAACATCCTCCTGTAAAAAAAGGGAGAATGGATTATACAGTGACCATGCGGAATTTGGTTTGAACCACTGACTTATTTAGATGGCTGAGATCCATAATGGATCTCCAGTCCCCGGTCTTTTTTGGCACGAAAAAGAATCTTGAATAAAAACTGTATCCGCATTGGTCTGGGGGGACTGGTTGGATGACTTTTTTGACACAGCTTTCTTATCTCCGAAGCTGCTTCTTCCCTTTGACTGGATGGAACATCGGGAAGGTTCTTTGTAGGTTTTGGATGTGATATTAGAGGGATGTAATAGCCTCTGGAGATTATTCCCTGCACCCATCGATCTTTTATAATAGAGTGCCAGGCAGTTTGGTGCAGAGAAAAACAAGCCCCGACTGCTTCCAGAGGAAAGCAATCAGGCAACACTTCAGGAGCATTGATAAGACCACCCAGAGAAAGAATCCCTGGAGTCTTGATTTCAGGGACCCCCTGTGCCCCTAAAGGGGCATCTTCCACCATTGGAACCCCCTCTGCCTCTAGGGGAATCCTCACCACATGCGTTGCGGAAAGGACCTTGAGATTTTTTGTGCCATATTTTTCCATTCCTCCGGTTCCTGGAAAAAAAACGCTGGGGCTTGGAAAAATGTAGGCCAATGGCAGACAAGGTCTTTCCATCCTGCTGGCACCTGGCCAGTGTGTCCTTTACTTTAGAACCAAACAAGGAAGATGGTTCAATAGGGGCGTTCAAAAAGGAAGACTTGAAGGAGTCTGCAAGGTCACAGATGCACATCCAGGCATGACGCCTCATGACTATGCCTGCACCCACAGCTCTAGCTGCCCCTTCGGTTGCGTGGAAGAGCAACCACATGGATGAGTTGGAGATGGACTCAAGGGTGGCAAGTTGAGAGGCAACCTTATCGCGTGCCCCGTCAGAAACTTGACTCGGGAGGGCTCCAAAAAGTTCAGAGATCAGATCCCTTTGGAGCCTCGTGAAATGTGCCAAGCAGTTCAGAGACCTGACTGCAAAGGTCGCTGAAGCAAAAACTCGCTTCCCTAGTTTGTCCACAGCCCGGGACTCTCGGTTGGCTGGGTGAACTGTAGGACTTTCCTCTGCAAGGTCCTTTTTAGAGGCCGCCACCACCATAGCATCAACTGGCAAGCCTAGACCAGTGGGGATGCTCCTCTGGTGGGGAAAGAATCTTGTCTGGTCTCCTGGGAATGGCCTCAATAGAATCAGGGTTCTTCCACGCATGCTGCATGATGAGGTGGACTAACTCGTCGGCAGGTGGGGTCACCCAAAAGTAGAAGGCCGAGAGCGGAAAGCCTGCAGGAAGATGGACTCCTCCAAAGAAGGGTTAGAGGGCTTCCAGCCACCCCCATTTCAATATTTCCAGGATGTCTCCAAAGGAGACATCATCAGGGGGTAACAGTGGGGACCGTTCCCCATCATTGTAGTCTGTATCCTCTGTGAGAGACTCCTCCGGGGAACCAAGGTGTTTCCTCTTACACGCCTTCTTCCGAGGGGGGTTCTTCAGTGGGGATGTCTGAAGAAGCCTCCGAAGGAAGAATACCCTGAACTGGGGTTTCCTGAGGCTTGTGCTCTCGGTGTCCTTAGGAGGTGGCCTGTGGTAGCTGTAGCTCAGAGGGAGCAGGGGGAAGATCTGACATACGAGGAGCACTTCCAGAAGCAATCACCCTCTCCATCACCCGGAAAGCAGGTCCACCCGAAGAGGAATGGGAGCCCAGAACAGAATAGGACAATCTCGGAACCGGGGTCACACCCCGCTCCATCAGACCTGCTCCCGGAAATGGAGCCTCAAGCAAGATCGGGGCAGGCGTTGCCCCTGGATCAGAAAAAGGAACCGATAAAGAACTTGGAACTGTGCTCAGAGCTGAGGGTTCCACCCCTCAACCATGAGACAGAGGAAGGGACAGTTCAGATGGAAGTAAAACCCAAAGGGGTGGCCTCGAAGCCTCAGTGAGGGTCACTGTCAGCACCGAGGAATGGGATCCCACCAAGGACGTCGAGACTATGGGCCTTGGAACTGACAGATCCGAGGGAGGAGTATAAGTGGGAGTCATGGGAGCAGTAGACCCAAACTCTGAAGCAGGATGAGTCTTAGGAATGTTTGTTATCCCTCTGGTTGTCAACAGCTGGTCCAGCAGGCGCACCACATCGAATTCAGATAGACTTCTGGTGGACTTTGTCACTTCTGAAGAGGAGTCAGGCCAGTCCAGAAAAGGTCTACAAGTCTGGCCTAAGAACGGGTCCAATAAAGGGGAGTACTGGGTCTGTGGTGTTTGAGTTGTTGGCACCAAAGACTCAACTTGGAAACAGGCAATAGAGGAATCAATGCTGTCGAGAAAGGACTCGGTGCTGAGTAGGAACTCGGAGTCGAGGTTATTATCGGCTCCAAAGGGATTATCGGAACCGCCTTCAGTGCGGTGAAAGGTGAAGTCGGTGCCGAACCTAATTAAGTCAGTAAGGTCAGAGCCATAGTTGTCACTGTAGTTAAGACTGGTGCCGTAGAGGTCAGTGCCAAAGGTGGCGCCGACATTGAAGTTATCATAATTATGATATCAGATTTAGAAGCAACTGGAGTTGAGCTTGGAACATAAGCAACAGTTACGGTCGGAGCAGAGGAAGCAATCTTGTGTTCGGTAGAAAATTTGTGGGCCTTGTGTTTGTGGGACTTGCCCTTATCAGCCGGTGAAGAGGAATTGGAATGTGGACTTTTTTGTCCTTCACTGGAGGGGCTGAGACCTCCGACACAGAAAGGGCCTCCGAGAAAGGTGAGGTTAACAGGCCTTTCAAAATTAGTTTATTTTTTCTCTCATTCAGCGTTCTCTGACTAAAACTCATGTAAATCTTGCAAGGAGGTTTCACAGTGAGGTGAGAGACCCCCAGACAATACACACAATCATCGTGCAAGTCAATGTTAGGGAGTTTGCCATTGCAGGAAGTGTATGTTTGAACCCAGAAGTCCCTTTTTTTCAGACATATCCAAACACACAAAAACAAACAAATTACTGCTAGAAAGTGAAAAAAAAAGAAGCAGAAAGGGAAGATACCAACGATGGTATCAAACGATACCACAAGGGTAGGAGAGGGTGTTACCAACGATGGTATAAGTAATGCCCAATGGGTAGAGCTAGATAGATAAATAGGATAGAAAAAAGCATTAGTTTAGAAAAAAAGGTTCAAAACACACATATTTGTAAAAATATGACACTTCGCTGGAGAGCTCAGTGAAATGCTGCTATATGGCTGTGCAGCAAATGAGATCGCTGGTAACTTGGAGAAGGGCATTGTGGGTAGCAGCTTAGCTTGAGAGTTTTTGGTGTATGCGAGCTTGGTATTAAGCCGGCTCGGTTCCAAGGACTCGGAACTGAACTCATCACTGATGAATGGGAGGAAGATTAACAACATCAGATAAATGTTTTGCCACCATGGGATTGAGGGACTACTCATGAGGACTCGAGATGGATCTGCCGAGTTTGTCAGCCAACACACTGGAGTCCCCGGGTATATGCATTGCAAGTAGAATGCACCTGGAGGATATCGACCATTCTCACACTCTCATGGCCTCTCTGCACAACAAGCAAGATAGTGTTCCCCCCTGTTTGTTGACATACCACTGCTACGTCGTCCTTCTGAATTGCGATCATCCCCAGGGGGAGGTAGTCCTGAAAGGCTTGCAAGGTTAGTAGGACTACTCTCATTTCTAGGATGTTTATGTGCAATTTGGTCTCTACAGGGGACAACGTGCCTTGGGCAGTTCTCCCATGGAAATTACCCCCCCAACAAGGAAGCATCCATGGTCACCGTGGCCTTGGACGGGGGGGGGGGGGCTGCCTAGGATGAGATCCTGAGACTGAAGCCACCAAAGAAGGTGCCAACTGCACACAGGCATTAGTTTTATGGACATGGGGTGAGACAGAGCAGACCATTATAAAACCCGTACACAATACCTTGCTAGGGGAACAAGCTGAATGGCTGCTGCCATGGAGCCTAGGGTCCAAAAAATCAAGTGAACCATGGGATGCGAAAGATCTAAAATTTGCATGATCTGTTTAAAGACAAACTAAAAACTCTTGAGTAGAGGCAATGCTGCAATCTCTGAAACCGAGTCTACATGGACTCCTATGAACTCCAACTTTGAGTGGGAACCAGATTCGATTTCGAAAGACAGTAATCCCCAACTGACTGAAAAGGGGAAGAATATAATGGATGCTTGTGACCATCATTGCCTCGAGGGTGTCGTGAGGAGCCAATCATCGAGGTATGGAAATACCTGAAATCCCAGCAGCCGCAGATGAGCCGCTACCACTGCCATACATTTAGTAAAACACCCAGGGGGCTGTGGTGAGTCTTTTTTTGACTGTTCATTTTTTGGTGGGAGAGTCACACATCCACTGCATAATGGAATCAGCATTACCACAGCAGCCAGCATTGGAAATGGCAAGTAGGAGGATCCATGCCAATAATTTAATGGGTTTACCTAACCCACTTCTTAACTTTGACTTTGAAAGTGCTACTTGGCTCTACCAACAAACAGGGGAGACACCTTGTTATTTGAGAGCATCTATAAGGAAGTAGAGAATGCAGCTTTTAAACTAAAGCATCTACAATGGCAACACTTTCATATGGAGGCATGCCTTCACCATCACATTATCTCACGAGGTTTAAGAGTAAGATGCATGCCAACTTATGGAAATATGTATCCTGAATTGCTTGCCAAATGGCAAAGGATTAATACAGAAACTAGTTTCACTTGCATGAAACTTTTGATAGAATTTGTTAAACCTCAAGAGGTTGAAGCAGCAACCCTTATAGAACAAAAATAGAATGAACAGGAACAAATGACATTATCTGATAACAATTTGATGAAGCTAGGGACACTGCAGGACAGGCTTGATGCTTATGAAACCAAGTTAAAAGGAGTGAAAAGTAGCAAACTATCCAGGGATTTTAATGATTTTAGGAAGGGTCACCTGTTTGAATGGCTGAAAGACAAGAAAACAACCATACAGACCAGGACTAATGTAAACAATGGAAAAGTAGCAAGCCATGAAAAGGAGCAGACTGTCATTAGGAAACCAACAAGAATTGTAGTAGAAGCAGAAGTGCATACTACAACCAGGCAAAACAACAGAGAGGTTTCAAGAACACATTAAGCTGTGATACATGCTCGAGACTAATGATAGCTCGGTAATCAATACTGACAGCATAAAAGAACTATCTGAGCAGGGTGAAGAAAATGCATCCATTTTGAATAATAACAAGAATTTGGATATACAGAATGCCACTAAACCCAAAGATGGGGTGGTACATTTACCGCTTTACCAACAGCTTCCTTTTTTGTTGCAGAGCAACACTCCAACAGAAGTACGACCCCAGAGCAGGGAGAGGAAGAAACGGAGGTTTCAGGAATAAATAATTCCCTTGTACTTAATATATTGAGTATTGTATTACAAGAGATCAGACTTGACTATAAGAGAAAGGAATGAGTTTCATACCCTCCTTGCGTTCACAAATGAGTGAATTTATCCTAGATCTAAAATATTTTGGGAGAAATGTGACTCTAAGACATCTCTTTGGTAATATAAACAATATGGAATCTCAAACTAGAAATGGATATAGGAAACCAAGTACATTTGTCCCTGTATGTCATCCGGCTGTAGATGCCTTCGTGCGATTATGTGAAAATGAAGTGGCTGAATATAGACAGCAAAAGGGAAGTAAACATTTCCACAACTTAACTCTAAATGAGAAGAGAGCACTATCTGAACTACAGAATATGAAGGACATCATGATTAAACAAGCTGACAAAGAAGGGGCAGTTATAGTTATGGATATGTTGTTCTAGGATACCAAGATGAAGGAGATGCTAGCGGATATAGCCACCTACAGGAGGATTGATAAAAGAGAACTGAAAACCATTATACATAGTGTACAAGACACGCTTTGTGACAAGCTCATGAATAGATAGATAAGCAAAGAGCCGTTTGATTTTTTTGAAGCATGTCATCCTACTATACCTAGCATCGATGGAATGCCTAAGGTGCATAAGAATCTACATGACCCCCCGATGCGACCAGTCATTTCAGGAAAAGGATGGATAACTGAACCCCTTTCTATTTTTATAGAAGGGGAGTTAAAGAAATTGCTACCTCACGCACCTGCAGTGATGAAGGACTTGGCTGAGTTCTTATGTAGACTTTACAAGAAACTGCAACAGATGAATACTTGTAAGAATTTATTATTGGTAACTGTGGACATGAACAGTTTGTTCACGTCCATACCCAATGATTTTTGGATCGAAACGATCAGAGACTTTGGTGTGAAGCACAAAGCAACCAATGATATCCATTTACTATGTAGTCTTTTGGAATTGGTCTTATATAATAAGAAGTTATGTACCTACCATAACGTTCCATGTTAGTTGTCTTCTTCTCGCCTTCTTTCTTGCTGGATGGGTTCGGAGCCAATCCTCGGCTCCGACTCGGCCAATACTAAAGCTCGAGAGCTAATTCCACCGGCTCGAGGCTCCCCTATATCCCACAATGCTAGGCGGTAACTACTCAGATCTCATTTGATAGCTATACCAAGGAATCCTAGTCTCCATAGAATGGAGTAGGGAAACCCACCTCAAACAATCTGTCGTAAAAGAAAGGCAGACATCAGTAAGGATAGAAGAGGTGGAAGAACGTGTGGGAATGACAACTTTCGGAAGAAAAACACAAAATGAATTCCAGTCAGTCTGTCCAGGCTTGGGGGAAGGAGGGTGGGACGCATGAAAGAAGGCGAGAAGAAGACAACTAACATGGAACATTATGGTAGGTACATAACTTCTTAATGTTAAGTTGTCAATCTCGCCTTCATTCTTGCTGGATGGGACCGCGTCCCTAGCACCTTATCCCGGGTGGCCTATCGGAACAGACTCTTGAGAAAAGTGGAACCAAAATTGGCACGACTTCTGGAAACCATGTCCAATTTGTAATGTGAAATGAATGTATGAGGAGAAGCCCAGCTGGCTGCTGCACAAATTGAATCTATTGGCAGCCTATCCTGAAAAGCTACGGATGTAGCTAATGCCCTAGTTGAATGAGCTCTAGGTCTTGAGGGTAGTTTTTGATGTCTGATCTCACAGATGAAGGTAACTGTAGAGGTGAGCCATCTAGAGAGGGATACTTTAGTAACTGGAAGGTCCAATTTGCCTTCCGCATATGACAGAAACAATTGATCAGATTTCCTGAATTGTTTAGTCCTGTCTAGGTAATATCTAAGTTGGCGATGAACATCCAAAAAATTTAGCTTTTGTTCCGACCTGTTTGAATAGTTAGGGAAAAAGACAGGAAGATCAATAATTTGGTTTAGGTTTATTTGAGAAGAAATTTTAGGCAAAAAGGAAAAACTAAGTAAGGAGGACGACTGCACAGAGCATGGAGTTCGGATACCCTTCTCGCTGAAGTTATAGCTACCAGAAAAAGTGTCTTCCAAGAAAGCAACTTCAGAGAACATGAAGCCGCCGGCTCGAAGGGGGGAAGAATTAAAGATGCCAGAACCAAGTTCAAATCCCATTGAGGCGGGGGATCTTTGATTGGAGGTTTAAGAAGAAATACACCCCTTAAAAAGGCTTTACAGAGTTTGTGAGCCATGATGCTAGACTCTGAAACACCAACATGAAAATTTGATATGGCAGCCAGTTGAACTCTAATGGTTGATGCAGAAGATCCTAAATGAAAGAGTTCTGCTAGAAAGTCTAAAATAGACTGGATAGGTGCAGTAAAGAGATCTATGTTTTTTGATGTTGCCCAAAAGGAAAAGCGTTTCCATTTGCTACTATAAATCTTCCGAGTAGAAGATTTATGAGAGGCTATCAAGATATCTCGGACCGAGCGAGATATTGAGGGAAGCCTGGCTAAGGTTGGAATCAGAGAAACCACGCTGTGAGGTTTAGAGAAGGCAGAGATTGGTGCAGCCGACCCAATTGGTGGGTTATCAGATCTGGTACTGGGTCCAGATGCCAAGGCTGCTCCAAAAGGTAACGATGAAGAAAGGGAAACCATATCTGTCAAGGCCAGTAACGGGCAATGAGGATCATTGTCACTCTCAAGGCGATGGCTTTCTGAATTAGTTGAGATATCAGTGGAAAGGGGGGAAAGGCATATAGAAGTCCCCGGGGCCAATCGTGGACTAGAGCGTCTCTGGTGGGATGGCCTGGTAATGGGAAGAGAGTGAAGGAGTCGTGACGCTTGCTGTTTTGGGGAGTAGCAAAAAGATCACAGCAAGGCTGGCCCCATCTTAAGAATACTTCTTCTAGAACTGATTTCTTTAGAGACCACTTGTGGGACATGAGAATTGCTCTGCTCAATTTGTCTGCAATAACGTTGGATTTCCCGGGAATGTGCATTGCTATCAGAAAAAGCTGAGAAGAGATCGCCCATTGCCAAAGTCTGAGTACCTCTCGACATAAAGGGTATGATCTGGTTCCGCCTTGTTTGTTGATGTACCACACTACGGACATGTTGTCCGTTTGAATTGCAATAGTCCCAGTGGGAAGAGAGTCGTGAAGGGCTTGCAACGCTAAAAGCACTGCTCTCATCTCCAAGACGTTTATGTGCAAGTGGCACTCGAAAGGTTGCCACGTGCCCTGGACTGTCCTGCCCTGATAATGCCCCCCCCACCCGATCAGGGAGGCGACTGCTGTCAACGTGGCGACTGGGGGGGGGGGAGAGTGAAGGGTCTTCCTCGGAGAAGTTGAGGTGATGTGATCCACCAAGACAGTTGATTCTTGCATGCTTGAGTTATCAATATGGTATGGGACATCGGGAGCTGTTGAAAGGACCATTGAGTAAACAGCATCCATTGGAGGATCCCCATGTGAAAGCGAGCTAAGGGGAGAAGGGGAATAGCTGCTGCCATGAGTCCTAGTACCTTCAAAACCAGTCTGGCTTTGACTTTGTTGCATTGTAAGAGAAGGGAAACTTGGTTCCGAATGTCTGACACCCTCTGCTCCGTTAGTCTGGCTGAAAGATTCAGTGTGTCTAAGGTGGCGCCTATAAAGACAATAGATTGACAAGGCGACAAAGCACATTTTCTGAAATTTATTGAAATGCCTAGAGCTTGGCAAGATTGGATGGTGAAGTCCCTGGATAGGAGAAGCTGATGTCTGGTAGTGGCAGTAAGGAGCCAGTCGTCCAAATATGGAAACACCTGGAATCCTTGACGTCTCAAGTGAGCCGCGACCACTGCCATGCATTTGGTGAACACACGGGGGGCTGTAGTGAGACCAAAGGGCAGGGCCCTGAACTGGTAGTGACTGGCTCCCAGCCTGAAGCGGAGATATCTCCTGGAGCGTCTGTTCATTTTGATGTGGTAGTACGCGTCCTGAAGATCTATCGAGCACATCCAATTGTCCTGACCCAAGAAGGGTAGAATGGACTGTAGCGTGACCATCCGGAATTTTGTTTTCTTGACAAACTTGTTTAAGTAGCTGAGATCCAGTATGGGTCGCCAGTCCCCTGTTTTCTTTGGTACCAAAAAGAATTTGGAGTAGATTCCGGATCCTTGCTGTTCTGCCGGGACTGACTGGATAGCAGCTTTGAAATTTCTAATGCTGCTTGTTCCCTTAGACCGGGTGGAACATCTGGAAGGGATCTTTTTGGTTGGGTTGGGATGTGAGTAAAGGGAATTTTGTAACCCTCGGATATGATCGACTGTACCCATTTGTCTTGAGTAAGGGAAAGCCAGGCTTTTGGGTACAGTGATAACCTTCCCCCGACTGCCTCCGAAGGTGGACAGCTGGGCAGCCCCTTAGGGGTGCTGAAAGGGTTTGTCAGAGAACATTTCTCTGCTACCCTGGTTTTGCGGACCTCCTCTGCCTCTAGGGTGGCGTCTATTATTATTCCCCCCTCTGCCTCTAGAGGGGAATCGGCCTTGTGCGTCAGATGAGACTCCCTGGGATTGTTTGCGGAACCACATCTTTCTTCCCCTTTGACCTTTGGGATAGGGTCTAGAAGGGGTAGAAAAACGGACTCCTACAGCAGAGAGAGTCTTACCCTCTACCTCGCACCTGGTCAATGTATCCTTCACCTGTGGACCAAACAAGGATGATCCATCAAAGGGAGAATTGGTGAAGGACGCCTTGAAAGGGTCCGCAAAGTTGCATAGCCGCATCCAGGCGTGACGTCGTAAGGCAACACCTGTGCCTGCGGCTCTACTCGC
The DNA here is from genome assembly GCF_019279795.1 of Protopterus annectens. Lineage (NCBI taxonomy): Eukaryota > Metazoa > Chordata > Ceratodontiformes > Protopteridae > Protopterus > Protopterus annectens. The sequence goes on along the minus strand of NC_056731.1, from coordinate 176,936,976 downwards.
CCCATCTGCTGCATATGAGCATGGAGGAGTTAACGATGGAATTTAGGATTGCCAACTGGGAGTTCATTGTGTCTTTGAACCCCTCAGCTGTAGGATCCTTTATCAGTTCACCCATATCCTTGAGTAAATCTCTCTGGAGACGAGTGAAGTGGCATAAGTAGTTCAGCGACCGCATTGAAAAGGTCGCTGATGAGAACATCCGCTTGCCGTACCTGTCCATGGTCCTAGATTCCTTATTAGGAGGATGGACAGGAACCGAAGGATCAGCTAACTCTTTCTTTGTGGCCGCCGCCACCACCATGGCATCAACAGGGACACCTTTGGATAAAAAATCTTTGTCTCTGGGGGCAGTAATAAATTTGGATGGTCTCCTTGGGGTGGGTTCCACTGAGTCAGGAGCCGTCCAAGCCTTCCTTGCCACCACTTCCATAAGGGGGGTCAAAGGGAGGGGACACCCAGGAGGTAGAAGGGCGAGAACCAAACGCCTCAAGATACACTGACTCATCCTCCGAAGGGTGAAGGGCTGGCCAGTTCCCCCTCTGTTTCAGGATCTCAAGGATGTCAGCAAAGGAGACATCCTCAGAGGGGGATCGAGGGGAACCTTCGGATTCCTCTAAGTCAGTGCCAGAGGTAATAGACTCAGGGGAGTCAATGTGCTTCCTCTTGCACTGCCTCTTCCTTGGGGGATCTCCTGCAGGGTCAGGAGAGGCCTCGGAAGAGGAGGAAATTCCCAATGGGGAATCTTGAGGAGTTGGCTCTCTGCGGTCTGAGACAAGGGGGTGAGTAGAAATCACTGCAGGCACTGTAGATGGAGGGGCTGAAGGAGCTGACTGTGGGGCAGAACCTGGTTCTAGCATGCTCCGCATGACCTCGAAGGCATCCCTGTCAGGCAAGGCCCAAGGCCCCCGCTCCGAAGAGACAAGGACCTTCCCCGGCACTGACAGAGACGGCTCCGAAGCCGATGTCGGAGCCGAACTTACCAACGCCGAAGCCCCGAGAGGGAGAGCGGGGTCGGACAAGGGTCCGATGCCACTCGCCCCCTCGGAACCGACGAGGGAAGCTCGGCGCCGAGATCCCTCCAAAGAGGAGATCGGAGCAGACGACGGAGCCGAAATGGAAGGTATCGGATCCAACGCACCAACAGTCATGGCTCCGACAAGCCTTGGCTCCAAACTCAAAGGAGTCGGAGGAGGAATGTATTTGGGAACGGGAATAGCCACTGACTGGTGAGTCGGGCTATGCAGCATTTGGGCCAGTGCCTCGGACTTGAGAAGTCTACTCACTACCCTTTGCAAGTCATGGTCTGATAATCTGGAAGACCGTGAGGAATGAGTTTTGTGACTTCGTTCCGAAAGAAGAGGGGATCCTGGCGCCGAATGCACGGATCCGATAGAGGGGGATCTGGACCTCTTTCTCGATTGTGGCTCCGATAAAGGTATCGGAGCCGACAAAATTTTATCAGCCTCGGCTCCAGCCGGAGCCGAGGTAACAGTATGAGGCTTAGAAACATTGGCTCCAGCCGGAGCCGATGTCGAAGCCGACAGACTTCTCAGCAGTCGACTCTGGAGCAGGATCCGACTGTTTGGAAGTTCTTGAAGGCTTCCCCGACACAGACTGAGTCGGGGGGCCTTCAGGCTTTAATAAGCCCCGCAAGATAAGCTTATTCTTGCGTTCCTGCAGGACTCTAGGGCTAAACCCATGACAAAAAGCACAAGAGTCCTGCAGGTGCAAAGGCCCCAGGCAATAGACACAAGAAGTGTGACCGTCTGTCAGAGACATTTTCTGACAGCACGAGTCACACTTCTTGAAGCCTGAGACCTTGTCTTTAGACATAATAAAAAAAGAGAGCCTAACACACACAAACACACTCCAGACACTCTCTTTAGAAAAATATTAAAATAAATTATTAAGGTTAAGCCACAAACACACACACACACACACAAGCCCTTACAAAAAACTAATTTAGTAAAGGACTAGGGAGAGGGAAGGGGCCGAAGGCCTAGAATAAGGGAAAAAAGGAAAAGGGGGCTCGACAAACAGGGGTCGATTTATCTAAATCTTTAAATTAAACTGAAAGGTTATGTATCAAAAATAAAAAAGGGGTTATTAGAAGTACCTAAAGGTAAAAGTGTAACTAACCTGCCTGAGCCGGTAGAAAACGCACCTCGTCAGCTATAGTGGCAAACGAGATCTGAGTAGTTACCGCCTAGCATTGTGGGATATAGGGGAGCCTCGAGCCGGTGGAATTAGCTCTCGAGCTTTAGTATTGGCTGAGTCGGAGCCGAGGATCGGCTCCGAACCCATCCAGCAAGAATGAAGGCGAGACTGACAACTTAACATCAATGTATTTCTGTATGACTGTACTTACTACTGGCAGAAGTCGGGGGTAGCGATGGGAACTCCATGCGCAAATAGTTATACCAATCTGGTCCTGGCAAGATGGGAAGAGCTATGGAAAGTGGATATTAACAACAAATGGAATAGAAACAGTTTTCTATAATCGATTTGTGGATGATGTCTTTCTCTTATGGGATGGCGATTTAACCTCCTTGGAACATTTTGTACAATTTTTGAACAACACAACTTCATTTTTGAAGTTTGAAGTGACATCTTCTAGTACGGAGACACAATTCTTGGATGTTAAGTTAATGTTAGATGACATAGGAAGAATCAATACTAGAATGTATAGGAAACCTGTATGGCGCAATCATTTACTACACAATACTAGCATGCATCCCAGGCATGTTCTTGACAACATAGTGACTAACCAACTAACTCGAGTGTCCAAGCTCTGCACAAAGGATGAGGATTATAGGGAGGAGCAAATTAAACTTATCAATGACTTTAATAAGAGAGGATACAAAGTCAAAGAGACACAGACCAATGAAGCAACTACCTTGGAACTACACTCTCAGAGGGGAAGACCTTATTTTTCAGACCAAGGTGAAACAGTTAAGATCAAACAAAAGGAGGCAAAGTCCAGTCTGAGATGCCAGTTGATATATAGTACTGACAATTTTGCTATTCGTAATACCATCAGAAAATTTTGGCCAGTGTTAACATCTGACAACAAAATTAGTGAAATTGTTGGAGATCAACACAGCTTTTCTTTTAAGAACAGGAAAAACTTAAAAAGACTATTATGTTATAAAACAGAAACTGAAGCTATTTCTGAAGACAGGAGTTTTCATATGAACAGGAGAGTTGGTACAGTCAGATGTGGAAGTTGCAAGGCATGCTCTCATATAAACATCTCGAATACTTTTACACATCCCCTGACTAAGAGGAACTATAAGTTTGAAGGACTTGCAAACTGTCAGAGTAAGAACTTTATCTATGTGGCAACCTGCAGTCGTTCCAAGGCATACTACATAGGGAAAACTAATCAAATGCTCAAGGAACATATCCTAAAGCACTTATCTGACATAAGAAAAAAGTTACCAGCAATGCACTTTACATGCATATTAGTATAAATGACAGTCATTCTTTCAAGTTCATGGCACTAACTAGGCTTCATGAAACACCAAGAGGTGGGGATTTAGTAAACCGAACAGAAATTGAAGAAATGAAGTGGATAATGAATTTGCAATCAGATCAGTCACAAGGTCTGAATGCATTTGTCCCTTTAAAACCTGCACTGAAAGTTAAAGCTCTTCAGCACTCAAAATGACATAATTAAAAGGGTGTGTATGCTGCTATGGTTACTAAATGCATCTGAGTGAACACTAGGAAATGAAGGTATTTAAGAGGATGTTTCACTGGCAAACATTTAGGATTTGAAAAAGGTATTATACCGAAAGCACTTATCCTGTTTATGAGCCAGTGTGTTTATTTTATTTTATCTTATCATCGTATATTTTATTAAAGTTTTCAAGTTTCAAGTGTTTTTAAGTGGAATTGGTGGCAGAACCATTTGTTTTTGCAGTTTTATAACTTGATATGCTCTGCCTTTGGTTACTTGCTTCTTTTTTTGAGGTACGGAAATACCTGAAATTCCAGCAGCCGCAGGTGAGCCGCTACCACTGCCATACATTTAGTAAACACTCAGGGGGCTGTGGTGAGTCCAAAGGGTAGGGCTCTGAACTGGTAATGACTGGTCCCCAACTGGAATCTAAGACGTCTCCTGGAGCACCTGTCTGTCTTGACATAACGTTAAATGTCCTGGAGATCCATGAAACACATCCAGTCGTCTTTGCACAAGACAGGCAGAAATGGACTGAACAGTGACCATCCGAACTTGGACTTTTTGACTGATAGATTCAGCTTGTGAGGTCCAAAATAGGATGCAGGTCCCCCGTCCATTTTGGCACTAAAAAGGAAGCGAGAGTAAGTTCTGGATCCTCTTTGTCTTGCTGGGACATCTTGGATGGCTCTTTTTTTAAAGATGTTATTGAACTTCCTTGAAGGCCAACTCCCTCCGACTGGGTGGAACATCAGGGAGGTATCTTCATATAGATAAACAAAAAACGCCAGCAAGTGATGGAAACAGCCAACTTTAAATGATTTATTTAATCACATAGGGTAAAAAAACCCCTGCCAAACAGTTATCCAAACCGGTTTCGGCAAACACAAAGCCTTCTTCAGTGGATATCAAAAAGTCAAGGCAAATAAACCCAAAGTGTACATATACACAGTAAATGCATTAGTGAGAACCAATGAAAACAAGCAAGATCTGATTCAAAATTGGTCATTAAGACCAGGTGCAAATAGGGCTCCAAGTTTTACAATCCACTTTCTTTCCTTAAAATTGAGTATTTCATGCCATTTATGTTTCTCTCTACATGTACCTTTAATACAGTCAATAATGACAAAATTGAAAATAGCTGATGTGTGTTTTAAACAATGTCTATATAAAGCATTATTATGACGTTTGTTCTTAAAATCACTTAGATGTTCCCCAATTCTAAGGCGAAAAGCCCTAGAAGTTTGGCCCACATAAAAAGCAGAGCAACTGCAAGTCACCAAATAGATGACCCATTCGGTGCTGCAGTTAGCCCAAAACTTGATGTCAAAAATCTCAGAAGTGTTTTTGCTACTAAATTCACAGGTCTTCAAAACACGTACACAATATGAACAGTGACCACAGGGAAAACATCCCAGAACTGGTCCTCCTGTAAGGGATAACTGAGTATGACGAATCGGTTCAGAAGAGGTTTTTTTATAGTGACTTAACATGGAGCCTACCGTGCGTCCCCTTCTGAATGAAAAGGAACATCTATCTCCAAGAAAAGATTTAAGTTTCTCATCTGCCCTCAAAATATTCCAATGTCTATTTACAATATTCATGAAACCCCTAGAATTGCGTCCATAAGTAGTGACCAGCCGTATGGGCTGTTGGATAGTGTCCTGATGTTTGTCTTTATAACAAAGCAAATCCTGTCGATCAAAATTAGAAGCCCAATTTTTAGCCATATGAACTGTACCTGGACGATAACCTCTCTCAATAAATCTACGGGTGAGATCATCTCTAATGGTTACATAGGACTGTTGGCTAGAACAAATCCTTCTGGCTCTCAAAAATTGAGATTTGGGTATATTTTGGATGATATGTTGTGGGTGGAAGCTGGTAGCATGTAGTAAAGAGTTATATTGAGGGAATTTTCTAAATAGGGTAGTGGATAAAGTGTTATCCTCATTCCTAAACACCTCCACGTCCAGGAATAAAATCCTGGATCTATGGGAGGTCATTTTAAATTCTATTCCCCATATATTATCATTAAGATAGTCAAGAAACTCTTTAAGATAACTCTCATCAGCCTTCCACACCAACCAACAATCATCCAAGTAACGACGCCAGATGTCCATCTCACACATGTAAATGTTGTGGCTTGAGTCATAAATCATGATCTCCTCTATATATGCCATAAAAAGATCGGCATAGATGGGTGCAAAAGATGCACCCATCGCTGTTCCTTTAGATTGCCAGAAACATTGATTTTTATAATAAAAAACATTGCTGGTCAACACATATTCGGTCAAACATACCAAAAAGGTATTAAATCCAGGTCGATAAAGACCAGATCTAGATAGCCAATAGTCCAAAGCCTGTAGGCCAGCCCAATGAGGTATGTTGGTATAGAGAGAGGTGATGTCCAGAGTACATAATAACCAATGTGGTTCAAGTTGTGTGTCATTAATTATTTCCAGAAACTGGGTGGTGTCTTGGATCCTAGCTCTGATAAATCGGAGCAGTGGTTTTAAATAATAAGTAAGATATTCAGACAGTGGTTCCGTAAGGGACCCATGTCCAGACACAATCGGTCGACCTGGGGGATTGGTGGCATGTTTATGTATCTTAGGCAACAAATAAAAATATTGTTGCCTAGGACATGAAACCATCAACTGGTTTTTAACGGTCTGTGTAATGATGCCCTCTTCTACGGCTTGAGTCAAAAATTGACCAATTTTTAGTTGGAAATGAGAAGATGGGTCCAAAGGCATATACATATAGTACTGTCTATCTCCCAGTTGTCTCATAGCCTCTTTATCATAAGAAGCCATGTCTTGGACCACCACCGCCCCACCTTTGTCAGCTTGAGTGATAACCAAGTTCTTTTCATTCATCAGCTGATCCAGACACTGTACCTCATCCTTGGACAAATTATTGTAAGATACTGAAAAATCCCTCAGAAAACAATGTATATCCTTTAATACGTTCTTTTGAAAAACGTCTACCATGTGTGTCATGGGTGGATTAAATGTAGATTTTTTAAACCTAAATTCCTGAGGTGCACCACATTTATCCTCATCATAAAACAATTTCAAATTTAACAAACGGCAAAAATTGGCCACATCTTGGGCTAACAAATATTCAGAAACAAAAAAAACGGGTACATAATTTAACCCTTTGTTAAGCAACAAAATCTGTGTACTCGTTAGCTCAACTGAAGAAATATTATAGACATTGGAATTATTTATCAGTGTTCTATCATCATTTTGAGAAGGGACTCCAAACCCTGTTTGGGTTTGTCTCTTTTGATGTTTCCGCCCCCCTCGTCTGTATCTGAAACCAGAGGGTGGGGAAAATTTTTCCTTTTAGCATTAAGTGAAACATCAGTATGACTAACCTCATGTTCCCCTTCCGTGTTCGAGGAAGTATCATCCCCAGAGGTCAAACTAGAAGAGTCTAAACCCTTCTTAAGTATGGATTTTGGTCTTTTCCTTTTGGTTTTGGGAGTTGAAAACTTCTTGTAGCTATAATTGGTGTCACTAGGTAATCTGAAGGAAACATTTTTGGATGTGTCAAAAGGTTTTCCTCTATCATAATCACCCACATCTCTAAAGAATTTTTTAAGCTTTCTTTCCTTTAGATTCTGTTCCAACTTAGATAATTCTGTTGTAAGTTCTTTAACCTGTGACGAAAAAGAGTCACAGGTTTCAAACTTATGTGCCTCCAAGCAAATACTTTCTAAGTTTTTCACCCCAGTCTGTACCTTACGATCATAAAAATCAGCAAGTGCATCAACAAATTTAGAAGATGCCAACTGTTGAATTTGACCCCAATCCTCTATCAGTTTGTCATCAATATTGGACACCAAGGGTTGTACCTTAACCCTTAGACCACGTGGGGTGATTTTCTTGCATTGGTATGCCTTAAAGAGGCGTAAATGACAAACATTGGTGCGAACAATTTTCATATTTTTGTTTAGTTGATTAAAGAACATATCACACTGTACATCCAAAGTCGAACCACCAATATCCACAATTGATGGTAAATCTCGACCCCCCAAACCAAATACAGACAAATTATCCATATCAGATGAAAGCCCCTGAATTAATGGTGATAAAGCCATGTTTAACCCTAAAAGACCAAATCCAAAGTCATAAATCCAAGCACCAGACCATATATATTTAAAAAAAGAACCAACCACCAGTGACAACACAGCCAAAAAAATATATATATGTGCTATATCCAAAAACTAAAACATAGTCTATACGTTAAACTATTAAATAAGTTCAAAAGGAGACTATATCGGAAGGGCACAATCAACAGTCTTGATATTCAAAATATCCTAATAATGCGTGCCTATCCGAACAATATAAACCCTTTAACAAATACTATAAGCAGCCTTCGTGACCAAATATAACAATCCCAGTCACCCCACTGCGTATTTGTATCAACATAGTCTCCAATAATTGAACTAAAGTAATTAAACATCCAATGAAGAGGACATCAACAATAAAAAAATAACAATAAAAAATTCTTGTTGTGTCCACACTATAGAGCATACAAAAATGTATGGAAAGCATTAAACTTGTAATACTCAATATAGTGGATATAGAAACATACATTTATATGGCTAAGTGACTAACCATATGCATAAATAATAATGCCTCTAAAGGATTTGGTCTGAGAAGTGGAAACAGGCTATTCAACAAAGTAATCAAAAAAAAAAAAAAAAAAAAATATATATATATATATATATATATATATATATATAGGGACCATGATGCAAAATGTGTATGTATAAAACATATAGCTCTGGGTGAGGAAGCCAACTCAATTCCCAATATATTGCCTCTGATACAACCCAGTTGAAACAGTTAGTACATATATACTAAATCTACAAATTGTTAAGCTAAACAGAAAAATATTTCTTAATATATAAAAAAACAACACAATCATAAATCTAGGTATACTAGACTATTATGCTCAAAAAATTCATTATAACAGCTTAACAAATGCAGATATAAAGATGTGTAATCACTCAAGTATAGACCAGCACAGTGCCTGAAAAAATCAATACAAATAAATTAGGCTGTTGTATAGAAACTTCATAGTTACAGCCTAACAAGCACAAATCTTAAAGTACATAATATCTCAAGTACAGACAAGCACAGTACCTGAAAATAATAGAAATGTATGTACAAAATCTTGAATAAAAAATCTAGTCCCAAAACACGAAAACGCCGAACCAGGTAGCCTCCCTGCAAATCCAAATTAGATGCAGTAACTCAAAATAGTAAAATCCATGTTTTGGAGCCAAAATGCCAAAGCGTTCATTCCCGATGTATGTGAAGCGCACAATAAATAGAACGACATAACATTGCAAAACCAAAAGGTAATAAACCGCAATGTATGTCGTATATCTATCACAGTTGGTACAAAATGCGCTAATCTTTAATGATGCAGACAACAACGTACGTACATCCAACACACAGCTATATACCAAATCCAGAAGTAAGGCTGTGTGTATGGAAAAGAAGTTCGATTGGGCAACACAACCCAATGTTAATGAACATTAAACATCTGCCCTTCTGCTTCAAGATCTCAAGAATGTCTCCAAAGGAGACACTGTTGGGCAGAGAGCTGGAGGACCTGTCTCCTTCATCAAGGTAAATGTCCTCAATGAGGGAGTCAGAAGGTGAATCCAAGTACCTCCTCTTACACTTTCTCTTACTAAGTAAATCCTTCATCGGGGGCTCTGGGGAGAACTCAGAAGATGTGGGGAAGAAACACCCCGACGGCTAAAATGGGAGGGCTGACCCTGGACAGGATGCGACGTCCCACCACCCAAGACAGAGAGGGACATTGATGGACCTGTAGGGATGGGAGATGTAGCTCTAGTCCTGGAGAAGGTCCTCTCTACCACCCAGAAGGCCAATGGGCTGGATGCAGTCTTGTCCCTATCTTTGGAGGATGAAGCCCCTTGGAGAGGAAGGACGAGCCCTGATACAGCATAACGGCCCCTGGATGATATCAGTCCAAAGCTATCAAGGGCCAAAACCCCAGGGGAAGACAGTTCAACTTCAGGGCCCAGGAGCTGACTGGAACAGCTGCCTAAAAGAACTAGGCGAGGCTACATCTTCAATAACTATGAGTGGATCTGACACCCTCGCAGAAGGAACAATCAGATCCATGAAATGGTCGGGTCTGAAGCTGGCCTAGCCTTGACCGGATCCAAGGGCCTCTGATCCGAGGAGGTCTTGGAAGTCACAGAAGATTCCACAGACTTTAGATCCAAAGATCTCATATCAGAGGAATACTGGGCTGGAGTTGGATCCAAGAAACCACCAGAGGCATGGAAAGGGTCTTCCTCTTGGGGTCAGAAGAGGAAACCTTAGAGGGGGAAACAAAAAGACTGCCCCTGCACCACACCCTTTAACAGAAGTTTATTGTGGAGCTCCACCAAAGCCCTGGGGTTGAATGCGGCACAAACATCGCATTCAACCTCCAGTTGAGGAGCTCCTAAACAATACAGGCACTTATCGTGCAAGTTGGAATTATGCATCTTCCGACCACACGAGGAGCTCTTTTTAAACCCAGAGGGCTTTTCAGACATAATTAAAAACACAATACAGCCCTAACACTAACAGGGACACTAACAACAAAAAGGCTGTCAAAAACAGAAAACGAACCAATGGGAGAAACTGCACCACTCAAAAAAGAGCAACTCTAAGGGAGAAGAGGTAAACAACTAGCAGGAAATACACTGCAGATACTAAATCTATGAAGACTATCCAAGCTAATACAACAAATTTAAGATTAAGTGCTTAGCTGAAGCAACAACCACTGTATCATGTCCTTTGCAAACACGTGGCAAACGAGATTGGGGGGTTAGAGAGCAGCAGGGGATTATGGGAGAGGGAGGAGCTTAAGCCTTGAATCTATCTCTGCTAATTTGCTGGTTGGGATCTGATGTCGGATCCAAGACCCTTCTGTGAGGAATAATGACATAAATAACATCAGATCATACAGCTTAGCTTGCCCTAAAGCCATTCTGGTCAAAGGCAAAATATATTTTTTAAATACCTTCACTGAAGTATCACTTAAGACATATGCACATACACATTAACAAAAAACAAAAAACATTAACATCTGTCCCATTTTCATACATTATACATTACATTTTTTCTTTACCAACTGTCTTTCAGTCCAACGTAACATAAAAAAAGAAGTTATGTACTCACCATAATGTTCCATCTGTGTTGTCCATTTACATTCTTCCTCAACGAATATGTTCAGCTCTGATCTTAGGATCAGACTCTGCCACTTTTTTAAAGATTCTATGATCTGAATCTCCTCCCTTACCCACAATGCCCCTGACAACTACAACACCTCAGAAAAAATGTGCTGCTATTATGCATATTATACTCATAAAATAGCATAACAATGTTATGACAGGAAAGTGAGAGCAGAATGAACAGGAGCTCAAACAGGAACTATGGTTCCTAACAAGACTTTAGTTTAGTCTCTCCCAAGGATAAAGAGAGGGGAGGGGGGTGAAGTTGAGGAAGATTGAAAATGGAAAACATAGATTTATGGTGAGCACATAACTTCTTTATCTGTTGTTGCCATTTTCATTTGTTCCTCAGTGAATGGAACAGAGCCCCCAGCTACAGTAACCTTAGGTGGCTCTCATAGAAGGACGTTCCAGAGTACCACAAAACCAAAAGCAGCTCTATTTCTAGAAATAATGTCCAATTTGTAATGCACAATAAAGTTATGAGTATTAAACCAAGTGGCAGCTGCGCAAACATCAATAGTGGCTCAGGCCCAAAAGGCTGCAGATGTAAACATTGACCTGGTTGAATGTGCTTTCGGTTGTTTTGGTAAGGCAATACCTCTCAAGAAATAAACATAGGAAATACAATTTTTTATCCATTTAGCCAGTATAGTTTTTGAAACTGGTCTTCCCAACCTTTTACTAGTGAGAGAGACAAACAATTGGTCAGTTTTAATAAATTCCTTGGTCCTGTGAAGTTAAAAACAAAGCTGCCTATGTACATCAAGAAGATGAAGGGTGTTATTCAGCTTTGTTTTCAAAACTGGGGAAGAAAACTGGTAAATTGATGACCTGGTTAATATTGGTTTCAGAGCACGTTTTGGTAGTAAAGAAAGATTTGTACATAAAGTAACTCTGTCCTTGTGAAAAATCAAACATGGCAGTTTGGAAGACAATGCCTGTATTTCAGATACTCGTCTTGCAGAAGTTAAAGTTATCAGAAAAGCAGTTTTCCAAGAAAGAAATTTGAGGTCGACTTTAGCAGATGTTTCAAAGAGGGAGAGTACTAGGGTTTGCAAAACCATGGTGAGAAACCAAGCTGGGGTAGGGTCCTTTATCGAAGGTCTAAGTAAGAAGGTACCCTTAAGGAAGGCTTAAATATTTCTGATGATGCTAAAGGAGAAGCATTATCACCAATCTGATACTTTGAGATCGCTGCTAACTGGACCTAAACAGTGGAAAAACTTGCTCCACTCTGGAAAACTGTGGCAGGAAATCTAAAACAGTTGGAACCAGAGATAAATGGGTCTAATTCTCTCTGATGAGCCCAAAGAGAAAACCTTTTCCATTTAGCTTTGTAAACTTTTCTCACTGAAGGTTTATGAGAAGAGACTGGGATTTTTTTGGACTATGGAGGAAAGCCTGGAATGTCTAGCCATTATCAGAACCAGAGAAACTATGCAGTCAACTTGAGGCCTGCGATATATGGGTGAACATGCCCTGATGAGTGAGATAGAAGGTCTGGACTGGGATCCAACATCCAAGGAGGATGTATTAAATGAGACCAAAGGAAGAGATACCACATATGTCGAGGCCAGAAGGGAGCAATGAGGATTACTCTGCTCTTCAACTGAAGTGCTTTCAGAAGAAAATTGTGTAAGAGAGGCAGGGGAGGATAAGCATAAAGCAGACCAGAGAGAAAAACATGGTCCATCTCTTGATGACCGTCCCTGAAGGGGGACAAGGGCAAAGAATCTGCTGCATTTGTTGTTGAGGGGAGATGCAAAAAGGTTGCAGCAAGATTGACCCCATGTGTGGAAGATCATGTTCTCCACTGCTTGTTTGAGAGACCACTTGTGAGGCAAAAGGATGGCCCTATTGAGTGTGCCAGCTAGAATGTTGGATTTCCCTAGTATGTGCACCGTCACAAGAAATGCCTGGATGAGATCCCCCATTGTCACACACTCATTGCTTCTTGACAAACGGGGTAGGATTTTGTTTCCCTCTGTTTGCTGATGTACCAAACTACTGACATGTTGTCCACTTATATTGCAATAGTCCCTAGAGGGAGAAAGCTCTGAGATGCTAGAAACTACACTCTCATCTCTAGGACGCTGACATGCAAATTGGTCTCTTGTAGGGACCACGTGTCCTGAAAAGTCCAACCCAAGTAATGCCCTCCACCCTAACTGGAAGGCGTCCATGGTCAACGTGGCACGGGGGGGGGGGATAAATGAATAAATGAATTACCTTACCCGATCTCCTTGGAGTGAGCCCACCAAAGAAGAGAATTTCTGCACACTTGAGACAACTTATCGGATGACTCAAGGGATAAAGATGAAATAACCACTGCACCACTAGGGTCCAGTGGAGAATTCCAATGTGTAAGCGGGCAGTGGGAATCAGAGTTGCAGTAGCAGCCATCAACCATAATGCCTTGAGGATCAGCCTTGCTGGGTGAGTTGCAATGGGAAATATCTGTTTGATGTGTGTTTTCAATGTAAGAATTCTGTTCTGAGGCAGAAAAGCTAGACAAATGACTGTATCCAAGTGAGTTCCTATAAAGTCTATAACTTGAACTGGCTGAAGAAGAGATTTGTGCATGCTGATAGAGATTCCCAGCATGAGTGGCAGTTGAAGCAAATAATCTCTGGCTTTTACTAGTAGATGCCTGTTTGGTGCAGTAAGGAGCCAGTCATCTAAATAGGAAAATACTCTGAATCCAAGCAGTCTCACTTGACCTGCTACCACTGTCATGCATTTGGTGAACACCCTGGGGGCTGTGATGAGACTAAAGAGCAGGGTTTTGAACTGGTAATGACTGGCTCCCAACCAGACACACAGATATCTTCAAGACTGCCTGTTCATTTTGATGTGATAGTATGCATCTTGAAGATCACTGAACACACCCAGTCATCCTTCAGAAGAAGGGGCAGAATGGACTGAACAGTGACCATCCAGAATTTTGAATTTGTTACAAACTGGTTCAAATTGCTTAGATCCAAAACAGGTCTCAGGGTCTCTTCTTTTTTGGTACTAAAAAGGTCTAGCAACTTTGTAATTTCTTGAACTGCTACAGCCCTCTGTTTGGGTGGAACATCCGGGAGAATTTTCCTTGGTTTTACTGGAATTTGTAAAAAGAGAATGAAATATTCTCTGGACCCAAAGGTCATTTGTGATGGCTAACCAGGCATCTTGGTGCAAGGATAAGCGTTCCCCCGACTGTCTCCAGAGATGGACAGTCGGGCATCATTTCAGGAACACTGGAAGGATCTGCCCAAGAAAGAATCTCAAGATCAATGGTTCTGCAGACCCCCTCTACAAAGTGGGTGCTGTATATCACTGTAGTTAGTTATTTTCCCCTCTGCCTCTGCGGGAAAAATCTCCATGCGACTCCTGGAAAGGGGCCTTGAGATTTCTTAAACAATATTTTCTTACCATCACGTTGGTTCCTGGAAAAGGGTCTCTATGGGTAGAGAAGTGAATTCCACTGGCAGACGAGGTCATTTCATCCTGTTCACTGTGGGAGAGGGTCTCTTTCACTGTTGGACCAAACAAGGATGATCCATCAAAGGAAGCATTCATGAAGGATGCCTTGATGGGTTCTGCGAAATTGCACATCATCATCCAGGCACATCTCCTTATGGCTATGCCTGAACCAGCCACTTTTGAGTTACCTTCTGCGGCAAAAACATGTCCATGACGTTAATCGATTATACGTTGGCCACTCAGGAGGGAAAGAAAGTCTGTTAGTCTGCAGACATGGGCTCTTGGGCAGAATGAAAGAGTTCCTTTATCAAGTCCCTCTGTAATCGGTTATTGCAGGGCAAAAGTCGCCGACACATACATCCGCTTCCAAACCTGTCCAAAGCCCCACAATCTCTTCTGCTAGGGGATGGACAGTGGATCTCTGCTTGGCAAGTTCCTTTTTGATGGCTGCCACACAACAACCATGGCATCTATAGGAATCCCTTTTGTCCAGTACTATCAGCCCAGGGAACTTAATATTTTGTCAGGGCATTTTGGAACAGGTTCCAAAGAGGCCAGTTCCTTCTATGCCCTGCAGGGGACAAGATCTATAAGCTCATCCACAGGGGTGGTATGTCAAGATGTAGATGGGCCAGACCCAAAGGCTTCCAAGAACACGGATTCCTCCTGGAAGGGTTTTGGGAAGACCAATCACCTTTTTGGCAAAGGATCTCTAAGATGTTTACAAATGAGACATCTTCAGTTGGAGATCTAGGGGACCCTTCCTCCTCCTCAAAGTCAGCGTCTTCTGTGAGGAACTTCTGTGGGGAATCAAAGTGCCTCCCTCTTGCGCGTCCTCTTCATAGGGACCTCCTCAGCAAGATGTTCAGGGAGGTATGGAAAGAGGTGAGGAGCACCCTCGAAGGAACTGCTTAGAAGCTCTTCTGGGCTGGCTGGCCCTGAGGTGTAGGATGTGAAAGCTCAGACACAGGATCCAGAGAAGGAGTAGGGTATGGATCCAAAGACGGGACAGTCAACACTAGTCTAGGTTGAGAGAAGACCCTCTCCACCACCTTGAAGTCAGAGGGGTCGGAGAGGCTGAGGAAAATCCCAACGGAGCAGAGGCTCCTTGAACAGACAACCCTAGGGACTCCCAACCCCCCGCTCTGAGGGAGGAGTCAAAGCCAAGCTATCAAGCATCTAGGCTACAAGAGGAAGCAACATCTCCGAAAACTTCGGAGTCTAAATCATCCCCTCAGATCTGGCACCGATGCCTCGGATCCAAGAGCCATCATGCTTTAACAGTATCAGAGCCAATCGGTCAGGGGAAGTAGCTGGTGTCAAGTTGAAATAACCTTCGGATCTGACAGTTCGAACTCTGGGGATCTTGGATCCAAGGACTCCGAAACAAGTAGGCAGATTGGAGAAGGAGTAATTGTGGGTTGAAAGGAGGGTTGCTGGCTAACAGATCTGGTGGGAGACTGAACTGGCAAAACCCCCATCTGGATCTGTGTTCTGATGAATTTCATCATCCTATCCACCTCTGCTTTGGAAAGACTGTGGGAAGACCTAACAGAAGATGACATGGATGGTGGACTTCAGGTTTTCTTAGGTGTTTCCTGCAAAAAAGGGAACCTCAGTCTTGGAGACACTGCCTCCAGAGAGAACCTGGGAGCTTGGAGCCGAGGAGATGGAGCAGTAGGCTGTTTCGGATCCGAAATCTTGGGAACCTTTTTGGGAGGTTCAACAACAGACGTATGTGGAGGAGACCGGGCAGGTGTGCGTTTATGGTGCTCCCTGGGCTCCTTCAATTTTTGAGAAGGGGTTTGAGTCCCTGAAGAATAAGCATAAGTGGGAAGGAGGCCTTTCATAATGAGCTTTTTCCTTCTATCGCTAATTGCCCTCATACTGAATGCCGCACAAACAGAACAAGAGGTATTCAGATGTGGTGGGCCTTGACAATAAATGCACTCCCTGTGGGAAACAGAATTGGGGATCTTATGCCCATAGGAAATGCATTTCTTAAATCCAGTACACTTAATGGTCATACTTGAAAAAAAAAAACACCAAAGTCTACAAAAAGAAAAAAATAAGGAGAAACTTTTTTTAAACTAGACAGGAAAAGAAGACAGTGTTGGAAGGAGGAGGACAAACTTGCAACAATGGTTATTTCTAGAAATATACCTGCAGGTAAAAAAAAGGGGGGTGGTAAGAATCAACAATTGTATTACAGGAAAATTTAAGGGGGAAATCGGATACTAAAAAAAAAGACAGAAAAGGCTGCCAAAAGGAAAAGACAAAAATAGATTTTCACTCACAAAAATCCCAAAAGGAGCTCGAGAAATTGCAATCCCAACTGTCTTGAAGAGCAGCAAATGAGAACTGAGGTATTGTAGTGGTCAGGGACATTATGGGTAAGATAGAAGCTTGAGATTCAGATCCTAGAATCTTTAGAAAGTAGCAGTCAGATCCGATGAGGAATGAATGAAAATGGTAACATCAGATCAGTCATTTCCTGCCTTTCCTTAAACCTCATTCATCTCGAACATTATTCTACATGTACTATTCCCACAAACTCCATTTATTTATGTTTGCTGCTCCCCTTTTCCAATTCTTTTATATGTTATCTCTTTTACAATATGCAACACTTCCATTACAGCTGGTTTAGATTTCGGTTTTCATTTTCTAACAACTGCTTTTTCGGCAGCCAACCAAATTAAACTTTAAAGGCCTTACTATGTCTAAGCAATCCAAACCACATATCCCAGCTCAAAAGAATCATTTTTTTTTTTTTATTTACAGCCATTTGCTCCACCAATATTTCTGACAGAGCACTCTGCAGATAATTTTTTTACTAAAATGCATAGGAAAGAATGCTACCGCCTGTCCTTTTTAGATCGTACCAGCATGCATCCTGGTTATGTGTTCCCTAATGTGATGAAAGGTCAGATTATGTGGGTGTCACAACTTACAGTGGATGAGGATGATTTTAATATGAGTTTGGAACAAATATGTAAAGAATTTAGAGAAAGAGGCTATAGACAGGATGAACTGAATGAGGCCTGCTTTTTAGTGAGGCGAGAGAGAAATGCAGTGAATAAACCATATTTTTCTACCCCTTAAAATAATGAGAGAGCTCACAATGAATACAGGCGTAAGAGTGGACGCCCAATTGTCCTTTCCTATAGTAGTGATGTGAATGAAATCAAATAGTTAGGAGACACTGGCATATTCTAAGAACTGATGACAGTATAGGAGAGTTAGTGGGTGATTACCCCACTTTTTCCTATAAGAACAAAAAATCTTTGAAACGCCAGTTATGTTATCTTAGTAGTAGGACAGGTAGAGAGGTGAGCACTGACTGGGGTATGAAGAAATGTGGGGGTTGTAATTATTGTGATATGGTAGATGAATCACCGTCCTTCTTTCACCCAGATACATGTAAGTGCTTTGAGATTAGGGTTAAAGCTGATTGTAATACTTGTAATTTAGTATATGTAGCCCACTAAGTCTTATGTAGGAAGTTTTACGTTGGGAAAACTAATGGATGCCTGAGTGCGCGTATGTGAGACCATTTGTATTGTATAATGAAAGGACATGAGTATAGTGCTTTAGCGAAGTATAGGAAACAGGAGGGAGAATAACAATTTTTTATTTCAGGTTTTAGATGTTATACAAGACGGAGTGAGGTTAGGAGATGCTATAAATGATACAGAATGCAGTCAGACTAGGTGGATACTGAGACTAAAGGCACATGGTGGGTCTGGTTTACATGACATGGTGCCACTAAAACCGGAATTAAAAAGGAGAGCTTTAAGAAAATTATATGCTGATATGGTGTGTGGCTATTTTAGTAATCAGTGATGTGCTGCATATCGATTGGTTGATTAATTAAGAACAAATGTTTTTAAATGAGTTGTAATGTACTTTTTGTCAGTCTGATGAAGCAATCATTTGATTGTGAAAGTGCTCTTATTAAACTTGGTGGATTTGTTTTAAGTACCGGAGCCTGTGTGGAGTCTACTTCAGCTGTGGAACTGTGCTTAGTTTTATATTAAATTTTTTAAATCTGCCAACTCATTACACTCCCCAAAACACGTTCCCAGTTATCTCTCATTATACCTCACACGTTTGCTATCTACGGAAGAAAAATTCTTTGAAGACTGAGACATTTTAAAAATACCTATGCAAAAACTTCCAAACAAAAATCCTAAACCTTCCAGACTTTGCTGCATACCTGGGAGTCGTATGTATGTCCTCTCACTGCTCACTTGTCAACCGTTTTTCCAGTGCATCTACCCAATCTTTTCCAAACTCCCCTGATTGATTCTTATAGTTAACAAGCAATATTTTATATGCCCTACTAATTACCCCCATTTTAGCAGTAGCTTCTGTTCTCAATTTGACTAAACTTTACTAGAGCAGGTCTTTCATTTAGGACTTCCCTGTCCCTTTCTGTTTGCCTATACTCCGATATCAATCCCGATAGGGAAGGCAGTATCTAGCCAGCAGTCCAAACTTCTTCTTGGCCTCATCCCAGTTTATTAATTTTCCCTCTTTGGTTATTTGCTCCCAATACTTTGGTTATTTTGCCAGTTTTCTCCAGAAAATTCCAGCCCTCTCTTACCTATAATTCTGTACCCCTCCTTGCAGTCACCCCCACCAACAAAAATCTCCTTTCACCAATCATGTGTTGGATTAGTTCTTGGGATACTTTCTGCAACTTTAAGGAAATAATATTCTGTATGGTGGTTATTATTCTCCTCAAGGATTTGCATTCAAAATCCCACGCCCTCCTTATTCCTTGAAATCCACCCCCACATAATTCATCATCATCCCTTTACACTTTGAATTACAACCTTCCGCTTGCATTTTATATATGAGCCTTAACTGTGTAGCTCTAAAATATCCATTCAAATCAGGTAATCCTAAGCCACTTTGCTGTATTTGATGGATGAACTTACCACACTTAAATCTGCCCTCTTTCTCTCCCAGATAATTAATGAGTTGAAGGAATTTATTGTCCATAAATTCTCCTCTGGGTGATATAAATAGGCCCGGCCTGTATATAAAACCAAAGGGCCTAAAAACATTTTTACTGCCTGTATCTTCCTATCCATAAACAAGAGCTTCTAGTTTCTCAGTGTTTGTATTATCTTTTGTTTAGGCTCTTCCCACATATCCTTAGCTGCCATAACAGAAGCCTTTTTAATCCATACTCAAATACTTCATCGTATCAAGTCCCCATAAATACAGGTAATGCTGAGCCAAGTCATGAGTAGGTACATAAAACAAAGAATATAGCCATAAATTATCTTCATTACTTTTATATCCTGAAAAGACTTCAAACTGTTTTAAAATATTCTATAACCTCAATATGTCCTTTTCTGGATTTATCATGTATAAAATAATATGATATGCAAATAAAGCTAACTTTTCTTGATTACCATTACCAATCATATCCTTGAATTTCTGAGATCCTTATTTTATTTTCTAGCGGCTCTAAATATACAGCAAATAAAAGGGAAAAAGGACACCCCTGCCTTGTTCCTCTGTTCAAACTCTACTTACTGAAGAGGAATCCTCCCACTTTTATTCTTGCCTTTCATTCTTCATATATCCTAACTAACTTTATTATGGTTTCATGGACTGCAAGTGCTTCCATTAATCTACTCATAAAATCCCATCTTATCCACTGAATCCTTTCCCTGCATCAGTACCCATCAAAAACAGTATTTTATTACAGTCTGCTTCCTCTGGATCACTGTTCTATTAACACTGTCAAATGCTTGCCTTCTCCGCACAAAACCACACTGATCGAAATCTATCAATTTTGGCAATACATTTGCCATTCTTTTAACTAAGTACATAAACAGTGTATGACCATGGGTTAAAATTGAAATGGGTCTATGTGAAGGTCTTTACACACTTTGGTTAAGGTACCCACTACAATTTTTCCCCAAGATACTGGTGATTTCCCTCCTTTTAAAATACTATTAAAATCTTCAAGATCATTATCACTTTCTTCCATTATAGCTTTCAAACTTCCACAGGAATACAATCTGTTCCTGAAGACTTCCCTGAAGACCGATTATACATCACCATTTTTATTCCATCTCCTCCCATCTTAACCATTAGTTGTTGAGACTCATCCACCTCTAATCTTAGCATAATTAAGTCTTCCATAACTATTTACCATTTGTATTCTTTCTTGGTTTCAACATTCTTCTACTTTATACAAACTTAAATGAAATTTCTAAAATATCTCTAACACCTGGTTATTTTTCTTGGTGAAGGTTCCTTGAATTGGATGACAACCAGTTCTACATATTACTGTCAAAGTCGCTACGCTAAAAGTGTTTGTGCTCCAGAACCATTGTCAAAAATAGTTATTTAACAGCAGTTTTTCTAAACTCATGTATAGCATATTTATTATCTCTTTAGCACTCTGTAGTTGTTACTCTTCTTGTTCAGTGGGATTCCCCTTATTCTGCAATGTTTTAGCCTTTGTCAGCTCCTCTAAATAATTCCTTTTACTTCTAAATCATCTCTCTCTTACATCTGCTCTATTTTTAAAACTCTGCTCTATTTTTAAAACTCCATCTTCATTTTATCCCACTCACTAGCTACTCCTTCTGAAGAAATTTCTATCTTTCCTAATAACTCAAATACATTTCTACTACCTGTTCCTTAAATTCTTCTCTTTTTAAAAGCTATCTGGGAAAGCTCCAGTGTCATATTTTTACTTCATTACCCTGCATTTTTATCTTACTTTTTATTGCTGCATGGTCTGAAATAGTTATTAGATGCATGTTGAAGCTTTCACTTAAATGCAAATGTTCCTGAGAAATTTAATTTCTAGTCAGTCTAGTCCAGTTATTTTACCTTGGGGAATAATATGTAAAAAGTCTGTCAGAGTCACTACTACTGAATTAATGTCTTCCATACCAAATATATTTCTTCAGAAATCTAACCTTGTCTGTTATATTACACTTTTAAGTCCCCCCCCCCCAATACATTCTCACCATTGCAAATCAAGTTCCAGTCACCACTTACAAGCAATACTCCATGCTGAAAGCCGATTATTTCATCCAACATTTTCTTAAGCTCCATAACAAAAGTTTTTGGTGGAATATAACTAGCTGCCAAAATAACCCGTCTGCCTTGCCAATAACCCCTTACTATCACAAATCTAACTATCATCTTTTTTCTATCACTACTGCAGCCCCTCAAGCAATCAGCATATTTTGTCCCCAATATTCTCCTGAATATCCATCTTGAAATCCTTTTTTTGTCAAATTCACATGCTCATTTCTTTCAAAATGTGTCTCGTGTAGCACTGGTATTTGCACTCGCCATGTTTAACATAATTCAATACTCTTTCTTTTTTGTCTATACCTGTAAGACCATTTACATTCTAAGATACTATAGATAGAATAGCCATTATGACAAAAAGCTACAATTCCCAATTATTATAAATGACCGTTATCTTTTTTTGAATGTGTATCTCCAACTTTGGTCTAATGTGCACACTAATGTTTGGCACATTTATCTTTTATACAGTTGTTTCTTCAAATCTCCATTTGCACCTATGTCACTTTAAGACTTTTTGCTTTAGTGAAAACCATCAACAAAAAACTGAACTATACATAATGAGAAAAAAAAATAAAAAAAAACAAGAACATGTTGGTACAGATGCATTATGAGTCACCTGCAGGAGAGCATAAGCTTGTTATAAATTCAGAATAGCTGTTTAATAGTTACATTTTTCACTCTATCTAGTGTTTGGATCTATGCACAATTTTCATGCCCTCTTGTATCTGTGTTTGTTTTTGGTGTGTGAGCTGTTTTCCTAATATATTCCAAAAACATGCCATAAATGAACTGGCAAACCTCCAAATTGCCTGTAGGTGTAAAACCAACATGTAAGCAAGTCAGCGTCTCCATGTTCGCTATTTTTGACAGACAGTCATCATATACACAATTAACTTCATTGCTTAGCATTCAAAGCTCCACTGAATCCCTAACCCGGACCCAGCAGGTATCAAAGCATGAATAAATGAATGAATGAAATTCAACAATGAAGGTACTTGTTATCAGGTAGAAAGCAAATGCATAAGAAATACTCAAACTACCAAATACACATTTAGATAATCACTAATGTTAGGCAGCAGTAACATTCAAAAGCTGTAAATATGCCTTTTAATTAAAAATTATTAGAGAAAGGTTTAATTTTGTCAACTCAAATAGCTGGATGTATATAGTGCTGCTTAATTTCCTTACCTGCCACTAGACGAACTGTTCCTATAATACCATATATATCTGTTGTAACAGCAGAGGCAGGGATGTCCTTCTTTGCTGAAAAAAATATTCACACACATAAAAATGAAAGTAAAGTGCCGAGACAAAGCACAAATATGGCATACTACAAACAACCACATTGTTAAAAGTTATCTGTAATTTCTCATCATAACAGTACTACAGTCACAGGAACATGGATGGTTTGCCCAGAGACAGAGAAAGAGAAAGAGAGAGAGAGAGAGAGAGAGAGAGAGAGAGAGAGAGAAAGAGAGGGAGAGAGAGAGAAAGAGAGGGAGACAGAGAGAGAGGTGTGCACACATAGTCTATAATCCCATGACTGAATGTATTACCATCGTGATAAACTATTAAGAAGAGAAAAGCAACTTCTGTAGTCATTTCCCAGTAGTTGTTCCTTTCCTTGATGGTTTCTTTTTAGGTTTACATTAAAAGTAAACTGTGGATGAAAAATGGTGTCTAACACATCAAGGCATACAGCAGGTTTTAGAACACACTATTCTTCTAAGCCCACTCCAACATCCAACCTATCTTGTACTAATCATACCTTTCTCAACTGTCTGTATTTTTGCATAATGTCTAGATTTTTGCCTCATAGTTTTGGTCTGTCCCAAGTAAACGCTGCGGTTTTCAGATATATTGAGGCCTGAAGTCACTAAATAGTGACAGGCATTTGGTTTCAGATTTCATATCTTTCAAAGAATATATGCTAATGTATTATCTAATATTTGATCAACTTTCTTAAGGGTACAAGTACACTAATTAAAATCAGTCACTGATTTTAGGCTTTTAGGCCACATTTTTTGGCTTTGTCCAGATTTCTCGCCCTAAGAGGTTGACAGGCACAGTACTCAGCAATAGTGAGCAGAATCACCAGTCTACTAGATAAGCAAAGCCTCACTTTCAAGCTAAGCAGGGATTCTTTACTCGTGTGTGTACCTTCATCTAACCTACCAACCGTCAGCCTAATAACACAAAGCAGTAATGACAAAAGTGGACATTCCAACTGGGTGCTGCTAGTACTGTGAGTGGACCACAAAGTTAAACATAAAAGACGTTTGGGGTAATAACTCCACCCCCCCCAACCAAAACATATTTTTGTCTTCCAAGTAATTTTTAAGTTTTAGATGTTAAAGTTTACAGTAAGCGAAATTCTACTACTCAGTGCTGTCTGAGGATGAAGCCAAATGTCTCCGATGTTGCTGCTCTTTGTGACATGACACAGTGTTAACATACCTTCTGGGATAAAAAGCAGTACTTTTCCCTGGGGGGGGGGGTCAAAACAGCCACATCATTATTTCATGATTCACATAACTAACCTGTGTATAACAGTGTAATCAGATTTCAAATGGATATAAATAGGACCTGCTGGAGAGATAGGTATGTATCCCAGAGAATATCTCATCTATGGAACAAGCTCCCCATGCATGCGAAGCAGAGTTCCTCCCTAACCCAATTCAAGTGCGACTTGGACAACTGGATGGGAAACCGGAAATTCAACACTGGTTTGGCACGTCTTTAATGCAAACAGGTAAACTGTAAATGGTTAACCTCATGCTTACACTTATCAAGGGTATCAGAACATGTCAGAGATTTGGGATGCATGGCTAATCTTAAAAAAAAAAATCCCTTGTGGTCATTAGCCCTAGTAAACACCTATGAAAGCAAGCACAAAAGTTAAAACAAGCACAAGAAAGTATAATGGGCATGAAAAGACTAATGGAGCCCTTCTGTTATATTCGTTTTGCTAATCTAATCTCTTAATGTGCCCTTTCTGCCCTTTTGTTATATTCGTTTTGCTCATTTGATCTCTTTTCATATTTCTTACATAACAACTTCAAGGCTGCAAATAAAGAAAGAGTTCATCTTCACCAAGTACATTTCTTTTACTTGTTCACTTGTTAACAGGGTAGGTTTTCTGAACTGAAGATCCGTGCAGCCCATGGGGCAGGTCAGAGGAAAAATAGCAACATTAGAAATCTTGACAATATAGGTAAGCAGCTGTGTACAAATACATTTAAAGAATGTAGACAAAGTCATAGGAGTAATCATAAAGTACAGTAGTGTACACTTACCATAAATGCAGATGTCCAAGTGTATTCACTGTTGCAGTCATTACATTTGGGTAATCTGCTGGCAGGTTGCCCTCAGTCGGCCTGATTAACAACGTACTGGGTCCTGCGTCGGTTGCTGTCCCTTCTTCCATGACGTCAGGTTGTCAGGGGTATAAAACATGCAGCAGACACCATTACATCAGTTTTTCTTGCCCCAGATATCAGGTGCCCCCCTAATGGGGAGCAAATAAAACACAAAAACACAAATGTATACCTCCAACCAAAAGCAAATACACCAAAAAGGCTTTTAAGCATAGTAAAGGAAAGTAGAGGTATAGCCAGAAAAAAACTATCGGGCTGGAGGGAGGGTAACCAGGACTGCAACAGTGAATACACTCAAACATCTACATTTATGGTAAGTGTACACAACTGTACTATGTTCTACGTGTTTCACTGTTGCAGTCATTACATTTGGGTAGATTAGAAAAAAGCTATGGTTGGGAGGAGGAGTTTATACAGCATTAGGGACAGCTATAAGGCCCTGCAAGACAGCAGTGGCAAAACCAGCTCTGGATTTAGAGAAAATTGGTAAATGATAATGCTTGGTGAAAGTATGTACAGAACTCCATGTAGCAGCTTATAGGATATCCCTGGTAGGAACACCTCTGAGAAAGGCTGTAGAAGTAGATGCAGCCCTGGTGGAGTGAGATCTGATCCCCTGGGGGATAGGTTTTCCATGGTGCTTATAGCAGAAATGAATGCAATGGCTTATCCATTTAGAACTGGTTTGTTTTGAAATAGCCTCCCCCTCTGCCCCTGCAGCAAATGCTACCAGCAATTGTTCAGATTTTCTTTGAGATTTTGTCCTATCCAAGTAGAATCTAAGTTGTCTGTGCACATCCAAGGAATGCAGAATCCGTTCCCTTTTGTTCTGTGGATTGGAAAAGAAGGTTGGCAAATGAATGGACTGATTAAGAGCCACACTGGAAACCACCTTGGGCATGAAGGATGGATTGGTCCTGAGAGATACCCTGTCCACATGAAAGATGATGAAAGGCTCCACTACCGTAAGGGCCTGTAATTCAGATATCCTTCTAGCTGAAGTGATTGCTAAAAGGAAGGCTGTTTTCCAAGAAAGAAATTTTAAGTCTGCAGTAGCAGCTGGCTCGAAAGGAGGTAGAGTGAGTTCTCCAAAACAAAGTTAAGGTCCCAGGCAGGGGTAGGAACTCTCTTGGGTGGTCTCAAGTTGTTTGCCCCTCTGAGATACTGTTTGAGCAGAGGATGAGAGAAGAGGGGTGGTTCTGTGTTGTAGTGAGCTGAAATAGCTGAGGCGTGGATTTTAATGGAGGAAAAAGACAGGCCCTTGTGAAGCACCTCAGTTAAGTATTGCAAAATCTGAGGTAAATTGGGCGCTGCTGTGCTCATCCCTAAAGACTGGTTCCAGGCACAGAATATTTTCCATTTGTCAGCATAAGATTTTCTAGTACTAGGTCTCCTCGCCTCCAAGATGACATCCATCACAGGTTTGCTGAGAGATAAGGGTGAATTTAAGTGATTAGCCAGACTGCAAGGTTCAATGTTGGAAGGTGAGGGTGCAAAATTTGGTTCTCCTGCTGAGACAGCAGGGAAGGGGTCTGAGGCAGGTGCCATGGAAATATTTGTGACACACTGCGCAAGAGTGGGTACCAGTGTTGGAGCGGCCAGTCTGGAGCAATCAAAATCATCCTTGGTTTGTCCTGTTTGACTTTTAGTAGAACTTTGGAGAGCAGAGGGGGAAAGGCGTAGACTGACAGGCTTTTAAAGCTGAAGGACGGAGCATCCACTTTCCAGGCTTGTTTGAGGGGAGTCCTTGCACAAAAATTGTCCAACTGGTAGTTCTGGGGGGAGGCAAATAGATCTATGTCTGGGCTCCCCCATTCGCTTGTCAACATGTTGAAAATCCGTGGTTCCAGTTGCCACTCATGTGGGTCAATGAGGTTTCTGCTTAGTCTGTCTGCCAGTGTATTTAATTTTCCTGGTAGTAATTGAGCTTGTAGGTGCACTTGGTAGCTCAAGGCTGTGTTACACAATTCCATGGCTGGTCTGCAGAGGAGGTAAGAATGTGTACCCCCCTGCTTGTTTATGTACCACATAACAGTGGTGTTATCCGACTTTACCATTAGTTGTCCTGGAAGAATGTGTTACTTGCAGGCTGTCAGAGCATTCTGTACAGCTAACATTTCTTTCTGATTGATATGCAGGTGCATTTGACTTGGATTCCATTTGCCCTGAATGCACTTCCCTGCCAGGTGAGCCCCCCATGCATAGTCTGATGCGTCTGTTGTTAGGGTTTGGGCGGCAGGGGGTGGTGTGAAAGGTAGTCCCTTGTTTTGGTGGCAGGCCTCTGCCCACCAAAGGAACTCTAGGCGTATGCAAGTTATGACAGGAATCATTGTTTCTACGTCTTGAGAATGTTGACACCATAGGCTTTTTAGATACCCCTGTAGTTTCTTCATATGCAGTCTTGCATATGGAATTAGAAGAATGCAGGAGGCCATGAACCCCAAGGCTTGCAGTATTTGTCTTGCAGATAGAAGGGTTTTCGTGGTCACTTGTTTGAAGTAGGTTGTCAAATGAATTTGTTTCTCTGGCGTGAGGTAAGCCATCTGGGAAGCTGTATTCAAGCTTGTTCCCAAGAATATAATTTGTTGACAGGGTACCAGGTGTGATTTCTTTTCATTTACGGTGTACCCCAGACAAGTTAGAACCCTTTGTACAAAGGCCAGATGATTCAAAAGTATGTCCTGGCTTTCTGCCTGAATTAGACAATCATCCAGGTATGGGTATATTTGAACATTTCTTTGCCTGCAAAATGCAATAACTGGAGCTAGGCACTTTGTGAATACCCTGGGCACAGTAGATAAGCCAAAGGGCAGTGCAGAGAACTGATAGTGCATGTAGCCTGCTTTGAAATGTAGGTATCTTCTGCAAGATTCCCCGATTGGGATGTGCAGGTATGCTTCTTTTAAATCTAGTGTTGCCAACCAGGCATCTTTGCCTAGCATAGGAAGTAATTGGTGAAGAGTCAGCATCTTGAAATTTAGAATCTCCAAAAAGGTGTTTAGAGTAGACAGGTCCAGGACAGGATGCCATGAATTGTCTTTTCTGTGTACCAGGAAAAGTCTCGAGTAGAAACCTTGTCCCTTTTCCTCTTCTGGTACCAGTTGAATAGCCCCCATGCTTAAGAGAGAAAGTACTTGTTTTTGGGCCTCTGCCCACTGATTTAGGGGTAGGTCCAGCAACCTGTTTGCTGTTGGCAACGTGTGGAAGTGAAATCTGTATCCCTGGGACACTATATATAAAACCCATTTGTCCTGGGTAATGAGTTCCCAAGTCTTTGCATGAAGAGCAATCTTTCCCCCCAAAGGGGCAGTCAGTTGATAAGTGCTTGGAAATTTTAAAAGGAAGTCATTGAGACAGTTTACCATAGGGGGGAGTCTTATTATGCCCAGATTTGGAAGTGGAGGCCTCCCACTGCTTAGTTGTGTGTGTCCCCTGGGACTGAAACCTGGGGTTTTTGCTGTGTCTGGGTTTGGCTTGAGAAGACCTTGAAGGTGCTGGAAAGGACCAATTCTTAGAGGGCCATTGCCTACTAAATCTAGGAGGCTGAACTTGTAAAAAAATCTTTAACAGTTTGCATAGATTTAGCTTTATCTTCCATCTTTTTAAGAACTTCCTCAGCCTTGTTGCCAAAAAGGCAGTCCTGGTTTAAAGGAGCATCCAACAATTTATCTTTAACATGATCAGGCAATGATTGCTCCTTATGCCAAGCATGCCTTCTGAGCACAGACCCAGTAACAGCAGCCCTGCAAGAGGCCTCTAATGAATCAAAACCACATTGCAAAGTATGTTTTCCAACTTGTTCAGCAGAATGCATTAAATCCTGTAATTCTTTATTTTCCACACAGTCAGGAATCAACATCATTTTCTGTTTAAGCAGTCCAATAACATGTTTCTGATACTTTAACATATGAAACTGGCAGTTTAAAGCCCTAATGGCCAAGGTTGCAAAAGTATAAACCTTCTTACCCCATCTATCCAGCACCCTGGAGTCTCTATCAGAAGGGTTAGGATTTTTAGCAGTAGAAGCCTTAATGCCCTTGGGCCCCTGTGAAATAGTCTCTGGATCTACAATAGGATTTTTAAAAAGGAACATGTGGGACTCAGGGACCCTGTAGTATCGGTCAGGTTTTCTGGGAGCAGGAGGCAAGGAATCAGGGGCCAAACTACATTCCGAAAAAGCATCATCAACAATGTTTAGTACAGGAGGAATAGCTAAAGGCCTATGCTGAGGTAGGAGAAAGAAATCTCTAAGCATCTTTTTTGAATCAGAAAAATCCTGGCTTTCCCAGTGGAAATGCTCCCTTAGAGTAT
Organism: Protopterus annectens; assembly: GCF_019279795.1. Lineage (NCBI taxonomy): Eukaryota > Metazoa > Chordata > Ceratodontiformes > Protopteridae > Protopterus > Protopterus annectens. Next base: position 176,907,779 of record NC_056731.1, on the reverse strand, counting down.
GTAAGGTTTCCCCAAAAGAAAAATCCTCAGGAGGGGAAACAGAGGGAATGGAGTCCTCTGCATCAGAATCTTCATAAGTAGATAAGGGCAAATCCAGATCATCAGAAGAATCAGAAAAAAATCAGAAGATTCATAATCAACTTCAGTCCTAGGCCTCTTAGAAGGGGGGTTGGCTACCCCTGATTAGAGTTATTAGATCTTCAGCCATTCTTATCATTTGTTTTTTAGGCATAGAGGCCTGAGCATGTGGCCAGGGCGTCGGTTTTTTAGGCATGGATTGAGATTTAGGCCTAAGTAAAGAAGGAGGCGTTGGTTTAATATGCAAGTCCGTAGGCCTGAATACACCCTCAGAAGCCGGTGCCTGCACAGCGGCTCCGGACCCATCCAAGGTAGAGACATCTGCAGGTTCCACAGTTGAAGCATCTCGCAGCATACCGTACTCCGAATGGGTCTCAGTAGAAGCCTGCGAATCAGAAGTAGCGGGTATCAGGGGCTGCGAAAGCACCTCACTGAGTACTGGCGAACTGGCGACTGGCTTAGGAGTAGCGTCGGCGGCGGTTTTGGACCTCGGCGGCCTGTCTCTGCCTTTATCTTTGCGTTATTTTGGAATCCTGGTAGTCGGATGGCTAACAGATGACATTTCTGGATAATTAAACAGAGAACTGAAATATTTAGATGCGAAAATATACCAATGACAGATAGTGCACTGCTTAAACAAAGCACAAAACCGACAGCAAGGTACGTCGTGGTCAGGGCCTAGGCAAGGAATACAGTATGAATGAAAATCTTTATGAGGTATTTGCTTTCCACAAGTAATGCAATTATTAACTTTTACTGACATCGGTAAGGAGCAAGAAAAAGTTTCCCCAACGTGGTACTTGGCTTTAGTTGAAGACTTCGGTTCTGAAACTCAAACGAGAATTTCAGGAGTCGAACGACTGGCACTTGCAAACTGCTTCTGCTTCGGGCACCACACGGCAAGAAAGACTGACGTAATGGCATTGGCTGCATGTTTTATACCCCTGACGACCTGACGTCATGGAAGAAGGGACAGCGACAGATGCAGGACCCAAGACTTTGTTAATCAGGCTGACTGACGGCTACCTGCAAGCAGATAACCCAAATGTAATGACTGCAACAGTGAAACACGAAGAACATCTTCTATTTACTAAACTCAAACCATGCACTAATCATCTCTTACACCGGTTGTGCTTTATTGTGCATTTTACTTTACTATTCAGTTCCTATGTCACTTCCACTGTACTTCTTAATATCCTTCTGCATTACCATTGGTGTTATCAAGATGTAACTTGCTGTTTTATTATTTGCCATTTGGACCAGGTGTGCCTGAAAAGGGTCTTCAAACAAGTACACCTAGATCGTTAACAAATGTATGTATAAATAATGTCCACAATCAATTTTCCACTGACATGTAATCCAACAGAAATACAAGTAGAAACTAAGTTATGTTTTTTCTTCAGATTTTACACAATATATGCAACATATCAGGACTACTACTTTGTTAGTTTTGCACAACACTACATTACGAACAAAACTATACTTGTATCTCATGTATATGGACTGAATATGGCGGTTTTCTTCACATGCATCTGCTGAAAAGGCATTTTTATGAGCACAGTTGTACAATCCCAAACTACAATAAAAAAATTATTTGGAAAGAAAGGAATTGGAGAGGATCGTGCACTTTGATTAAATATTACTCTGTAGGTAATTTGGGGTGGAGAGTTTAGGGAGGGTGATTGGGGTAACCAGTTGCTTCGGGCTGAAGTTAGATGGCAGTTGAGGTTAAATGCCACAGTTCCCCCAGGCTTAAATGAACACATTAGTTTAAAGCCCGAACTTGGGTATCAAGCAACACAATTTTGACAACTGTTTTTAACACACTAGTATATTTTTTATATATCTTGACAACTTCAATTTTAAAATTTATTTTTAAAAAATACATGTTATAAAACTTTTACAATTGAATGTGTATTTGTAAGACATGCAGTTTTATATGTGGAATTTCAAGCTTTTAAGGTTGAAAATACACTGTCACTTTAATTCTGAATTGTTTTTTTAATTGATGGTATTAGGTACATATAAAAATGGTGATAGTATCCATTGTTAACTGTTCTGATGAAGTCTATCGACGAAAGCGCTTGACCTGTTTTGTGGATTAACTTTTGTACAGTGGAATTTTTTATGTGGATCGAATAAAGGTGTTTTTTCAACTGGTGGTTGTAGGTTATTGGCTCAAGGAGTGGATTGTTGGCTGTTACTTGTGGTTGTTTCCACTCTTTTACACACCTTTCGTGTTACAAGTTATTATTTGGTGTGTTGAGCACCTTGACCCACTATGGAGGAGAATGGACTTTCCCCAGTGTTTGAAGATGAACTGGATAATTTTCCTTTCCCCTGCGGGTAGCAGGTGAATGATGGAGGAGATCGTATTATGGAACTGATTCTGAACCTTACGAGTAAGGTTTCAGAGCTGCAGGAAGCTGTCATCAAACTCCAAAACCCACCACTTCCGGTTAACGGCGTTTCGGATGTCAGTGTTAACCGGGAAGGAAGGGAACCACTATCTAAGACTGTTTGTAGGACTTACAGGGGGCTCGGAACAACGAGAGCAGCGTGGAGCCTTCTCATAGTAACGACGCGGCTAAAACAAGTTGCCAAGTGACTAATCAAGTGCACGATCGTTTAAAAGAGTGGATTAAAAACAACCATTTCTTTTTTCGGGACTGTAATAGAGTTGAAAGAACAGATTGTATTGACTCCAGGTTAGTTGGCCTAGAGGGAAAACTTTTAAAAGTATGGGGACTTCAATGTGATAACGCTTATTTGAACTAATGTTTAGATAAGAAGAGACTTCCTAAGGGACTCAGAGTTTTTAGATTCCCTAATGGTGTTAAAAAGGGACAGCCCGAGTGTTTGGAACTGTTGCAAATGTTTGACAGACACGGGTTGGAATTAATTGAGTTTATCATAAAAATTAATAATAAGAGAATCACTGAGTATTTAAAAGAGGTTGACGAGTTAAACAATTTGATTTTAACTGACAATGATTTTGATAGATTTAATCATAAGTACAACGTTTTATTTGATAAAGTAGAAAATGAAGTAAATGTTAATATAGAGGGGAAAAAGAAGAAGTTGTCAAGGGATGAATAAGAGTATAAGAACCACCTTGCATACCCATTTCCTAAAGCTTATTTGGAAGGGGAAGAACTATCTGATAAACAGCCTAACAATGAAGGGAATCACTATAGGGCTACACAAGGAGGTAGACCAAACAACACCAATAATCCATATGATTCTGATTACCCACCCCTTAGAAGATCAACAAGGCTCCAGGATAAATATAAATACAGGGAAGATAACAATGTTTTTTTAGGAGCAACAGGTGAGGGTGGGAGAAGGAAAGTACAGTTTTGTACCTACCATAAATGTAGATGTTCGAGTGCTAATACAGCTGCAGTAATCACAGATGGGTTTTCTGCCGTCAGGCGGGCCCTCGGTCGGCCGAATTCCAAAGTCTAGGTCCGGCGTCGGTTGTTGTCGCTTTCTCTCCTGACGTCAGTGAGGCAGGGGTATATAAGACACAGCCGACGCCATGTTCTTCAGTCTTTCTTGCCCCAGATGTCAGGTGCCCCCAGAAGGAAGGCAATACATAAATTATATTTATATACATGCAATGCAATATAATCCAAAATCAGTAGTTGCAAGCAAATATACCACAGAAGGATAACCCAATCAGGTTGTATGAAAAGGGGTTAGGCCCTAGGCCTTTACCAAGTGGGGAAGGAGGGAGGGAAAACTGTACTGCAGCTGTATTAGCACTCGAACATCTACATGTATGGTAGGTACAAAACTGTACTATGTTCATCATGCATACAGCTGCAGTAATCACAGATGGGTAGAATCCCAAAGCTATGCACAGGGTGGTAGGCACTAGGTGGAACTGGGATGAGCCAGAATGCCCTGCAACACAGCAGTGGCAAAGCCTGCTCTTGTTTTGGAATATAAAGGCAGGTGGTAGTGTTTTGTGAAGGTATGCACAGAACTCTAAGTGGCTGCCTCCAAAATATCTTTGGTAGGAACTCCTCTGAGGAAGGCTGTAGAGGTAGCTGTGGCCCTGGTGGAGTGGGATCTGATGCCTGTAGGGACAGATTTTCCATGATAGGAATAACAAAACCGTATGCAGTGGCCTATCCATTTTGAAATTGTCTGTTTGGTAACTGGTTTCCCTTGAGCCCCTACAGCATAGGACACAAAAAGTTGTTCTGATTTCCTGAAGGGCTTTGTTCTGTCCAGATAATAACGTAGCTGCCTATGGATATCTAAGGAGTGTAGCAGCCTTTCCCCTTTGTTTTGAGGATTGGGGTAAACGGTAGTTAAGTGTATGGCTTGATTTAAAGCTACCCTGGATACCACTTTAGGCATAAATGATGGGTTGGTTCGAAGGGAAACCCTGTCCTGATGGAAGATGAGAAAGGGCTGCACAGCCATGAGGGCTTGTAGTTCCGAAACCCTACGAGCTGAGGTAATGGCCAGAAGGAAAGCTGTTTTCCAGGACAAATATTGCAAATCTTTTGAGGCAGCTGGTTCAAAGGGAGGCAATGTTAATTTTTCTAGAATGTAATTAAGATCCCAGGCTGGTATTGGTTGTTTCCTTGGTGGTCTTATATTCTTAGCCCCTCTGAGGAACTGTCTTAAGAGTGGGTGAGAAAATAAGGGTGGATCCGTGTTGAATTCTGCAGAAATGGCTGAGGCATGGATTTTTATGGAGGAAAATGAAAGTCCACTGTTCAGCAGCTCAGCTAGATACTGTAATACCTGAGGCAAATTCAGTTTTCTAGGGTCCTGGCCTTTTTTCTCATTCCAAGAGCAAAACCGTTTCCATTTTGCGGAGTAAGCCTTTCTAGTAGATGGCCTTCTGGCCTCCAAAATGACATCCTGCACCTCTTTGGTGAGTAGGGTCTGTTGTGGTGTTAAGGAATTTTCCATGCAGCGAGATTGAGTGTTTTCAGCTGACTGTGAAGAGTTTTGTAGCTGTGCTGAGTCAGCAGAAGAGGCATTAGAGGTAGGGACCAGGGAGGAGTATGTGTTAGGCTCCTCAGAAGTGGGTACCAGTGTTGCCTTGGCCAGTCTGGAGCAATCAGTATCATCTTCGGTCTGTCTGCTCTTGCTTTCAAGAGCACCTTGGGCAGAAGAGGCAGAGGTGGGAAATCGTAAACTGTCCGTGCTGTCCAACTGAATGAAAGGGCGTCCACTCTCCAGGCCTTTGGATGAAAGGTCCTTGAACAAAACTTTTCCAATTGATGATTCCTGTGGGAGGCAAAGAGATCTATGTTTGGCCTCCCCCACGCTTGGATTATCTTTGTAAACACTTGAGGATGCAACTTCCATTCATGTGGATCTGTCATATTTCTGCTTAGATTGTCTGCCAGCGTGTTTTCCAAACCTGGCAAGTACTGTGCTTGAAGTTCGATTTGCCATTCCAGAGCCAAGTTCCAAAGTGTCATGGCTAGTCTGCACAGGGGGTATGAATGTGTTCCTCCTTGTTTGTTTATGTACCACATTACTGTGGTGTTGTCTGTTCTTATCAGCAATTGTCCTGGATGCAGGAGGTCCTTGAAAGCTGTAATTGCATTTATCACTGCTAGCATTTCTTTTTGATTGATGTGAAGGTGCTTTTCCTCTTGGGACCATTTGCCCTGAATGCACCTGTCTGTCATGTGTGCCCCCCAGGCATAATCTGAGGCGTCTGTTGTGATGACTTGATTTGCTTGAGGCTTGCAGAATGGGAGACCTGTGTTTGTTTGACATGCTTGGGCCCACCATAGAAATTCCTTTTGCAAACATGGAATTATTGGTATTATTGTTTCCAAACTGTGGCTGTGTTGAGACCATAGGTTTTTTAGGTACCATTGAAGTTCTCATATGCAACTTTGCACATGGGATTAAAAGAATGCAAGATGCCATGAAGCCCAGAGCCTGCAGGATTTTCCTTGCAGTAAGCCTGGTACATTTTGCTAGTATTTTGAAGTACTGAGTTAGTTGCCCCTGTTTTTCTGGTGTAAGATAGGCCATCTGGGTGTTTGTGTCCAAGTTGGCACCCAGGAAAGTTATTTTCTGAGATGGTGTTAGCCTGGATTTCTCTTTGTTGATTGTGTATCCCAGAGAATGCAGTAACCATGTTACATAAGCCAGATGTTCCAGAAGTATGTGCTTGTTGTCCGCTTGGATCAGGCAGTCGTCCAAATAAGGGTAAATTTGTATCCCTTGAAGTCTGCAGTAGGCAATCACTGATGCCAGGCATTTCGTGAATACTCTGGGCGCAGTAGATAAGCCAAAGGGCAATGCAGAGAATTGATAGTGGATTGAACCTGCAAGAAATCTGAGGTATCTTCTGCACCTTTGTCTGATTGGGACATGCAGGTATGCCTCCTTGAGGTCCAATGTTACCAGCCAAAACTCCTTGCCCAGCATGGGAAGAAGCTGCTGTAATGTGAGCATCTTGAATTTTGGTACGAGTAAGAATGTGTTTAGGATGGATAAGTCCAAAATGGGTCTCCAGTCGGTTCCTTTCCTTGGTACCAGAAATAGTCTGGAATAAAAACCTTGACCTTGTTCATGAGTAGGTACCTCTTGAATAGCTCTCATGTCTATGAGCTTTGAAATTTGTAGTTGTGCCTCTGCCCTTTGATTGTGTGGCAGGTTTGGCATGCCTCTCATTTTTGGAAGAGTGTGGAAATGAAATCTGTAGCCTCTGTTTATAACTTCCAGGATCCATTTGTCTGTTGTGACAATATGCCAATTTCTTGTAAATAATGCCAGCTTTCCTCCCAAGGGTGCTGCCAGCTGAGACTTGCTTGGCATGGAAAGGAGGGAGTCATTGGGTTTGTTTCCTGTATTGTTGTGCACTGTCTTCGCCACCTCTTGGTGCTGGAGTTTGCCATTGCCTGCCTCTATATAATCCTTGTGATTGTCCTCTGCCCCTTAAGTGCCTGAATCTACCTCTTTGGGGCTTGTCCATGGCTGGAAAGGACCAGTTTTTAGAAGGCCAATTTCTGCTAAAACGTGGTGGTTGAACCTGTAGAAAAGCTTTGACAGTTTGCATAGATTTGGCTTTTTCTTCCATTTTCCGTAATATCTCCTCAGCATTAGTACCAAACAGCACATCCTTTTGTAAAGGAGCATCTAGAAGTTTAGCTTTCACATGATCAGGCAAGCTTTGTTCCCTAAGCCAGGCATGTCTACGAATGACTGATCCTGTAACAGCAGCTCTACTTGAGGCCTCTAGGGCATCATAGCCACATTGTAAGGTGTGTTTACCCACTTGTTCTGCACTATGCATCATATCCCGCAACTCCTTCAAATCTGGTTGTTCAGGTTGAGACATTTTATTCCTTAATTGTGATAACAGAAACTGCTGATATTTAAGCATATGAAACTGACAATTTAAGGCCCTCATGGCTAGGGTGGCCGAGGTATATACCTTTTTACCCCACCTTTCTAAGGATCTTGACTCTCTTTCGGAAGGTAGTGGATTCTTAGCAGTAGAGGCCTTCATTCCCTTGGAGCCTTGAGAAATGGTTTCAGGGTCAGCATTATGGCTTTTGTAGAGAAATTGGTGAGAGTTAGGAACTCTGTAGTACCTATCAGGCTTGACTGGGGCAGGAGGCAGGGAATCCGGATTAAGGCAAGCCTCCGAATAAACATCATCAAGTATGTCCAAGACGGGAGGTATCGCCAGAGGTCTGTGTTGCGGTAACAAAAGAAATTCCCTACGTCTTTTCTTGGAATCAGAAAAGTCTTGGCCTTCCCAATGGAAGTGTTCCCTCAAAGTGTGCAAGGTTTCCCCAAAGGAAAAATCCTCAGGAGGAGATGCAGAAGGAATGGACTGCTCTGCATCCGAATCTTCAAAAGGGGAGTAAGAGTGTTCCTCTACATCAGAATGTTCTGAAAAAATGGAGCCCTGACCAGAAGGAGAATCTTCCTCCACTCTGGGTCCCTTGTCTGGAGGGGGCTGGGAACCCCTGATAAGAGTAATTAAATCCTCAGCCATTTTAAGCATCTGCTTTTTAGGCATGGGGCCTGGAGATGGGCCCTGTGCAACAGGCCTCTTGGGATGCCTGGCTGATTTGGATTTAGTAAAGGCCTTAATGGAAAAGGAAGATGAGGGTCTAAAGACACCATGGGTGGAAGTGGACCTGTCCACATTAGGAGGCTCAACACTCACAGTGGCTTCGGTGGTTGTAGTCTGGGTAAGGGCCGAGGTACCTGCGGTCTCGGTTACAGAAGACACCACCAAAGAAGTGTCGTCGGTAGTCAGGGACTGCATATGCGTCTCGCTGAGAACCGGACCACGTGTAGCTGGTTTTGGCGTGGTGTCGGTGGGGACCGCGGACCTCGCGTGTCGGTCCTTGTCCTTGCGTTTTTTGGACAAAACGGTAGTCGGAGTCTCCGACGACATTTTATAATCAAAGACTTTACCAAAAAAGTGTTGGGCGAACTCCGCCCGACGCTTAATAGTGCGTTTATTGAAAGTAGCACAAAAGCGACAGCCCGAGACGTCGTGGTCTGGGCCTAAACAAGGTATGCAGAGGGAATGGAAATCCTTATGCGGTATTTGCTTCCCACAAGAAATACAATTGTTAACTTTTTCTGACATCGGTCCGAGGCAAGAAAAGTTTCCAACGGGTACTTAGCTTTAATGAAGACTTCGGTTTCCAATTTTTCGTAAATTCAGGAGCTGGCCGACCGGCACTTGCGAACTGCTTCTGCTTCGGGCACCGCGCGGCAGAAAAGACTGAAGAACATGGCGTCGGCTGTGTGTTATATACCCTGCCTCACTGACGTCAGGAGAGAAAGCGACAACAACCGACGCCGGACCTAGACTTTGGAATTCGGCCGACCGAGGGCCCGCCTGACGGCAGAAAACCCATCTGTGATTACTGCAGCTGTATGCACGATGAACATCAGCTGCAGAAATCAAAATGTTTGGAGAAAGAACAGTTACCACCAGTCTTAGACAATGGTAATTGTTCAGGTATGGGAACTGATGAAACCATCGTAGTCCTAAGTAACGGTTTAGTTTATACCTACATGGGATATAACATTTTTAATTATGCAGGGGTTGAAATTAGCAGAGATTTGTTTCATTTGCTTATGAAGGGGGTCAAATTTGTTCCAGCTTTTAAGGAAAACATTTGTGATACTCTTATAGAATTAAAACAGTTTGTGAGGAAGTTAAATTTAAAATTTTTATTCAAAGACTCACAACGTACTAGCAATAAAACACATGTTTGTGGTAAGAAGAAAAGTTGTTTCAACCCCCCACTACACCCTTTATTAAACTCTTTTGAGAACGCGTGCTCCCAAGAGATTTATCAAAATATAGGGGAGCACAAGTTAAAAATTTCCAATTTAAGTAAGACTGAAAAGCTTTTACTGGACAGGTTTAGAGGTAATACTGATATCAGGTTTATGAAACCTGACAAGGGAGGGGGTATGGTTATAGCGAATACGGAGGATTACAACAAAAGAATCTTCTGTATGTTACAAGACGAAACGAAATATGAATGTGTTTCTAGGAACGAAATCAACATTTCTTATAGAAAGATTAAATTATTGTTGGAGGATTCATTATATCAAGGTGCAATTAATGAGGAGATTTTTAATTTCCTTAACGTTGAACATCCTACCATCCCCATAGCTTTTGGTATTCCTACAACACACAAGGACATCTCTGACCCCCCTTACAGGCTTATTATTTCTGGCTCGAACAGTTACAGTTAGAGAAGCATTGGCACCTATTGAACACATTTTAATAGATTCATGGGATTTTCTCCGGAGGATTAAGTGACAGTATTATGACAAGAATGTTTGTTTTTCCACCATAGATGTGGTTGATCTTTTTACTTCAATCCCACATGACAAGGGGCTTGAGTTTTTTTATGATGTTTTGGTGGAGAAAACTAGTTTGAGTCATAGCATGATTAATTTCATTCTAGAATTGATGGAAGTGATTCTCAAAAATAACTTTTTCTGTTTTGGTGGTGAATTCTTTCGACAAACAAGGGGTGTAGCAATGGGGAACAGTTGTGCCCCATTGTTTGCCAATCTTGTTATGTTTAAATGGGAAACAGAGTATGTTTTTGGGTCATTTTACAATGAAAATTGGTCAATGTACCTCAGATTTTTGGATGACATTTTTACTCTGTGGAAGGGTGGTGAGACACCTAAGTTTTTGGACTATTTGAATGGAATTTGTGATTATTTTAAATTTACTGGTGATAGTGGGAATTCATCTATTAATTATTTAGATGTGAAATTAATGAATGAAGAGAGTATTAACTGTTTTACTTCATGTGTATATCGAAAACCAACATTTTCTAATGATTACTTGGAATTTTCAAGTAGCCACCCAATATCTGTGAAAAGGAATATAGTAAAAGGGCAAATGGTACGAGTTGCCCGTATGTGTTAATTTTGATTTGTTTAAAGCAGAGGTGGACAAATTGGTCAATATGTTTGGGGCCCGAGGTTACCCTTTAGGTTTTATCAACAATATTAAGGATCAGGTGTGTTCTGAATGGGGTATTAGGTTTAAGCCATTATTAGATGAAGATGAGGAGAAGATTAGTCACAACAGAGGTGTCGATACAGATTTTACACAAACTATGGTATTAATGTATGGTGAAACATCACAGGTAGTTAAAACATAATTAAAAATAATTGGACGATGTTTAAAGGGAACATGGAATTACTTAAAATCCTTGGTGATGGCCCTCAATTTACATACCGGGTTAACAGGAATTTAAAGACTTTATTAGAAAATCCAATCCCTGATGAAAATTGTTACAGAAGAGGTACTTATAAATGTGGGGCATGTGAATATTGTAGGTTTATCATTGATACTCCTTCCGTTTCACTTGGACCTACCCAGACAATAGTTAATTTTGTGGCAGGCACATGCACCTCTCAGGGTTTAGTATATTTAGCCGTTTGCCAGACCTGTGGTCATTTTTATGTTGGAAAAACAGAAAGGCGTTTGAGTAGGAGAATCTACGAGCATATGTATAGTATTTTGAAAAAGGATGACAATAGCGCCTTATACAAACATATTAAAACTAATAATGTTGACCACCATTTCAGATTTGGTATTTTGGAAATTGTAGGTAAGAACTTTAGGGGGGGGTGATTGGGGTAACCAGTTGCTTCGGGCTGAAGTTAGATGGCAGTTGAGGTTAAATGCCACAGTTCCCCCAGGCTTAAATGAACACATTAGTTTAAAGCCCGAACTTAGGTATCGAGCAACACAATTTTGACAACTGTTTTTAACACACTAGTATATTTTTTATATATCTTGACAACTTCAATTTTAAAATTTATTTTTAAAAAATACACGTTATAAAACTTTTACAATTGAATGTGTATTTGTAAGACATGCAGCTTTATATGTGGAATTTCAAGCTTTTAAGGTTGAAAATACACTGTCACTTTAATTCTGAATTGTTTTTTTAATTGATGGTATTAGGTACATATAAAAATGGTGACAGTATCCATTGTTAACTGTTCTGATGAAGTCTATCGACGAAAGCGCTTGACCTGTTTTGTGGATTAACTTTTGTACAGTGGAATTTTTTATGTGGATCGAATAAAGGTGTTTTTTCAACTGGTGGTTGTAGGTTATTGGCTCAAGGAGTGGATTGTTGGCTGTTACTTGTGGTTGTTTCCACTCTTTTACACACCTTTCGTGTTAAGAGTTTAATACTAATTTATTAGAGGAGATGAAAAGGAAAGGAAGAGAACCTCCGGATTAAGTTGCTGGCCATGTCAAATCATTCTAAAAGGTAGGCATGAACTGAAAAAAGAAGTTAAATACTTACCATAATGTTCCATGTGAGTTGTTCATCTCGCCTTCATTCTTACAGATGGGTTCGGAGCTGATCCTCGGCTCCGAGTTACTACAAAGCTCGAGGTCTTCAGATAGCTCGAGGCCAAGTCCCTATCCCATGATGCACCTAGAGTTACCTCAGATCTTGTTTGCTGCATATAATAATACCATAAGTCATTCTATCACTCCATAAGAGAACGTTACAGAAGGGTTGAGCAACCAGGAAGAATCCAGCATCTCAGTCTTCAAAAAACCTGGAGTGGGTAGGAGGGCGGGAAAAAGAAGTTATGTCTTACCATAACGTTCCATGTGAATTGTTCATCTCGCCTTTGTTCTTACGCATGGGTTCGGAGCTGATCCTCGGCTCCGAGACAGCTACTTCTACAGCTCTGCATCTTGAGAAAGCTCGAGGCACAGTCCTATCCCACAATCCCCTAGTGCTAACCCTCAGATCTAGTTTGCTAACACCAGAAGATAACAATGCGCCCCAGGCACTAGCAGTAATTTAAAGATAAGGGGCAACAATACCCAAAAAACACCTAGATAATGAAAAGAGTACCCTGACAACAGAAGCAGCCAGAGACTAACAGAAGGTGCTGAAGACAAGCTGAATTGGAATCCAAATCATCCCGTTCTCCGAAAAAAAAACATAGGCCGGGGGATGGAGGGTGGGTAGTAAGAACAAAGGCGAGATGAACAATTCACATGGAACGTTATGGTAAGATATAACTTCTTTATGTGAAATTGTTCAATCTCGCCGTTTGTTCTTACGCATGGGTAGCGTCCCTAGCTCCTTTACCCTGGGTGGCTCATGGGAGAATGTTCCTGAGAACCGTGGAACCAAAAGAGGCCATATCTTTGGAGTTCTTGTCCAACTTATAATGGAGAATGAAGGTATGAGGCTTTGCCCAGGTTGCTGCCGCACAAATAGTATCCAACGGCAAACGGGCTGCATGGGCTAGGGATGTGGCCATAGCCCTGGTAGAATGAGCCTTGGGTTGAAAAGGTAATTGTTGTTTCGTCTGTGAATAGATAAATTTAATACAATCTGTTAGCCATTTAGACAAGGTAACTTTGGTAACCGCCATACCTTTTCTTTGGTCAGCAAAGGATATAAATAGTTCGTCTGATTTTCAGTCATCTTTTGTCCTTTGTCTGTGGACGTCTAACTTATGCAGCATATATTCCAACTTGTTAGTGTGATCTTTGAAAAAGGTGGGAAGTTCGATGGATTGGTTAATATTTGAAAGTGAACAAACTTTTGGGAGAAAAGACGGATTGGTGCGTAATGTCACTCTATCCGAGTGGAAAATCAAGTAGGGAGGTCAAACAGATAGCGCGTGTAATTCCGAAATTCCACGAGCAGAGGTTATAGCCACCAAGAATAATGTTTTCCATGACACGAACTTAAGAGAGGCTGTGGAGGGTGGTTCAAAAGGGGGTAACATTAACTGGGATAAAATTAAATTAAGATTCCAAGGAGCAACTGGGTTACGAATGGAAGGGCGGAGGTGAAAAGAGCCTTTCAAAAACGCCTTGCAAAGTCTGTGGGACATGATGGAAGAATTTTTGTAACCCACATGAAAGTTCGATATGGCTGCCAGTTGGACTCTAACTGTGGACGATGATGCTCCTTCTTCAAAGATCTTGGACAGAAACTCCAAAATTTTGTGCACCGGTGCTTCTCTTGGATCTAATCCTTGTTGTAATGCCCAATAAGAAAAACGTGTCCACTTGCTCCGGTAAGTCTTTGTAGTGGATGGTTCAAGAGAGGAAACAATTATACGTTTAACCGCAGGGGACAAAAGGCTTGACCTGGCTAGGATGGGAAGAGGAGCAGCCAAGCTGTCAATTTTAGGGCCTGCAGGGATGGATGAGGGGCTCCTGACGCATGGGTCAAAAGGTCTGGAACTGGGTCCAGAATCCATGGCTCCTCGATTTGAAGGGCCTGAAGAAAGGGGAACCAGATCTGTCGAGGCCAGAATGGGGCTATTAGAATTATGATCCTTTCCAGACGTTTGGCTTTCTGTAGAAACCTGGGGATTAACAAAATGGGTGGAAAAGCATACAGGAGACCCGGGGGCCAATCGTGAACCAGTGAATCTCTGGGGACACTCCCTGGTGGAGGGAGAACGGCAAAGTAGCTTCTGCATTTGGCATTCATCGGCGATGCAAAAAGGTCGCAGCAAGGCTGGCCCCACTTGCAGAATATCGCTTCCGCCACTTGAGATTTCAGAGACCACTCGTGAGGTAACAGGATGGCTCTGCTCAACCTGTCCGCAATTACGTTGGACGTCCCGGGAATGTGCGTTGCTATCAGAAAGCGTCCGGTGGAGACGGCCCATTTCCAGATCCTGAGGGCCTCTCTGCATAGTGGATAAGATCTTGTTCCTCCCTGTTTGTTGATGTACCAGACCACTGACATGTTGTCTGTCTGGACTGCCACTGTTCCTTGAGGTAAGACGCCGTGAAAGTGTTGCAACGCTAGAAACACCGCTCTTAGCTCTAGGACATTGATGTGCAGTTTGCATTCTGTTCTGGACCATTGACCTTGGACCGTCTTTCCCTGGAACACACCCCCCCCACCCGATCAGGGAAGCGTCCGTGGTTATTGTCGCTATCGGGGTTGGCAGGATAAACGGTCGACCTTGTGTCAAGTCTTGAGATAGCATCCACCATCGTAGATCCTGCTTGCAGCAGGATGTGATTAGAATCTCGTGTGACTACGGCAGGTGCTGATAGGACCACTGGGCGAACAGTAGCCATTGTAGGATCCTCATGTGCATTCTTCCTAGAGGGACTGCAACCAGTGCAGCTGACATTAATCTCAGGACTCTCAAAATCTGATTTGCTGTAGCTTTTGTCTTTTGAAGGAGTACTGCAATTTGCTCCCTTAGTTTTGAAACCCTTTCTGGTGGAAGTCTGACCGTGACCAAGGTAGTGTCCAGTTCTACCCCCTATAAATGAGATACGCTATGATGGCGATAAGGTAGATTTTTCAAAATTGATTGTAACGCCAAGACGGGAACAAAGACTGATTGTGTAATCTCTTGCTTGGAGCAGATGATACTCGGTGGTGGTGGAGAAGAGCCAGTCGTCTAGATACGGAAACACCCGGAATCCTTGTTGTCTCAAGTGAGACACTACTACTGCCATACACTTGGTGAACACCCTGGGGGCTGAGGTGAGACCAAACGGCAGAGCCCGAAACTGAAAATGACTGGCTCCTAGCCGGAAGCGCAGGAATCTCCTGGACGGTCTGGCCATTTTTATATGGTAGTACGCGTCCTTGAGATCTATAGAGCACATCCAGTCTCCTTCCTGTAGAAAAGGGAGGATTGACTGTAGCGTGACCATCCGAAACTTCTCCTTCACAACGAAGGTGTTTAGTTTGCTGAGATCCAGAATTGGTCTCCAGTCCCTTGTCTTCTTTGGAACTAAAAAGAACCTTGAGTAAGTTCCGGATCCTATTTGGTCTGCTGGGACTGCTTGGATGGCTCTTTTCCTGAGCAGCTTCTGGATCTCTAAGGCTGCCTGATCCCGCAGATAGGGTGGAACGTCTGGGAATCTTTTGGTGGTAGGGGGAACGTTTATGAATTTTATGTCGTAACCTCTGGTAATTATATTTTGTACCCACGCATCTGAGGTTAAATTTCGCCAGGCCAGCGGGTACAAAGTTAAGCGTCCCCCGACTGCCTCCAGAGCAGGACAGTCAGGCCTCCTCTCAGGAGTGCTGGAAAGGCTTGCCAGAGAAAGTATCTCTGTCGCCCTGGTTTTGCGGACCCCCTCTGCCGTTTGGACGGTGTCTTCCATTCCTTCCCCCTCCTCTGCCTCTGGAAGGGGCATTATCACTCTGTGTGGACTGAAAGGAACCCTGTGTCTTACGGAACCACATCTTTCCGCCTCTTTGCCCTTTGGGGTATGGTCTGGAAGGGGCAGAAAAACGGACTCCTGCAGCAGATAGGGTCTTCCCTTCTTGCTCACACCTAGTGAGGGGTCTCCTTTACTTTGGGGCCAAAAAGAGAGGCACCATCAAACGGGACGTTAGTAAAAGAAGACTTGAAGGATTCCGCAAAGGAGCGCAGCCGCAGCCAGGATGGTCTCCTAAGAGCAATCGCTGAAGCTGCCGCTCTACTCGCACCTTCGGCCGCATATGAAATGAGCCTCATGGAGGAGTTGACTACAGAGTTAAGGGTATTAAGTTGTGCTGTCACTTTCTCGGTAACAGCAGCATCTGTACGACCCTGGAGAGAATCTCCGAGTTCCTTGAGGAGATCCCTCTGTAAACGCGTAAAATGCGTCAAGTAGTTCAGCGATCGCATGGAAAAAGTCGCAGAACTGAAAACGTGCTTCCCATATCTGTCCATCGTCCTAGAATCCTTATTAGGAGGATGGACAGCGGAAGAGGACTCTGACATGTCCTTCTTAGTGGCTGCCGCCACCACCATAGTATCCACTGGAACACCCTTGATAAGAAAACTCTTGTCCTGGGGGGCTGTTATAAACTTATTCGGCCTGCGGGGAACTAGTTCCACCATGTCAGGTGCCTCCCAAGCCCTACGAGCTACCAGTTCCATAAGTTCGTCAAAGGGAGGGGTCACCCAGGAGGTAGAAGGTAGAGCCCCGAATGCCTTCAGCAATACTGATTCATCCACAGAAGGGTTAAGTGGCTGCCAATCTCCCCTCTGATTTAGGATCTTCAGGATGTCCGCAAAGGAGACATCCTCTGAGGGGGACCGTGGGGACCCTTCTGCTTCATCTAAATCTGTATCTGATGTAAGAGATTCCTGTGGGGAATCTATGTGCCTCCTCTTGCACAGTCTTTTCCTTGGTACTTCTTCAGATGGGGCTTCTGGATAAGCATCCGAGGAACCGGGAGCACCCTCTGGGGGCAACTGAGACATTGGGTCTTGACGCTTCGTAAAAGCCGAGGATACAGAAGTCGAATGTGGACCCTTAGGGGGAGGAGAAGTAGAATCCGATGAGATATGTGTCTGTTTCGACAAGACCTTCCTCATGGCGTCGAAGACACCGGTACCCGGATCCGAAGACCTTCCTGGTTTCGAGAAACCAGGAACAATCCCCGAGACTGGGGGTCCGGGCTCCGACCCAGAGGACTGTGCCGAACTAATCTGATCCGAGGCTCCTAGGGGGAGAGTCGGTACCGACATCTCGGTTCGACTGTCCGCCCCCGGAACCAAGGAACGATAGTCGGCTCCGGGACCCCTCGATCCGTTCCGAGGGCGTCGAGGTCAACGGTACCAAAAGCACGGCTGTAGGCTTCGGTATCGATGGTTCTACCATCATCGGAACTTCGACTCTCGGCTCCGAAGACTCGACAGGTCTCGGAGGAGGAGCAGTAGATGACCCAGGGAGGGCTTCGAGATTCGAAACCAGCCGGGACGAAACTTGGATCAATTTAGAAAGGGCCGAGTTCTCCATTAACTTCTGTATCACTCGATCCACATCCGAATCAGATAAGGGTCTCGAAGAGCGGGTTGAAGGGGCCGAAGTCATCACCGAGTGAAGGATCGATGGCGGCAGAACCTCTGAGACCGGCTCCAAGACCGGAGTCTCGATCAAAGATATACATTCGACAGCCGACTCCGAAGTCTGTGGAGCCGGTGTCCGAATCTTAATAGAGGTGCTCGGAGCCGATGACTTTGGCTCCGACACTCTCGAAGACTTGGACCCCTTCGAAGACTTGGATACCAATTCAGCCTTGTCAAGGGCCTCCTGAAATTTGGGTTTTAATAAACCCCTGTCTACCAACTTCCTGCGTCTCTCCATCATGACCCTCCCACTGAAGGAATGACAAATAGAGCAGTCCTCCTGTAAGTGGAGAGGGCCAAGACAGTAGACGCAGGAAGAGTGGTTATCCGTGATGGACATTTTCTGTCCGCACAGACATTTCTTAAAGCCTGATTTTTGCTTCTGAGACATGTTCAAAAAATCAGACATATACCTATAAAAACCTGAAAAAAATTAAAAGGTATCACTACACACAAAAAGAGAAAGGACTTAAGCCTTTCTTAAAGAAAAAAACACCTGTTAAAAAGACAGGATAATAGGCCTGAAAATTGCCTTAGAAAAAGTTATAAAATAATAATAATAAGAAAAATATATAACTCCCCCTGCAACTACACTAGTAAAAGACTAATATATATATATATATATATATATATATATATATATATATATATATATATATATATATTTCTAACTATCTATACTAATAAGGTAAGTTATAGAAAACTTCGAAAAATAGAAAAAGTTTACTGGCCCGAGCTTCTGCGATGCATCTGCTGCCGCGGCAAACTAGATCTGAGGGTTAGCACTAGGGGATTGTGGGATAGGACTGTGCCTCGAGCTTTCTCAAGATGCAGAGCTGTAGAAGTGGCCATCTCGGAGTCGAGGATTGGCTCCGAACCCATGCGTAAGAACAAACGGCGAGACTGAACAATTTCACATGTAAGAATGAAGGCGAGATGAACAACTCACATGGAACGTTATGGTAAGTACATAACTTCTTTATGTGAAGTTGTTCTATCTCGACGTTCATTCTTATAGATGGGTAGCATCCCAAGCTACCATCTATCTCGGGTGGCTCACGGGAGTATGTTTTTCAGGACAGTAAACCCAAAGGAGGCCCTGTCAACTTTGTAATGAGCGATAAAGGTATGATGTCTTGACCAAGTGGCTGCTGCACAAATGTTACCTATCGGGAGTCTAGCAGAAAACGCAGAGGATGTAGACACTGCTCTGGTGGAGTGAGCTGTAACTTTATGTTGTAAGGGCATATTAGCAGCTGAATAAGCAAATGAGATACAATCAGATAACCATTTAGACAGAGTTGTTTTAGCCACTGGCAAACCTTTCCTGGAATCTGAAAAAGAAATGAAAAGCTGTTCAAATTTCCTACAATCTTTTGTTCTATCCAAGCAAAATCTGAGCTGTCTGTGAACAAGTTTGTGCACCATATATTCT
Source organism: Protopterus annectens (assembly GCF_019279795.1). NCBI lineage: Eukaryota > Metazoa > Chordata > Ceratodontiformes > Protopteridae > Protopterus > Protopterus annectens. The sequence goes on along the minus strand of NC_056731.1, from coordinate 176,888,881 downwards.
AAATTGTTGGAGTGATTGGGGAAGAAAACTGGCAAATCAATAATTTGATTAGCTTCGGTGCAAACTTTAGGCAAAAAGGAGGGGTTAGTTCGAAGTGAGACTGTCAGCATGGAAAATCAAATAAGGAGGCTTAATGGACAAGGTTTGAAGCTCTGATACACTGCAGGGAAGAAGTGACAGCTACTAAAAAGACAGTCTTCCATGACAAAAATTTGAGGTCACATGAAGAAACTGGTTCACATGGAGGGAGAATAATGTCAAAAAGCATAAAATTTAGATTCCACGGGGTATAGGGAGATTTCACAGGTGGTCTGAGATGAAAGGTCCATTGAGAAAGGCTTTGGATAGTTTGTGTGACATAATATTCAACCCTTCAAATCCAAGGTGAAAATTAGAAATGGCAGCAAGTTGAACACGAACTGCTGATGCTACAGCTCCTTTGTTGAAGGTCATGGTCAAGAACTCTAGTATAGAGGCCATAGGGACTAGGCAGGGATCAATCTTGTTTTGAGAGGCCTATATAGAAAAATGTTTCCATTTGCTAAGGTATAGCTTCCTCATAGATGATTTATGAGAGGATATGAGAATTTGCTTCATCTTACTAGAAAGTTTATGGAACCTGGATATGACGGGAATTGGAGCAACCAAGCTGTCAGTTTCAGGGACTGAAAAGAGGGATGAAGTTCCCCCAATGAGTGCGTCAGAAGATCTGGAACTGGGTCCAAAATTCAAGGGTCCTCCAAAAGATGAAGTCGAAGGAAGGGGAACTAAATCTGACAAGACCAATGAGGGGCTATTAGAATGATGGTCCTTTCCAGGGCTTTTGCTTTCTGTAGTACCTTGGGTATCAACGAGATTGGTGGGAATACACAGAGGAGACCCGGAGGCCAATCATGTACAAGTGCGTCTCTTGGGGCTTCTCCTGGAGGGGGAATTAGGGCAAAGTAGCTTCTGCATTCCATGTTCATGTGGCTGGCGAAAAGGTCGCAGCAAGGCTGGCCCCACCTGCGGAATATCCTGTCCGCTATTTCTTTAAGGGACTACTCGTGGAGCAACAAAATTGCTCTGCTCAACTCATCTGCTATCACGATGGATTTCCCTGGGATGTGCATTGCTAGAAGAAAGCACTGGGTGGATATAGCCCACTGCCATACTCTTAGGGCCTCGTGACAAAGGGGGTAGGACCTGGTTCCTCCTTGTTTGCTCAAGTACCAGAACACTGACATGTTGTCTGTCTGAATCGCAATTGTACCCAGAGGAAGAGAGTCCTGGAAGTACTGCAACGCTAAAAGTACTGCTCTCATCTCTAGGACATTGATATGCAGATGTGTCTCTTGATCGGTCCATGTGCCTTGGGCTGTTCTTCCCTGAAAAGGCCCCCACCCTAACAGGGAAGCGGCCTTGGTCACTGTGGCCGCTGGTGGGGGTAGAACAAAAAGACAACCTATCGTGACATGAAGAGAGGTCAACCACCACTGAAGATTCTTTTTGCATGAGTTCATGATCATTATAAGGTGAGACATTGGGAGCTCTTGGTAAGACCATTGAGTGAACAACAGCCACTGCAGAATCCGCATGTGCATGCGACCCAGCGGTATGGCCAAAACTGCAGTTGCCATCATGCCTAACAATTTTAGTACTTCTGATGCTGGAGCCTTGTTTTTGGATATCAGATTGCGGACCTGCTGACGGAGTAGTAAGACTCTTTCTACTGAATGTCTCAGCGTGGTGGTGGTGTCCAATTCTGCTACAATAAAAATGGTATGTTGCAATGGCAACAAGGCAGATTTTCCTGAGTTTATCATAATGCCCAGCTGACTGCAGAGTGAAAGAGTGGTGTCCCTGGCTTGAATGAGTTGATGCCTGGTGATGGCAGTGAGGAGCTAATTGTCTAGGTACAAAAACACCTGGAATCCTAAATGTCTCAGGTGAGCCATGACCACTGCCATACATTTGAACACTCTGGGGCTGTAGTGAGACCAAAGGGCAGGGCTCGAAACTGGTAATGACCGGCTCCCAGCTGGAAGAGCAGATGATCCCTGGATGGTCTGGCCATTTGTATGTGGTAGTATGCATCCTGGAGATCTATCGAGCACATCCAATTGTCTTTCCCTAAAAAGGAAAGTATCAACTGAGGCGTGACCATCCAAAACTTCTCTTTCTTGACAGATCTGTTTAGTCTGATGAGGTCCAGTATAGGTCTCCAGTCCCCTGTCTTTTTTGGAACTAAAAAGAATCTTGAGTAAATTCCGGATCCTATCTGGTCTGCTGGGACTGGCTGGATGACTCTTTTTGTTAGCAACGATCAGACCTCTATTGTTGTCTGTTCCCTGTAATTGGGTGGAACGTCTGGGATGTTTCTTGTCAGTGGAAGGGGTATGGCGAAAGGAATGAAATATCCTCTGGAAATGATACTTTGCACCCAGTTGTGATTTGTAATTTTGAGTCAGGCATCTGGATACAAAGATAAGCGACCCCCGATTGCCTCCAGAGTAGGACAGTCAGGCCTCCTTTCAGGAGCGCTGGTAGGGCTTCCCAAAGAAGTGATCTCTGTCACCCTGGTTTTGCAGACCCTCCTCTGCCGAGAGGGCGGTGTCTTCCATTATTACCCCCTCCTATGCCCCTGGAGGGGGGTTCACCACGTGTGTTCTGAAAGGCTCCTTGGGCTTTTCAGAACCACATCGTCCCTCCCCTTTGACCCTTGGGGTAGGGTCTGGTAGGGGTGGAAAAACGGACACCGATGGCAGACTGTCTTTCCTTCCTGCTCACACCTGGTCAAAGTTTCCTTAACTTTGGGCCTGTAAAGGGACGAGCCATCAAAAGGGGTATTTACGAAGGATGACTTGAAGGGCTCTGCGAAGGAACACAACCGCATCCAGGAGTGTCTCCTAACAGCAATTCCTGTACCCGCTGCCCTGCTCGTGCCATCAGCTGCAAACAAAATGAGGCGCATGGACGAGTTAACTATGGAGTTGAGGGTAGTAAGCTGGAAGGCAACTTTATCTGAAGCTCCTGCAGCTACTGTACCCCGAAGAGCATCTCTCAGCTTTTTAAGATCATCTCTTTGCAGTCTACTAAAATGGGTTACATAGCTGAGCAGAATGCAAAAGTCGTTGAACTATAAGTGCGCTTCTCATATCTATCCATAATCCTACAATCTCTGTTAGGAGGACGGATAGAAGAGGAAGTTTCTGAAGTTTCCTTTTTGGTGGCTGCCGCTACCACCATGGCATAAACTGGCACACCTTTGGTCAGAAAAGATTTGTCCTGGGGGAAAAAAGAGATAAATTTATTAAGCCTCCTGGGGACAGGCTCCATGGTGTCCGGAGACTCGCACGCCCTTCGTGAGACCAGCTGCATAAGCTCATCGAAGGGTGAAGACATCCAAGAGGTGGAGGGCTGAGACCCGAAAGCCTTCAGAAGAACCTACTCGTCTTCAGTAGAGTTGGGGGACTGCCAGTCACCCCTCTGCCTAAGGATTTCTAATATCTCAGCAAATGAGATATCCTCAGAGGGGAACCATGGGGATCCTTCAGATCCATCCAAGTCTGTATCAGATGTTAGGGACTCCTGTGGGGCGTCTAAATGCTTCCTCTTACAAATTCTTTTCCTGGGAACCTCATCAGTTGAGGTCTCGGAAGAACAGGGGCCACCCAATGGGACTTCCTGAGGCTCTGGGTCTCTACGCTTGGCAAGGATCTGTGAAGCAGAGGAGGAGGTAGCCGGACCTGAAGTGGAAGATGGCTTAGGAGACATAACTCTTCTCAGGGCTTCAAAGGCACATCTGCTCCGATGTGGAGGGACCGAATGAGCCGAGGAAACTGTCGATATCCCTGGCACCGGGACAGTGGGCTCAGAGTCAGAGGTAGGACAGAGCTCATCCGAGCTGAAGCCCTGAGAGGCAGAGTCAGAACCAACAAGTCGGTCCAACTATCCTCCCCGGACCTGACCGGAGTGTATCTGCTCCTAGATTCCTTGATCGGCACCGAGGAAGTCAGAGTAAATGGAGCCGAAGACACTGGAGCAGGCATCGGCTCCAAAGGCTCCACAATCAACAAGTCCAACTCCTCTAGTTCTGAAGACAGGTATGCCTCAAAGGAGGAATAGTAGTAGCTGGTAAGAGGGTCTTCAGTTCCAAAGCTGCCTGGGTCAGAGCCGATAAGAATTTTGCAAATGCCGGTGCCTATAAAAGCTTCTGCACCACACAATCCACATCCAAATCAGAAAGGCTAATGGAAGACCAAGATGAATGGATACAGGGTGGTACAGACTGCAAGAGTGGAGACTTAGGCACTTCAGATACAGATTCCAAAACTGGGGACCGGCTCCCAAAGGATAAGATGGTTGGCTCCGAGGTCTGTGGAACCGGCATTGAGGACTTTTTAGATTTCTTACTCTCAGAAGTCTTGGAAGACTGAGGACTTACTGGATCCATCTTGGTCGCTCAAAGCTTCTTGGAATGAAGGTTTAAGTAAACCTCTGTCGATCAATTTTCTCTTTCTCTCTTGGAGAACCCTGGAAGAGAAAGAATGACATATGGAGCAGCTTTCTTGAAGATGCAATGCTCCCGAACAATAAACACAGTTTACATGACTGTCGGTGACAGACATTTTCTGCCCACATTTAGGGCATTTTTTAAATCCCAATTTAGGGTGTTTGTCTTGGTCAGCCATACTGTAACACATAGAATCAAAAGAGGGTGCTGTAAAACTGGACACACCCAAACAATAATAATCTAACAAGCCACTATGGGCTAAATAGTGGTCACACACACAAAAACTATTTATCTAAACTGAAGATAGAGAAATGTATCAAAGTTGTGACAGACGGTCACTATCTACAGGCACACAACAATACTATACACTATTTCAAACACTAAAATCTAAACTTTAACTCTAATTTTTCTAAAGCTGTGACAAAAAGGTCACCATCTAAGCACACACTAGTATCTAAACTAGTAATAAAGATAGCTGTGACAGAAAGGTCACTATCTAAACACAGACTATAATCTGAACTAGGCCTAAGAAAACAAAGCCAAATAGTAATTTAAGAAAAAGGCACACCAGGGGAAGGGAAACTACACAAAAAAGCTGTAAGAGCTTATCCAAGTATCTAAAACTATTTAGCAAGAATTATGAATATTATGAAAAATATTAGAAGAAATAAGGTTTTTACTGGCCTGTGCTAGCAAGAACCTCCAATCTATTGCAGCCGCAAACTAGATCTGAGGTAATTCTGGGTGCATCATGGGACAGGGACTTGGCCTCGAGCTATCTGAAGACCTCAAGCTTTGTAGTAGGCTGACTTGGAGCCGAGGATCGGCTCCGAACCCATCTGTAAGAATGAATGGCGAGATAGAACAACTTCACATTATAGCACTGATGATTTTATTTATTTATTTTTACAAAGTACATTTTATGTCCAGCAGGAAAATGATTGTCTGTGGGATCTGGGTATTTAAGCTCCTATGCAGAGGAGGAAAAATGTCCACGAATAAAATACCCCAGGGAAGCCAAGAACAAATGGATGACCAGGTAGGCTGCCTTAATAAAGGTACGGTGGGATGTCGGTGAAGAAGCTGGGCTACCGGTAAAGCCTTGAGAAAGGCTGTGCGTACCCGAGCGCTTGTGGTTTAAGGCTGAGTAAAGCCTTTAGAAAGGCTTCGTATACAGGTCGTAGTTCCGGCTGGTCAGGTCGCCTGGTGAGAGGAACCGCTAGTGTGGCAGCTAGAAATCAAAGATGAAACACACAGAAAAAACAGGCAAAACAACATAAATGTGGCTTGGCTGAGCTATCCATTTTGAGATGGTCTGTTTTGAAATAGCTTTTCCTTCTGAGCCTGGTGCATAGGATACAAGGAGTTGGTCAGATTTTCTGAAGGCCTTTGTCTTGTCCAAATAGTAACGTAACTGTCTGTGAATGTCCAAAGAGTGAAGGAGTCTTTCTCCTTTATTCTGTGGGTTTGGATAAAAGGTGGGCAAGTGTATGGTCTGATTGAGAGCCACACTGGATACTACCTTTGGCATGAAGGAAGGGTTGGTGCATAAAGATACTCTGTCCTGATGGAAAATGACGAAAGGTTCCACTGCCATAAGTGCCTGCAGTTCTGAGACTCTGCGTGCTGTGGTGATAGCCAGCAGCAGGGCTGTTTTCCATGACAAGTACTGAAGCTCTGCTGAAAAGGCTGGTTCGAAAGGAGGAAGAGTTAACTTTTCCAGAACAAAATTTAGATCCCAAGTAGGAGTTGGTGGTTTTCTGGGGGGGTCTTATGTTTTTTGCCCCTCTGAGAAACTGCCTTAGCAAAGGATGAGAGAAAATGGGAGGAACCGCAACATAGTGAGCTGAAATGGCTGAAGCATGGATCTTTATGGATGAGAAAGAAAGGCCCTTGTGTAGCATCTCAGTTAGGTATTGGAGTATGTGTGGAATATTTGGGATGCCAGGATTTAGGCTTCTGGTCTGGCTCCATACACAAAATCTTTTCCATTTGTCTGAGCAAGTTTTTCTAGTGCTGGGCCTCCTGGCCTCCAAAATGACATTCTGGACGTCCTTTGAGAGAAGTGTTGTTTGGTAATTTAAAGTATTTTCCATGAAGCTAGATTCAAGGTCCTTAGATGACTGTGAAGGATCTGAGAGTTTTGCTGGGTTAACAGCAGAGGGAATTGAGGCAAGAACCATGGAGGGCTGCGAGTCAAGTTTCGTAGTAGTGGGTACCAGTGTTGACGTGGCCAGTCCGGAGCAATGAGGATCATCTGTGGTCTCTCTGATCTGGCTTTCAGTAATACCTGGGTCAGTAGAGGAAGAGGTGGAAAGGCGTAGACTGACAGTGCTGTCCAACTGAATGATAGGGCATCCACTTTCCAGGCCAGGGGATGATAAGTCCTTGTGCAAAATTTTTGTAGCTGGCAATTGTTGGTTGAGGCAAACAGATCTATGTCTGGTGGTCCCTATTTTGTGTTATCATTGAGAATACTTGTGGGTGTAGTCTCCACTCGTGAGGGTCTATCAAATTTCTGCTTAATTTGTCTGCCAAAATGTTTTCTTTTCCTGGCAGGAATTGTGCTTGCAGTTGTACTTGGTAAGTTAATGCTGTGTTCCACAAGTCCAGTGCCTGTCTGCAAAGTGGGTAGGAGTGCGTTCCTCCTTGTTTGTTTATGTACCACATAACTGTGGTGTTGTCCGTCCTTATTAGAAGGTGTCCTGGATGCAAGAGGTCCTTGAAGGCTGTTAGTGCATTCTTTACAGCTAGCATCTCCTTTTGATTGATGTGTAGTTGTCTTTGGTTTGCAGACCATTTGCCCTGTATGCACTGTCCTGCCATGTGCGCCCCCCAGGCGTAGTCTGATGAATCTGTTGTCAAGGTTTGGTTTGCTGGAGGTGAGACAAAAGGAAGGCCCTTGTTTGCCTGGCATGCTTGTGCCCACCATAGAAACTCTTTTTGAAGGCAGGGAATGAGAGTTATACTTGCTTCGAGGCTGTGTCTGTGTTGGGACCATACACTTTTTAGGTACCATTGTAGTTTTCTCATATGCAGTCTTGCATATGCAATTAGTGGAATGCAGGATGCCATGTACCCCAATGCCTGCAGGAATTTCCTTGCAGTGAGCTGCGTAGACGTTGCCATCTTTCTGAAGTACTGAGCCAGTTGTTTTTGTTTGTCTGGCGTGAGGTAAGCCATCTGGGCCGTTGTATTCAAGCTGCACCAAGGAAAATTATTTCTTGTGAGGGTATTAGTTTTGACTTCTTTTTGTTTATTGTGTACCTTAGGCAACTTAGCAACTTTGTTACAAATGCCACATGCTGTAGTAGGATGTCTTTGCTGTCCGCTTGGATCAGGCAGTCGTCCAGATATGGATAAATTTGTATTCCTCGCTGTCTGCAGTATGCAATTACTAATGCCAGGCATTTTGTAAATACTCTGGGTGCAGTAGATAAGCCAAAGGGCAATGCAGAGAATTGATAATGCATTGTGCCTGCCAAAAATCTGAGGTATCTTCTGCAATTTTTTCTGATAGGGACATGCAGGTATACCTCTTGGAGGTCCAACGTTACCAGCAGAGACTCCTTGCCCAGCATGGGAAGAAGCTGCTGTAGTGTGAGCATTTTGAATTTGGGAATGTCCAGGTACGTGTTTAGGATTGAAAGGTCTAAGATGGGTCTCCAGGCTTTGTCCTTTCTTGGTACTAGAAACAGTCTTGAGTAAAATCCTTGACCTTGCTCTTTTGCAGGTACCTTTTGAATTGCTTTCATGTTCATGAGAGCTGAAATTTGCTTTTGTGCCTCTGCCCATTGGTTTGTTGGCAGATTTGGCATGCCTCTCATCCATGGTAAAGTGTGAAAATGAAATTTGTAGCCTCGGGTAATAATATCCAGAACCCATTTGTCCTTTGTTATGATGTGCCAATTTTGTGGGAAAAGAGCCAGTTTTCCTCCAAGAGGTGCTGCCTGGGCAATTTTGCTTGGCAGGCGAAGAGGAAAGTCATTGAGTTTGTTTTCTGAAGGGTTGAGATCTGTCGTCTCCCCCTCTTTGAGTTGTTGTTTGCCATTGTCTAGGCCTGAAGGTACCTTGTGGCTGGCCTCTGCCCCTAGGGCATCTGTACCTGCCCCTTTGGGGTCTATCTGAAGCAGGAAAGGACCAGTTTTTTGATGGCCAGTTTCTGCTGAAGCAAGGAGGTTGTACCTGTAAAAAATCTTTAACTGTTTGCATAGATTTTGCCTTTTCTTCCATCTTCTTTAAAACTTCCTCTGCTTTGACACCAAATAACGCATCCTTTTGCAGTGGAGCATCCAGTAACTTTGCTTTGACATGTTCTGGTAAGGTCTGCTCTTTTAGCAAAGCATGTCTACGTATTACAGACCCTGTGACTGCTGCTCTACATGAGGCCTCCAAAGAATCAAAACCACACTGCAAGGTATGTTTTCCCACTTGTTCTGCTGCATGCAACAAATCTTGCATCCCTTTGAAATCAAGTTGATCTTTTTGAGGGATCATTTTCTGTTTTAATTGAGTAAGCAAGTACTGCTGGTATTTAATCATGTGGAATTGGCAGTTTAATGCCCTCATGGCCAAAGTGGCAGAGGTATACACTTTTTCCCCCCATCTTTCTAATGCCCTGAAATCTCTTTCCGCAGGTAGTGGATTTTTAGCAGTAGCGGCCTTAACCCCTTTGGGACCCTGGGAAATGGTTTCTGGGTCTGCAGCAGGGCTTTTATATAAAAACTTGTGAGAGTCAGGGACTCTATGGTATCTGTCTGGTTTAGGTGGTGCTGGAGGTAAGGAATCTGGATTTAGACTGGATTCAGTGTAGATATCATCCAGAATGTCTAAAACAGGAGGAATGGCTAGGGGTCTATGCTGAGGTAGAAGAAGAAACTCACGGAGTCTTTTCTTGGAGTCAGAGTAATCTTGTCCTTCCCAGTGGAAATGCTCTCTCGTGGTGTGCAGGGTTTCCCCAAAAGAGAAGTCTTCAGGGGGGGGAAACGGAGGGAATAGACTCCTCAGCATCTGAGTCTTCATAGAGAGGGAAGGGGTAATCCTGTTCATCAGAGTCTGCTGAGGAAATGGATTCCTGGTCAGAAGTAGTTAAATCTTCCTCCAATCTAGGCCTTTTGTCAGGAGGGGGCTGGGAACCTCTGATAAGGGTAATCAGGTCCTCCACCATTTTGAGCATCTGTTTTTTAGGCATAGGGGCCTGTGTGGGAGTCTGTGGTCCCGGTTTCTTAACCTTTGGAAGCTTAGCGTATGACTTAATGGAGAGAGTAGTCGGTTTAAAGATGCCTTCTGAAACCGAAGGCCTGTCCATAGTCTCCGGATCGCCGCCAGGGCTGGCGTCCGCGAGTTGAGGAGGAACCGGCTCCAGTGGCCCAGTAGATTCTGACTGAGAGGTAGTGGTATTTTCTAAATCTGCGGTAGTCAGGGGCTGCGTAGGCGCCTCACTGAATACCGAAGATCCGGCGGCAGGCCTAACCGAGACCTCAGAATCTGGTCTAGGTCTGGGCTGCCTGTCTTTGTCCTTGCGATTTTTAAACATAGCGGTAGTCGGCGGTTCCGACGACATAATGTAGTTGAATTTTCTGCCAAAATAATGTCGGGCGGTATCAGCCCGGCGCTTAATAGTGCATTTATTGAACCTAGCGCAAAACTGACAACCAGAAACGTCGTGGTCTGGGCCTAGGCAAGGAATACAATAAGAATGAAAATCCTTATGAGGTATTTGCTTCCCACAAGAAATACAATTATTAACTTTGTCTGACATCGGTCTGAGGCAAGAAAAGTTTCCCCAACAGGGTACTTAGCTTTATAGAAGACTTCGGCTGAAATTCTGTTAGAAACTCTCAGGAGCTGGCCGACCGGCACTTGCGAACTGCTTCTGCTTCGGGCACCGCGCGGCAAGAAAGACTGAAGAAAATGGCGTCGGCTGCCTCTTATATACCCCTGCCGCACTGACGTCAGGGAAGAAGCGATGACAACCGACACCGGACCAAGGCTTTGGAATTCAGGCCGACTGCGGGACCGCCTGACGGCAGGATAACCCAAGTGTGATGACTGCAGCAGCATAGCACGATGAACATCAACTGAATACACATACAATAGCAAATAATACATACTGCAGCAAACATTACTGTGTTTCATATTGTATGTAGAGTTAATGAACAGATATACCAATGTCTAGCTAAAGGCTAGGAATAAAGGTAGAAAGTATATACAGACAGTACTAAGCTCAAAACAGATACTGTTCTAAACTCATATTCCTAAATCTTATATATAAATATTACACTAAAGTCAAGCAGATATAAAGCAGAAGCTCCACATGAAGGTGGAACAAGCTAGAAGGGCTAATGGGATGGAAGGGAAAGATAGAGGAGTAAGACAGGAGACTGAGTGAGTAGTATATGTGGTAGTGAGAGGAGGCCAGGTGTAAGTCAGTTGGATATCTACTTGGAGTTGAGATAAAGTGAAGTAGTTAAGCATGTTATGGAGGGTAAAGGGTGAGTGAAGTAGTTAAGCATGTTATGGAGGGTAAAGGGTGAGCCAAAGCCCGCAGAGGAAGGAATGCAATGATCAGACAGTGTGAGGCATGGTGGCTAGGGGAGGAGAGAGGAAGGGGGGGTAAAATGAGGGTTACTAGTTGGGATTGGTGCATGGGCATAACCACAGACTTTCTAAGTGAGTTCTTGGTGCAGTCTTGAAGTGATTGCAAGAAGGTAGTGAGGTTATACGGGGGGGGGGATTGTTCCATAATCTGGATATGCCACAGGAGAATAGTGCTTCTCCTGCTGAGTTCTTGGGTTTGGTCACTAGAAGTAGATTTTTGCTGCTGGAGCGTAGAGGTCCAGTGAAGCAGTAGAGTTGGAGAAGGTCTTGAAGGGATGGGACGTTAAGAGGATGGTTTACTAACTTGTGGGCAAGGGAGAGTTGATTCAGGTGAAGAAGCTGAGGGAGTTCAAGCCAGTCAAGTTCTTTAAGTGAGAAACAGTGGTGGCTGGGATAAGATTCACCACTGCCAAACTTAGCAATTTTATTGTAGCAAGCCTTGAGCTTGTTTAGGTCTGTTTTTTTAAGGTAGGTAAGTATAGAAGAGGCGTAGAGTAAAGTGGAGATTAGGTGGGAATTGGCTGCAGAAATTTTGGCTGTCTTGGTGAGGAATTGTTTGTTTCTGTACAATGCACCTAGTTTCTTCTGAACCTTTTTTATGGTAAAAGAAATGTGTGAGTGTCAAATCTGAGATTGTTATCAGTAGTCTCAACACCAAGTAATTTGGTGTGTTCTGTTGGGGAGGTGACGGTATTGTCTTTGGCTAGAATATTAAAAGTGGGGGATAACTGGGTTAGATTTAGTGGGCTGGAAGATGAGGGAGTTTAGTCTTGCTCGGGTTAAGTAATAACTGAGCATTAGACAGCTAGTTTTCTACAGATGAAAAGGCTTCCTGTGTGATCTTGTGACGTTCAGGTATAGTTGGGGCTGAGCAGATGATGATGGAGTCATCTGCATACTGTATAAGAGAAGCATGCTTGGTGGCTGTGAATAGATCATTGTTGAAGAGTGAGAATAGTAGGAGACCAAGGATGGAGCCTTAAGGAACACTGAGAGTTACATGAAGTTGAGGAGATAGGTCATTATGCCAGACAACCGATTGGTTTTACAGCTAACTAGCTGCCAACAATCAGTAGCTGATTGGGAAAAGGAGAGGTTAGTGAGAAAGTACAGTTGTGTACACTTACCATAAATGTAGATGTTTGAGTGTATTCACTGTTGCAGTCATTACATTTGGGTTATCTGCTTGCAGGTAGCCCTCAGTCAGCCTGATTAACAAAGTCTTGGGTCCTGCATCGGTTGCTGTCCCTTCTTCCATGACGTCAGGTTGTCAGGGGTATAAAACATGCAGCCGACGCCATTACATCACTTTTTCTTGCCCCAGATGTCAGGTGCCCCCCTAATGGGAAGCAATTAAATATAAAAGTACAAGGATATACCTCCAACAAAAAAGCAAATACACCAAAAAGGCTTTTAAACATAGTAAAGGAAAGTAGAGGTATAACCAAAAGAAGTTAGGGGGCTGGAGGGAGGGTAACCAGGACTGCAACAGTGAATACACACAAACATCTACATTTATGGTAAGTGTACACAACTGCACTATGTTCTTCATGTTTCACTGTTGCAGTCATTACATTTGGGTAGATTCCCAAAGCTATGGTTGGGAGGAGGAATTTTAGGGCCAGCTATAAGGCCCTGCAAGACTGCAGTGGCAAAGCCAGCTCTGGAGTTAGAGAAAATTGGCAAATGATGATGCTTGGTGAAAGTATGTACAGAACTCCAGGTAGCAGCTTCTAGGATGTCCCTGGTAGGGACGTCTCTGAGAAAGGCTGTAGAGGTAGATGCAGCCCTGGTGGAGTGAGGTCTGATCCCTTGGGGGATAGGTTTTCCATGGTGCTTATAGCAGAAATGAATGCAATGGCTTATCCATTTAGAAATGGTTTGCTTTTAAACAGCCTTCCCCTCTGCCCCTGCAGCAAATGCCACCAGCAGTTGTTCAGATTTCCTTTGAGGTTTAGTCCTGTCCAAGTAGAATCTAAGTTGTCTGCGCACATCTAAGGAATGCAGTATCTGTTCCCCTTTATTCTGTGGATTGGGAAAGAAGGTTGTCAAATGAATGGACTGATTAAGAGCCACACTGGATATCACCTTGGGCATGAAGGATGGATTGGTTCTGAGGGACACCCTGTCCACATGTAAAAGGAAAAACTATTGCCTGAAAGTGTACCAATTGTTGTTGTCCTCAGTATCCTGGATTTCTGTTTTCCTGCTTTGTGAATTATTGCCTTGTGTATGTCTACACTGTGCTGTTGTTAACTACTTTTGTTCTGCATTACTTTATGCATAGGTGTAAACACTGCTGTGTTCTTGGCTAGCTATGTGTGTAAGACACTCATACAATGGAAATTAATGCTAGGTATACTGTCTCTGGGTACCTGTATTCATTTTTTTCTCTCTACCCATGGTATTTTTGTCTCTCGCTCTTTTCCTGAATTACTTGCTCATAACTAATCTCCCTCCTCTCTGTTTTTATAGCCCTAGTGGATTTTTCCCTGCATTTTTCTCCTGGCCACAGTACAGGCAGCACAGGTTTGAGGACCTTAACAGATACCCTACAACTCTATCTGTCCGGAAGCCACCATTTTAAGCTTAAAATAATACCACTGAAGTATGTGTCCCAGTAAATAGCTACCACTGAAGTATGTGTCCCAGTAAATAACTACTACATAAGCTAATCGTTTAATTAATGCTAGACTTTATAAGCACAACAAGAATTTACAGTGTTTTTTTTTTTGCTAGTCACCACGAAAAGCAGACTCCAGCAGCTCCTATCCCTTCTCTTTGGTTACCCACTATCCTCATACTGTTTCTGTGTATAGTCTCCTGTTCTGCACTTTACCCTTCCCTGAATTCATTTCCAGTCTCACTCATAATTGCCTTTCCTACTGCCCTATTTTACTGTCTTCAGACACTTGCATATTAATGTTTTTTTTATGTTTTGCCCTGCTTTTAGCTGCTAGTAATACCTCTCTCTCCCCCTGCAAAGCCCCTCTCTATTATAACTTATTTTAACCATACAGCACTGTGTTTCCTTCAAGTAAATCTACTTGTGCAGCTTGAGGCCAGTGTCCTTTTGTAAGCTTACTTCTGCTCATATTTTATTTCTTTTTATTTTATTTCTGGTGACTATACCTTTAGAAACTTTATATCCTTGTCTCTCAAGCTAGTTTTTCACTATCTTTTCTGATTGTTTCTACGCTCGGGCTCACTTTGCTCCTCTACCCTACCCCCATTCCCACCCACCCCATTACAATTACCTTTATACCCAACTATTCCTCCCCTTCCTGTCCCACTAGCCACAATTCCACTTCCTGCCTATTGCCACAACCACCTTACTAATCTGTAAATCTTGTCAACACCACTTCATCTATACCACTGTCTCTCTACCTACTCTATCTGACCATATGTTATTCCAACATGTATTATTTTCTAATATCTTCTACACTACTCCTTATTCTCTCTGTCTCCACCTCTTACCACACCAATCTCTCTGACCCACTCCTATGTTCACCAACTTCTCACTCATACAACATATATCCAACTACTTCATCTTTTACTATCTCCCCTAATCTCTTTACTACCTCTATCTCAAGTCTATATAAACTATCCATAATACAGGTTTTTAAACCTTCCCACAAAGCTAAGTCAAAACTATACAAACTCCATCTAGCATCTACTACACACTCTCTCCTCACTAAAAACCTATTTTGTTCTGGAGATATCCATCCCAACCCTGGCCCCTCTTCTCTCCCCAAAACTACCTCTACACTGCCCCCTCTACACTGCCCCCATCTTACTCCTCTAACAGTCACCAACCTCAGTCACAACAATCATCTCCATCCAAATACTTAACTATTTACTCATTGAATATTCAGTGTCTAGCAAATAAAGTCACTGAGCTGCACTCATGGATAGCTCTCAATACCCTCACATCCTCTCCCTATCTGAAACCTGGCTCAAGCCACACATCTCAAATAGTGAAATGCTCCCACCAGGTTATAATATCTTCCGATCTGATAGACCTGTAAAAAAAAGGTGGTGGCGTGGCCATCCTCTACTCAAACATTCTTAACCTCTCACCATACCCTTCCCCAATTCCTGACTTCCTCCCAGCTGAAATCATCATCATCATCATCCTTAACTGCCAACTGAATCCCCACAAAAAACTTGCAATTGCCTCCATCTACCTTCCTCCTCCTGGTAACAATCTGCCCATTCTTGAAAACATCCTATCCTGGTTCTCCCACAACATACCATATGAGACACTTATCCTTGGTGATGTCAACATTGATTGGTCCAAACTCACAACTGACTCCCCCCAACTCAGTATCCATCTACACGGCTTCCACCAACTTATAACATCTCCCACTCGCTTCCATAAAATTTCCACTTCTAGCTCCATCATATACTGGATCCTTACCAATTCCCCCCACCAATACCACAATCCCACCACCTTACCGGACTCCCTCAGTGATCATCTCCCTACCACCATCTTAAGACACTACTACCATATTCCTAAACCCCACCTTATCAAAGACTGTCAAAAACTATCGACTTTCAATTCATCCCAATTTAACTCCATTCTCCACAACATAGAACACCTCCCCCTAAACGATCTAAAACACCTCCCCCTAAACGATGCTGTAAGCACTTTCAATAGCATCTTCATGAATACTCTAAACTCCTTAGCTCCCTCTAGGAAGATCAGATTAAAATCAAACCATGCTCCCTGGCTTTCCAAAGAGACTAGGTCCCTTATGTAACAAAGAGATCATGCTTGGAAAACCTGGACAAAAAGTAAACGACCACCTTTTCTTCAAAAATACAGGCAACTGAGGAACCTTGCAAAAAAACATACAACTAATGACAAAAAGTTATACTATAGCTCTGCTCAGCTTAACAACAAATCCAATCCTTGAAAATTTTGATCAACTCACAACAACATCCTCTATCTGGGAAAGCTCTCTAATCCCTCCCCATACCCTAACTCTTCCTCTCAGGAAACACAGCTACCCTAACTCTTCCTCTCAGGAAACACAGCTACCCTCCTGAATAAACACTTTATCTCTTCCATCCAAAATCTGGTAACCTCTAAGCCAAACTCTACTTCGACACCCACCTCTCCAAGTCCCACTAACACAACATTGTTTTCTTTTGATCCAGTTCCCATTACTTACATCAAATCTCTACTACTCAAGCTAAAACCTTGCTCTCCTTCCACTGACAATCTATCTCCTACATTCCTCAAACTTGCTGCTGACTCAATTGCCTATCCTGTATCTATACTAATTAATCGATCTATTCAGGAATCAACTGTCCCCACCCTTTGGAAATCTTTCTTCACTATCCCTCTTCATAAAGGTGGAAACTCCACTGACCCCTCAAACTACCGACCCATTGCCATTCTGTCCCCACCTCTCCAAGATATTAGAAAAATCTCTTCACTCACAGCTTCTCAATCACCTCCTCACACACCACTTACTTACCCCTACCCAACATGGATTTTGTCCTCACCACAGCACCACCACTGCCCTTCTCTCCTTCACTCATATCATTGCAGAGGCCCTAAACAATAAACTCATTTCCTGTCTCTTCCTAGATGTCTCCAAAGCCTTTGATACTGTCTCTCATCCTCTACTACTAACCAAACTCGCAAATCTCCACCTATTCCCCCTCCGCACTTGCCTGGTTTAATAGTTACCTATCTGGCAGGGAACAATCTGTCAAATGTCTCTCTTCCTCCTCACCTTTCCTTCCCATCTCCACTGGTGTTCCCCAAGGCTCCATCTTGGGACCCCTTTTGTTTGACATCTTCACCAATGATCTTTACACCTCATGCAAAGAATCCTCCCTTATTCAGTATGCCGACGACTCCACGCTTATATCCATCTCAAATAACATTCCTGAATTACACTCCCTGACCCAACAGGCCCTACTATCCACTGAACAATGGCTCTCTCACAACCTATTGATCCTAAATCCCAAAAAGACCAAACTCCTACTTTCCCTTCCCCGTTCTCTTTCTCATCACAAAACCTCCTTTTTTATTACATCTTCTAACAATACAAATATCCAACCTGACACCCACACAAAACTCCTAGGGGTCTTTATCGATGACAAACTCAAGTTCAACCTACACATACTCCAATGTATAAAAATAAAACAAACCAGAAACTAGGTCTGCTATATCGGAACAAAAAATTCCTAACCCCTGAATCTAGACTTACCCTGGGCCAGGCACTCCTCCTCCCCTCCCTCTTATACGCTGCCCCAGTTCTTACCAATATCCAGGCCTCCACTCTAAACAAACAGCAACAGACTTACCATAAAATAGCCAGATTCATTACTAACTCCCCATACAACTCACACCACTACATTTCTTTAAACTCTCTTCAATGGCTTGAACTTCCCCAGTTTCTGCAATCTTATCAATTTCATATGCTACACTCTATTCTTTATAAACCATCCTTCTGTCCATCTCTATCTCCTTAGTCTCCATCTACATCCCATCCCGGACCCTCCATACTTCTAACCGACAATCACTTGATCTCTACCACCCAAAAAGTTCAGTAGGCAAACTACTCTACAAACACTCCCTTGCCCATGCTTGGAACAAACTTCCCCTTGACTTACGTTCAATCTCCCACACCTCACACTTTAAAAATGAACTAAAAGCTTATTTTCTCAATTCCAGAACCTGCCCTTGCCATGAACCTACCTAGTCTTCCTTCCCTTTATGTACCTTCAAAAGGACCATACTTAGTACCTCATTACACCTCTCTCTCCAATGTGTCTACTATGCATTTGCACAATTTTATACAAACAAAAAATGTTCATTGTTGACCTATTGAACTATATCAATGTAAAATTGTTACTTAGCTTCTTTCTGATGCAACTTTAACTTTATGCATGTATCCCAACATATGTGAATCGTTTTGCTATAATTGCTATTATATCAATATTGTTTAAAATTGCACTTGTTTTAAAATGTATTACTGGAGCTTTTCTCCTCGGGTCTCCACTGAAAATGGGCCACAAGCCCAGTTGGACAAACCCAGTTAACAAATGTCAATAAATAAAAGATGATGAAAGGCTCCACTGCCATAAGGGCCTGTAATTCAGACACCCTTCTAGCTGAAGTGATTGCTAAAAGGAAAGCGGTTTTCCAAGAAAGAAATTTTAAGTCTGCAGTAGCAGCTGGCTTGAAAGGAGGTAGAGTGAGTTTTTCCAAGTACAAAGTCAAGGTCCCAGACTAGGGTTGGAGCTCTCCTGGGTGGTCTCAAATGTGTGGCCCCTCTGAGGAACTGCTTGAGCAGTGGATAAGGAATGAGGGGAGGTTCTGTGTTATAATGAGCTGAAATGGCTGAGGCGTGCATTTTAATGGAGGAAAAAGACAGGCCCTTGTGAAGCATCTCAGTTAAGTATTGCAAAATCTGAGGTAAATTGGGCACTGCTGTGCTCATCCCTTGAGACTGGTTCCAGGCACAGAATCTTTTCCATTTTTCAGCATAAGATTTTCTAGTACTAGGCCTCCTTGCCTCTAAAATGATATCCATCACAGGTTTGCTGAGGGATGGTAAAGGAGAGATTAAGTAATTAGCCAGGCTGCAAGGTTCAGTGTTAGAAGCTGAGGGTGCAGAATCTGGTTCTCCTGCTGAGACAGCAGGGAAGGCGTCTGAGGCAGGTGCCATGGAGATAACAGTGACACACTGCGCAGGAGGGGGTACCAGTGATGGCACGGCCAGTCTGGAGCAATCAAAATCATCCTTGGTTTGTCCTGTTTGATTTTGAGTAGTACTTTGGAAAGCAGAGGGGGGGGGGGCATAGACTGATAGGTTTTTCCAGCTGAAGGACAGAGCATCCACTTTCCAGGCTTGTTTATGGGGAGTCCTTGTGCAAAATTTGTCCAATTGGTAGTTCTGGGGAGAGGCAAACAGGTCTATATCTGGGCTCCCCCATTTACTTGTCAACATGTTGAAAATCCTTGATTCCAGTTTCCACTTTTGTGGGTCCATGAGGTTTCTGCTTAGTCTGTCTGCCAGTGTATTAATTTTCCTGGCAGGAAATGAGCATGTAGTTGAACTTGGTAGCTCAAGATTGTGTTCCACAATGCCACAGCTAGTCTGCAGAGGGGGTAAGAATGTGTACCCCCCTGCTAGTTTATGTACTACATAACAGGGGTGTTGTCCGTCTTTACCATTAGTTGTCCTGGAAGAATGTGGTCCTTGAAAGCTGTCAGAGCATTCTGTACAGCTAACATTTCTTTCTGATTGATATGCAGGTGCATTTGACTTGGGTTCCATTTGCCCTGAATGGAATTCCCTTCCAGGTGAGCCCCCCATGTAAAGTCTGGTGCGTCTGTTAGGGTTTGGGCGGCAGGAGGTGGTGTGAAAGGTAGTCCCTTGTTTTGGTGGCAGGCCTCTGCCCACCAGAGGAACTCTAGGGGTAGGCAAGGTATGATAGGAATCATTGTTTCTAGGTCTTGAGAATGTTGACACCATAGGCTTTTTAGATACCACTGTAGTTTCCTCATATGCAGTCTTGCATATGGAATTAGAAGAATGCAGGAGGCCATGAACCCCAAGGCTTGCAGTATTTGTCTTGCAGATACCAGGGTTTTTGTGGCCACTTGTTTGAAGTAGGTTGTCAAATGAATTTGTTTCTCTGGCGTGAGGTAAGCCATTTGGGAAGTTGTATTCAAGCTTGCTCCCAGGAATATAATTTGTTGACAGGGTACCAGGTGTGATTTCTTTTCGTTTATGGTGTACCCCAGACAAGTTAGAACCCTTTTTACAAAGGCCAGATGATTCAAAAGTATGTCCTGGCTTTCTGCCTGAATTAGACAATCATCCAGGTATGGGTATATTTGAATATTTCTTTGCCTGCAAAATGCAATAACTGGAGCTAGGCACTTTGTGAATACCCTGTGCGCAGTAGATAACCCAAGGGCAGTGCAGAGAACTGATAGTGCGTGTAGCCTGCTTTGAAGCATAGGTATCTTCTGCAAAATTCCCTGATTGGGATGTGCAGGTATGCTTCTTTTAAATCTAGTGTTGCCAACCAGGCATCTTTGCCTAGCATAGGAAGTAATTGTTGAAAAGTCAGCATCTTGAATTTTGGAATCTCCAAAAAGGTGTTTAGAGTAGACATGTCCAGGATAGGATGCCACAAATTGTCTTTGCTGGGTATCAGGAACAGTCTAGTGGAAACCTTGTCCCTTTTCCTCTTCTGGTACCAGCTGAATAGCCCCCATGCTTAACAGAGAAAGTACTTTTTGGGCCTCTGCCCACTGATTTGGGGGTAGGCCCGGCCACCCACTTGGTGCTGGCAATGTGTGGAAGTGAAATCTGTATCCCTGGGACACTATATTTAAAAAACAATTTGTCCTGGGTAATGAGGTCCCAATTCTTTGCATGAAGAGAGTACAGTTGTGTACACTTACCATAAATGTAGATGTTAGAGTGTATTCACTGTTGCAGTCATTACATTTGGGTAATCCTGCAGGCAGGTTGCCCTCAGTCGGCCTGAATTCCAAAGTCCTGGGTCCTGCATCGGCTGCTGTCGCCCCCTCCCTGACGTCAGGTCGTCAGGGGTATAAAAGATGCGGCCGACGCTATTTTCTTTAGTTTTTCTTGCCCCAGATGTCAGGTGCCCCCAAAATTTATATTTATATATATATATATATATATATATATGTATATAAATAAATACATGTACCAATATAAAACTTTACCTTCATCTACAAGCAAATACGCCACATAGGTTCCATCAGAAGAAAGTGGGATGGCGGGTGGGTAACCTGGACTGCAGCAGTGAATACACTCCAATATCTACACTTATGGTAAGTGTACACAACTGTACTATGTTCTTCGTGTTTCACTGTTGCAGTCGTTACATTTGGGTAGAGTCCCAAAGCTATGGATGGGAGGCTGGAGCTAAAACCGCATTAGGAGCGGCTATGAGGCCCTGCAGAACTGCAGTGGCAAAGCCTGCCCTGGATTTAGAGTAGAGTGGCAGATGATAATGCTTTGTAAAGGTGTGCAATGAAGTCCAAGTAGCAGCCTCTAAAATGTCCTTGGTTGGTACTCCCCTGAGAAAGGCTGCTTAAGTGGCTGCAGCTCTGGTTGAATGTGGCCTAATGTCCTTAAGCACTGGCTTGCCATGGTGTAAGTAGCAGAAAAGTACAGTTGTGTACACTTACCATAAATGTAGATGTTAGTGTCTCTTCACTGTTGCAGTCATGACTGTAGGGTTCTCCCCTGCCGGCAGGCAGTCCTTGGTCAGCCAGAATCCCAAAGTCTGGGTCCGGCGTTGGCTGTTCAGCCATGCTCCCCGACGTCAGAGCGCCAGGAGTACAAAGCTGACAGCCAACGCCATGTTCTCCAGTTTTTCTTGCCCCAGATGTCAGGAGTCCCAAAATGAATAAGGTCCCATACCCTTTTCAAATACACCTCAGAAGAATGGTGAAAAAAGGAACCACACAAAAGTAAAAATAAGAGGGGACAGGAGGGAGGGAAACCCAGACTGCAACAGTGAAGACACTCGAACATCTACATTTATGGTAAGTGTACACAACTGTACTATGTTCATCGTGTTTCACTGTTGCAGTCATGAATGTAGGGTAGAATCCCAAAGCAGAATGAAAGGGAGGTGGTCATAAAGAAGAAGGGGCGGCTAAAAGGCCCTGCAAGACTGCAGAAGCAAAGCCTGCCCTAGACTTAGAGTAGAGAGGTAGATTGTAGTGCTTGGAAAAAGTATGCACTGAACTCCAAGTTGCAGCTTCCAAAATGTCTTTGGTAGGAACTCCCCTGAGGAAGGCAGCAGAAGTGGCAGCAGCTCTGGTGGAATGAGTCCTTATACTCCCTGGGATTTGCTTTCCATGGTGTGAATAGCAAAATCTGATTCCATGAGCAATCCATTTAGAAATGGTCTGTTTTGAAATGGCTTTACCTTGGGAACTTGAAGCATAAGAAACAAACAATTGCTCTGATTTCCTGATGTCCTTGGTTCTGTCCAGGTAAAACGTAGTTGTCTGTGTACATCCAAGGAATGTAAGATCCTTTCCCCTTTATTTTGAGGAGTGGGGAAAAAGTTGGCAAGTGAATAGTTTGATTTAAAGCCACTTTGGAAACCACCTTAGGCATGAAAGTAGGATTAGTCCTTAAAGACACCCTGTCTTGATGAAAAATAATATAAGGTTCCACAGCCATAAGAGCTTGCAACTCTGAAACTCTCCTGGCAGAGGTCAGAGCTAACAGGATGGCTGTTTTCCAAGATAAAAACTTGATGTCAGAAGTGGCAGCAGGCTCAAAAGGAGGCAAGGTGAGCTTTTCCAAAACATAGTTGAGATCCCAAGCAGGAATGGGAGGAGATCTAGGGGGCCTTAAGTTCTTAGCTCCTCTGAGAAACGGTCTCATGAGCTGGTGGGAAAAGATTGGAGGGTCTGCATTATAATGAGCAGAAATAGCAGAGGCATGTATCTTAATGGAAGAGAAAGAGAGACCCTTATGTAAGAGGTCTGTCAGGTAAAGTAAAATCAAAGGAATGTTAGGAAGAAGAGGATCAGAATCCTGAGCCAGCATCCAGGAACAAAATCTTTTCCATTTTCCTGCATAAGATTTTCTAGTGCTAGGACGTCTGACTTCTAAAATGACATCCATAACCTGCTTGGGTAGGAGAGAATGAATCAAAGACCCTGGATTAACCAGGCCGCCAGGCTGAGAGTTCTGACATGGGAGTGTAGAACCTGACCCTGGTGTTGGGACAGAAGGTTCGGAGTCTGTGGTAAAACCCAAGGGGGCTCCAGACAAAGGTTTTTCAGAGTTGGGTACCAAAACTGTCGAGGCCAATTTGGGGCCAGCAAGATTATCATCTTGGGCTTGTCCTGTTTGATCTTTAATAATACCCGTGGAAGAAGAGGAAGAGGCGGAAAGGCATATCCAGAGAGGTTTCTCCAACCGAGTGATAGTGCATCCACTTTCCAAGCCTGTTCGTGGAAAGTCCTGGTGCAAAAAATCTGTAGTTGATGATTGAGGTGGGATGCAAAGAGGTCTATTTGAGGACATCCCCAGACTGCTGTTATCATCTTGAATATTTCGGTGTCCAGCATCCACTCGTGTGGGTCCGAAAGGTTTCTGCTCAGACTGTCTGCCAGGAAGTTTTGCTTTCCTGGTAGAAACTGAGCTTGAAGGTCCAGATTGCAAGCTAGAGCTGTGTTCCACAGATCCATGGCTAGTCTGCAAAGGGGGTAGGAATGAGATCCCCCTTGCTTGTTTATGTACCACATAACTGTGGTGTTGTCTGACCGTATCAGTAGTTGTCCTGGTTGTAGAAGATTCCTGAAGGTCAACAGAGCTTTCTGAACGGCTAACATTTCTTTTACACTGATATGCAGATGCTTTTGATCCATTGTCCAAAGGCCCTGCAGACAGTTGCCCTGAAAATGGGCTCCCCATGCATAATCTGAGGCATCCATGGTTAGTATCTGAGTGGCAGGAGGCAGACAGAAGGGTTTTCCTTTGTTTAGAGTACATGCCTTGGACCACCAAAGGAATTCCTTTTGAAGACAAGGCAGGATGGAGATCAGTATGTCTAAACTGTGGCAATGCTGAGACCATACACTTTTTAGGTACCACTGTATTTTCCTCATATGTAGTCTTGCATATGGTACGAGAAGGATGCAGGAGGCCATGTAACCCAAAGCCTGCAGGAATCTCCTTGCAGATAGCGGAGTTAAAGTTGCCAAGGTTTTGAAAGTTGAAGATAGCTGTAACTGTTTTTTGTATGTCAGAAATGCCATCTGGGTTGTTGTGTTTAGAGAAGCGCCCAGAAAAATTATCTGTTGTGAGGGTGTCAAATTTGACTTTTTTATGTTTACAGTGAATCCCAGGAACTTGAGAAGATTCTGAACAAACTGTAGATGCTGGAGTAAGACATCCTTGCTGTCTGTCTGAATAAGACAGTCGTCCAGATAAGGGTAAATTTGAATTCCCTTGAGTCTGCAATAAGCTACTACTGGAGCCAGGCATTTGGTGAAGACCCTGGGCGCAGTAGACAATCCAAAGGGCAGCGCAGAGAATTGAAAGTGCCTCGATCCGGCCTTGAACCTGAGGTATTTTCTGCGGTCCTGCCTGATGGGAATGTGTAAATATGCCTCCTTTAAATCTAGTTACTATCCATGCATTTTTGGTCAGCATTGGAAGTAGCTGCTGTAGAGTAAGCATCTTGAATTTTGGTATCTCTAGAAAAGTGTTCAAAACTGACAGATCCAGAATGGGTCCCATGAATTTTGCTTCCTGGGGACTAGAAAGAACCTTGAGTAAAAACCTTGTTCCATCTCTGAAAGTGGAACTAGTTCTATGGCTTTCATAGCCAAGAGAGCTTCCACCTGGTTTAAGGCCTCTGTCCATTGATGTTTTGGACGATCTGGCCATCCGCTTGGCCTTGGTAGGGTATGAAAATGGAATTTGTAACCTCTTGAAACCACATCCAGAACCCACTTGTCTTGGGTTATATGAGTCTAATTTTGGTGAAAAAGAGAAAGTTTTCCTCCGAGAGGGGCTTCCAGGCAAGAAGTTCCTGCAGCCCAACAGAGGGAGTCATTGAGTCTGTTTCCTATGAGCTTGCGACCTGTCCTCTCCTCTCCTAGGGGTGGAAGCAGTCCACTGTCTTGGTCTATAAGAGGCTTGTGTTTGAGGCCTTCCTCGGGAGCGTCTGTATCTACCCGTCTGAGGCCTGTCTGAATTGGGAAAGGACCAATTTTTAGTAGGCCAATTCCTACTAAATCTAGGTGGCTGTACTTGTAAGAAATCTTTAACTGTTTGCATGGATTTTGCCTTGTCCTCCATCTTTTTAATCACCTCTTCAGCTTTAGATCCAAACAAAACATTATGCTGAACAGGAGCATCCAATAATTTAGCTTTTACTTGTTCAGTGGCATGCATTAAGTCATGTAATTCCTTATCATCTGCACAGGCGGAAATGGAAGTTAGCTTTTGTTTTAAAACAGGAGAAATTGCTGGTATTTCAGCATATGAAACTGACAGTTTAAAGCCCTAATAGATAAAGTAGCAGAAGTGTACACTTTTTTGCCCCATCTTTCTAAAGATCTGGAATCCTTCTCAGTGGGAATGGGGTTTTTAGCAGAAGTGGCCTTAACTCCCTTAGGACCCTGAGAAATGGTTTCAGGGTCAGCAGTAGGGTTCTTGTATAAAAACTGGTGGGAATCAGGAACCCTGTAATATCGGTCAGGCTTAACAAGAGCTGGAGGAAAAGAGTCAGGGGTTATGTTAGCCTCCAAAAAAGCATCATCCACAATATCCAAAATAGGAGGAATAGCCAGGGGTCTATATGTTGGGGAAGAAGAAGAAAATTCCTTAGTCTTTTCTTAGATTCTGAATACTCCTGTCCTTCCCAGTGGAAATGTTCCCTCATTTCATGCAAAGTTTCCCCAAAAGAGAAGTCCTCAGTGGGAGAAGCTGAAGGAATGGATTCCTCAGCATCAGAATCCTCATAAGGAGGGAAAGAATATTCTTGGTCAGAAGAAGAAACTGAAGAAACAGAAGCCTGATCAAGGGAGTCATAATAAACTTCCTGCCTTGGCCTTTTATCTGGAGGGGGATGTGAACCCCTAATCATAGTAAGCAAGTCCTCCGCCATCTTAAGTAACTGTTTCTGTGACTTGGGAGCCGGATCAGAAGAGGCCTGTGTTGCAGTCTTTGATTTGGAAGGAGTCTTTGCCTTTGTCTTTGGCTTTGCCTTTATTAGAAGCTGAGTAGGCCTGAAAACCCCTTCGGAAGCCGGTACCTGCACAGCGGCTCCGGACCCATCCGAAGGAGCATTGTCCGAAGGTCCTGCAACAGAAATATTCAAAGGCCTAGTTGGCTCCTCGTGGGAGTCCGTTTCGGCCATCAGTTCCGAAATGGCCGATGACAGGGGCTGCAAAAGCACCTCACTGACGACGGCTGAACCTGAAGCTGGCTCTGCTTGAACGATATCATCTGATTTGGACCTCGGAGGCCTGTCTTTGTCCTTGCATCGTTTGTGAACTCCGGTAGCCGGAACCGTATCAGACGACATTTTGTAATTAAAACGCCTACCGAAGTAATGAAATGCAAAATCGTACCTTCGTTTACTTGTACATTGATTGAATCTAGCACAAAACCGACAACTAGCTATGTCGTGGTCAGGGCCTAAGCAAGGAATACAGTAAGAATGAAAATCCTTATGAGGTATTTGCTTCCCACATGAAATACAATTATTAACTTTTTCTGACATCGGACTGGAGCAAGAAAAAGTTTCCAACGGGTACTTAGCTTTGAGTAGGAGAAGAAAGTCTTCGGACTGAAGTTTGTTCAGAAAAAATTGTCAGGAGTCAGCCGACCGGCACTTGCGAACTGCTATCACCACATGGCAAGAAAGACTGGAGAACATGGCGTTGGCTGTCAGCTTTGTACTCCTGGTGCTCTGACGTCAGGGAGCATGGCTGAACAGCCGACGCCGGACCCAGACTTTGGGATTCTGGCCGACCAAGGACTGCCTGCCGGCAGGGGAGAACCCAACAGTCATGACTGCAACAGTGAAACATGATGAACATCAAATGCAGTGACCTATCCACTTTGAAACAGTCTCCTTTGAGATAGCCTTTCCTTGTGATCCTGCAGCATATGCCACTAGTAATTGCTCTGTCTTTCTGAAAACTTTGGTTCTGTCCAAGTAGAATCTAAGCTGTCCGTGTAAGTCCAAAGAATGCAGAATCCTCTCCCCCTTGTTCTGTGGATTTGGATAAAAGGTTGGCAGTTGAATAGTTTGGTTAAGAGCCACACTGGACACCACCTTAGGCATAAATGTTGGGTTTGTCCTCAGAGAGACCCTGTCTGGATAAAAAATGATAAACGGTTTCACAGCCATGAGTGCCTGTAGCTCTGAAACCCGTCTTGCAGAAGTTATTGCTAGGAGCAGAGCTGTTTTCCAAGATAAAAACTTTATATCAGCAGTAGCAGCTGACTCAAAAGGAGGCAGGATGAGTTTTTCCAAGATATAGTTGAGGTCCCATGCAGGCATTGGTGATCTCCTTGGAGGCCTTAAATTTTTGGCTCCTCTGAGGTACTGTTTTAATAAGGGATGAGAAAAGATTGGTGGCTCTGTATTGTAATGAGCCGAAATAGCAGAGGCATGAATTTTAATAGATGAAAAAGATAGGCCTTTGTCCAGCATCTCAGTTGAGTATTGCAAAATCTGAGGAATATTTAGCACAGCTGTATCAGTTCCTTGTGCTTGGTTCCAAGCACAGACTCTCTTCCATTTTCCAGCATAAGATTTTCTAGCACTAGGCCTTCTGGCCTCCAAAATGACATCCATCACAGCTTTGCTGAGAGGTGTGCTTTGTATGGCTACGTTATCCACCATGCTGCCAGGTTGAAAGTCCTGAGTTGGCTGTGCAGGATCTGAATGTTTTGCTGGGACAGTAGATGAGGTATTTGAGGTAAGGTCCAAGCTGGGCATTGAGACAAGTTCTTTAGGATTGGAAACCAGTACTGACAGGGCCAGTCTGGGGCAATCAGTATCATTTTTGACTTCTCCTGTCTGGCCTTTAGGAGTACCTTGGGGAGGAGAGGCAGTGGGGGAAAGGCATATACTGATAGGGCGTCCACTTTCCATGCTTGTCTGTGATAAGTCCTTGTGCAGAATCTTTTTAGTTGGTAGTTGTGAGGGGAGGCAAATAGATCTATGTCCGGTCATCCCCATTTCCTTGTTATCATGCTGAAGACTTGTGGATCCATGAGATTTCTGCTTAGTTCGTCTGCCAGAGTATTTTTCCTTCCTGGCAGGAATTGCGCCTGCAGGTGTACTTGGTAAGTTAAGGCTGTGTCTCACAAAGTCATAGCTAGTCTGCAAAGGGGGTAAGAATGTTTGCCCCCCTGCTTGTTTATATACCACATGACCATGGTGTTGTCTGTCTTTATCAGTAGTTGTCCCAGATGAAGTAGGTCCTTGAAGGCTATCAGGGCATTCTGAACAGCTAGCATCTCTTTTTGATTGATATGTAGATGCATTTGGGTTGAGGACCATGTGCCCTGAATGCATCTTCCTGCCATGGGGCCCCCCCCCAGGCATAATCTGATGCATCCTTTGTTATTGTCTGCCTGGCTGGGGATAATGTGAAAGGCTGTCCCTTGTTTTGGTGACAAGCCTTTGCCCACCATTGAAACTCCTGTTGTAGGCAGGGAATGAGAGTAATCGTTGTTTCCAGGCTGTGGCAATGTTGAGTCCAAACACTTTTTAGGTACCAGTGAAGTTTCCTCATATTCAGTCTTGCATATGGAATTAGTAGGATGCAGGATGCCATGAAGCCCAAAGCCTGCAGAATTTTTCTTGCAGATAGCTGGGTCTTTGTTGCCAACATCTTAAAATAGGTAGTCAGTTGCCTTTGTTTGTCTGGTGTGAGATAAGCCATCTGGCCAGTTGTATTTAAGCTTGCACCCAGGAATATTATCTCGAGAGGGTACTAGTTTTTATTTCTTTTCATTGACTGTGTACCCTAGGCATGTCAGAAGTCTTTTCACAAATGCCAGATGCTGTAGAAGAATGTCCTTGTTCTCTGCTTGAATTAGGCCGTCGTCCAAGTAAGGATATATTTGTATTCCTCTTTGTCTGCAGAATGCAATTACTGGTGCCAGGCACTTTGTAAAGACCCTGAGCACAGTAGATAAGCCAAAGGGCAGTGCAGAGAATTCGTAATGCATTTTACCAGCCTTGAATCTGAGGTATCTTCTGCATAATTGTCTGATTGGGACATGCAAATATGCCTCTTTTAGGTCTAGAGTTACCAGCCAAGCGTTCTTGCCCAGCATGGGCAGAAGCTGCTCAAAGTCATCATCTTGAATTTTGGTATATCCAGGAATGTGTTCAGAATAGATAGGTCCAGTATTGGTCTCCAGGTCTTGTCCTTTCTGGGTACCAAGAACAGTCATGAGTAAAATCCTTGTCCCTGCTCTTGCTCTGGTACTTGCTGAATGGCCCCCATGTCCATGAGGGATGAGACTTGTTTTTGTGCCTCTGCCCATTGATTTTTTGGCAGATCTGGCCAGCTGTTTGAGTTTGGCAGGGTATGGAAATGGAACTTGTACCCTTGTGACATGATATTTAGAACCCACTTGTCCTGGGTTATAATGTGCCAATTTTGAGAAAAAAAGTGCTAATTTCCCCCCTAAGGGTGCTGCCAGAAGATAAGTGCTTGGTGCAGGCAGGGAGAAGTCATTGGGACTGTTTCCTGTATGGTTGTGATTTGTCTTCTCTAACTTTGGAGGTAGAAGCACCTCATTGCTCTGACCTGTAGGAACCTTGCGGCTGAGATCTGCCTCTAGGGCGTCTGGATCTGCCCTTTGAGGTCTGACTGACACAGGAAAGGAACAATTCTTTGTTGGCCAGTGTCTACTAAACCTAGGTGGCTGCACTTGTAAACAATCTTTGACAATTTGCATAGATTTAGCTTTGTCCTCCATTTTCTTTAACACCTCCTCTGCCATAACACCAAACAAAGTATCATGCTGTAAAGGTGCATCTAATAATTTAACTTTGACATGATTAGGCAAATTTTGTTCCTTTAACCAAGCATGCCTCCTAATTACAAAACCCGTAACGACGGCCCTGCAGGAGGCCTCCAAAGAATCAAAACCACATTGCAAAGTATGCTTTCAAACTTGTTCAGCTGCATGCAATAAATCCTGCATTTCCTTGTTTTCTGCACATTCAGAGTTTAATAACTTTTCTGTTTAAGCAATGCCATGACATGTTGCTGATATTTGAGCATATGAAACTGACAGTTTAAGGCCCTTATAGCCAAGGTAGCAGATGTGTAAACCTTTTTTCCCCAGATACTGCGGTGGTGGTGCTGCGGTAGCGTTGTCGCCTCACAGTTACACGTTGCCCATTCGATTCTCAGTTAGAGCGTCTTCTGTGTGGCGACATGCGTGAATGGGCATTCCTTCGTTGAAGGCTGTGCATTAGGCCCGGCAAGCCAGTACGTAAAAATCTGCTGCCAATCATTAGTGGACCGGAGTTCTGCTGTGGTGACCCCTAACCGGGAAAAGCCGAAAGACACAATAGCCAAGGTAGCAGATGTGTAAACCTTTTTTCACCATATATCCAATGCCCTAGAATCTCTTGTCAGAGGGGGTAGGGTTTTTTGCAGCAGAAGCCTTAACTCCTTTAGGACCCTGTGAAATAGTTTCTGGGTCTGCGGCAGGGTTTTTGAAAAGGAATTTATGAGGGTCAGGAACCCTGTAATATCTGTCAGGCTTAACAGGAGCTGGAGGTAAGGAGTCAGGGGTAAGACTAGACTCCGAAAACACATCATCTACAACATCTAACACAGGTGGAATGGCTAGTGATCTGTGTTGCGGTAGTAAAAGGAAATCCCTGACCCTCTTTTTAGATTCTGAAAAATCTTGGCTCTCCAGTGGAAATGCTCCCTCATGGTATGCAAGGTTTCCCCAAAAGAATAGTCCTCTGGAAGAGAAGCTGAAGGTATAGATTCTTCAGCATCAGAATCCTCATAGAGGGGAAGAGAATATTCCTGATCAGAAGAGGAATCAGAAGAAACAAAAACCTGATCTGAAGATTCAGAGTCAGTCTCTTGCCTAGGCCTCTTATCAGGAGGGGGATGGGAACCCCTGATCAAAGTAATTAAGTCTTCGGCCATTTTGAGCATCTGTTTTTTGGGCATAGAGGCCTATCCACGTGGCTCTTGAGTTTGTTTCTTTGCTTTAGAAGGTGCTTTAGTCTTTGACTTTGAAGCTGAGGTTGGTTTAATGTAAAGATGTTTAGGTCTGAATAAACCCTCAGAAGCCGATGCCTGCTCAGCGGCTTCGGACCCATCTGAAGGAATCGTACCCGAGGCTCCAATACCTTCAGTTTCCAGCGGCATGGCCGACTTCACGTGGGAGTTGGTAGCGGCCTGCGACTCTAAAGTAGCGGGTGTCAGGGGCTGCGAAAGCACCTCACTGAGAATCGGCGACTGGCTTAGGAGAAGCGTCGTCATTGATTTTGGGCCTCGGTTGTCTGTCTCATTTCCTTTGCGTTTCTTGTGAACTACGATAGTCGGATGGCTATCCGACGACATTTCTGGATAATTAAACCGGTGTCCAAAATAGTTTAAAGCAAAATCATAGTGACGCTTAATACTGCGCTGGTTAAATCTAGCACAAAACTGACAACCAGCAATGTTGTGATCAGGGCCTAGGCAAGGAATACAATAAGAATGAAAGTTCAAACTCCTTATGAGGTATTTTTTTTCCACAAGAAATACAATTATTAACTTTTTCTGACATCGGTCTGGAGCAAGAAAAAAGTTTCCCCAACGGGGTACTTAGCTTTATTGAAGACTTCGGATCTGAAACTCAAACACGAAAATCTCCGGAGTCGGCCGACCGGCACTTGCGAACTGCTTCGAGCACCACACGGCAAGAAAGACTAAAGAAAATGGCGTCGGCCGCATCTTTTATACCCCTGACGACCTGACGTCAGGGAGGGGGTGACAGCAGCCGACGCAGGACCCAGGACTTTGGAATTTAGGCCGACTGAGGGCAACCTGCCAGCAGGATTACCCAAATGTAATGACTGCAACAGTGAAACACGAAGAACATCAATCTTTCCCCCCAAAGGGGCAGTCAGTTGAGAAGTGCTTGGAAATTTTAAAAGGAAGTCATTGAGACAGTTTACCATAGGGGGGAGTCTTATTATTCCCAGATTTGGAAGTGGAGGCCCCCCACTGCTTAGTTCTGTGTGTCCCCTGGGACTGAAACCTGGGGTTTTTGCTGTGCCTGGGTTTGGCTTGAGAAGACCTGGAAGGGGCTGGAAAGGACCAATTCTTAGAGGGCCAGTGCCTACTAAATCTAGGAGGCTGAACTTGTAAAAAATCTTTAACAGTTTGCATAGATTTAGCTTTATCTTCCATCTTTTTAAGAACTTCCTCAGCCTTGTTGCCAAACAGGCGGTCCTGATTTAAAGGAGCAATTAACATTTTAGCTTTAACATGATCAGGCAGAGATTGCTCCTTAAGCCAAGCATGTCTTCTGAGTACAGACCCAGTAACAGCAGCCCTGCAAAAGGCCTCTAATGAACCAAAACCACATTGCAAAGTATGTTTTCCAACTTGTTCAGCAGAATGTATTAAATCCTGTAATTCTTTATTTTCCACACAGTCAGGAATCAACATCATTTTCTGTTTAAGCAATCCAATAACATGTTGCTGATACTTTACCATATGAAAATGGCAGTTTAAAGGCCTAATGGCCAAGGTTGCAGAAGTGTAAAGCTTCTTACCCCATCTATCCAGTGCCCTGGAGTCTCTATCAGAAGGGGTAGGATTTTTAGCAGTTGAAGCCTTAATGCCCTTGGGCCCCTGTGAAATATTCCAAACACCAGAGGCCAGCATATAGAGTACAAAAGACACTTGTAGGTTGAGTGAACTAGAAGTTTCCTTTTGTCAGACCGGTTTCGGCTACCCAGCCTTTTTCAGTGAAGCAAAAACCCTGTGAAATAGTCTCTGGATCTGCAATAGGATTTTTGAAAAGGAACTTGTGGGACTCGGGGACCCTGTAGTATCAGTCAGGTTTTCTGGGAGCAGAAAACAGGGAATCAGGGGCCAAACTAGATTCCAAAAAAGCATCATCAACAATGTCCAGTACAAAAGCATCATCAACAATGTCCAGTACAGGAGGAATAGCTAAAGGCCTATGCTGAGGTAGGAGAAGGAAATCCACAAGCATCTTTTTTGAATAAGAAAAAATCCTGGCTTTCCCAGTGGAAATGCTCCCTTAGAGTATGTAAGGTTTCCCCAAAAGAAAAATCCTCAGGAGGGGAAGCAGAGGGAATGGAGTCCTCTGCATCAGAATCTTCTTAAGTAGATAAGGGCAAATTCAGATCAGAAAAAACAGAATCGTGATCAGAACATTCATAATCAGCTTCAATCCTAGGCCTCTTAGAAGGGGGGGGGGTTGGCTACGCCTGATTAGAGTTTATTAGATCTCCAGCCATTCTTATCATTTGTTTTTTAGGCATAGAGGCCTGAGCATGTGGCCTGGGCATTGTTTTTTTAGACATGGATCGAGATTTAGGCCTAAGTGAAGAAGGAGGCGTTGGTTTAATATGCAAGTCCATAGGACTGAATACACCCTCAGAAGCCGGTGCCTGCAAAGCGACTCCGGACCCATCCAAGGTAGAGACATCCGTGGGGTCCATAGTTGAAGCATCTCGCGGCATACCGGACTCTGAATGGGTCTCAGTAGAAGCCTGCGAATCGGAAGTAGCGGGTATCAGGGGCTGAGAAAGCACCCGAGTACCGGTGAACTGGCGACTGGCTTAGGAGAAACGTCGTCAGCAGTTCTGGACCTTGGCAGCCTGTCTCTGTCTTTATCTTTGTGTTTTTTTTGGAATCCCAGTAGTCAGATGGCTAACCGATGACTTTTCTGGATAATTAAACCGAGAACCGAAATATTTAGAGGCGAAAATATACAGACGACGGATAGTGCGCTGATTAAATAAAGCACAAAACCGACAGCAAGATACATCATGGTCAGGGCCTAGGCAAGGAATACAGTATGAATGAAAATCTTTAAGACGTATTTGCTTTCCACAATTAATGCAATTATTAACTTTTACTGACATCGGTAAGGAGCAAGAAAAAAAGTTCCCCCAACGTGGTACTTAGCTTTATTTGAAGACTTCCGTTCTGAAACTCGAAAATGAAAATTTCAGGAGTCGGCCGACCAGCACTTGTGAACCGTTTCTGCTTCGGGCACCGCATGGCAAGAAAGACTGATGTAATGGCGTCGGCTGCAAGTTTTATACCCCTGACGACCTGACGTCATGGAAGAAGGGACAGCAACCGACGCAGGACCCAAGACTTTGTTAATCAGGCTGATTGAGGGCTACCTGCAAGCAGATGACCCAAATGTAATGACTGCAACAGTGAAACACGAAGAACATCAGAGATTAGTAGTTCGTGTGAGACCATGTCAAAAGCCTTGGATAGATCCAGAAATATAGCAGAGGAGAACAGGCCATTATTTTTATGATGAAGGATAGCATTAATGAAAGAGAGCAAGGTGGTAGTATTATGGCCTGAAGTCATGCTGGGTGCTGGAGAGAAGGTTATTAACTAAAAGGTAGTCTAAGACTTTAGAATGGATGCATTTCTCAAGTATCTTGGAAAGTGGAGAAAGGATGGCTATGGGGTGGTAAATGGAAGGTTCAGTGGAGGAGACACCTTTATGGAGGGGAATGATGTGGGATACCTTCCGCAGTGTGGGGACATAGCTGTCTGATAAGGACCGATTAATTAAGATAGACACTGGATAAGCTAGGGATTCTGCTGCTATTTTTAGGTATTCAGACGGGAGATTGTCAAATGCAAGTTTTGCAGGCTTAAGTTTCAATCGAAGTAGGAGATGGGCACCGATGAAAAAGAAAAAAGACACTGGGCAGATTATTTGGTTTTGATGTAGAAAGGGTGGGTAGAAGGCTGTGCTGTTTACTCAAAGACAGAATGGTTTCAGTAAAGTGTTTATTGAATGAGTCAGCAATACTGTTGGAGGAAGGGGGAGTGGTAAGGAGGGGTGGTGCCTACTTTACCTGGGTGGAGAATGGAGTTTATTGTGGACGGGAACTGCTTAGGGTTGTGATGGGAGGAGTTTAGGGCAGACTGATAATATTGGGTTTTTATCTTCTTTTATTTGCTTTTTGACCTTGTTGTGCAACTCTAGGAATGACTGTCTAGAGGAGAGGGTTTTTGTTAAGCGTCAGCGCTCCCAGGCCTTCTCGGATTTTCATTTGTGCCCTGGTGCTTTTTTGTAGCCAAGGGAGTACTGTGTTGCGATTCTGGCATTTCTTATGGGGGCATGTGTGTTTAGTATGGTTAGGAAGGCGCTACTGAAGAAGTGGATGGCTTCATCCAGATCGAGGTACTTCAGTCGTGTCCAATCACATTTTTGAAAGGATGAGATAAAGGAGAGAGGGTTAAAGTTTCCCCATTTTGGATTTTCCTACAGATAATGTGTTTAGCACAATTTAAGTGGTGTCTCAGAAGGAATGTTGGAGTGTGATCACTGAGGCTGTCTGGTAAACAGCCAGCTAAGTATGAGTGAGGGTCTTTATCGACTAATAT
The DNA here is from genome assembly GCF_019279795.1 of Protopterus annectens. Lineage (NCBI taxonomy): Eukaryota > Metazoa > Chordata > Ceratodontiformes > Protopteridae > Protopterus > Protopterus annectens. The sequence goes on along the minus strand of NC_056731.1, from coordinate 176,853,620 downwards.
CAAGTCGAGAGTAGTATGCTTGTTACAGTTTTTATTTAATCGGGTAGGTGACTGTATAACTTGGGAGAAACCATAAAGGTTTAGGTGCTGGGCTGGATGATAGCCAGCTGATATTAAAATCATCTAGAAAGTACAGTTGTGTACACTTACCATAAATGTAGATGTTCGAGTGTATTCACTGTTGCAGTCATTACATTTGGGTAATTTGCTGGCAGGTTGCCCTCAGGTCGGCCTGAATTCCAAAGTCTTGGGTCCTGCATTGGTTGCTGTCTTCTCTTCCATGACGTCAGGTCTTCAGGGGTATAAAACATGCAGCCGACGCCATTTTCTTTAGTTTTTTCTTGTCCCCGATGTCAGGTTCCCCCAAAAAGGTAGCAATATTATATATATACATATACATGCATCAAAATAAACTTTACCTTCATCTACAAGCAAATACACCACATAGGTTGTAGAGGATAGAGAAGGAAAGATAAACTTTAGAATGACAGGGGGATGGCGGGAGGGTAACCTGGACTGCAACAGTGAATACACTCGAACATCTACGTTTATGGTAAGTGTACACAACTGTACTATGTTCTTTGTGTTTCACTGTTGCAGTCATTACATTTGGGTAGAATCCCAAAGCTATGGTTGGGAGGCTGGAGCTAAACAGCATTAGGTGTGGCTATAAGGCCCTGCAGCACTGCAGTGGCAAAGCCTGCCCTGGACTTAAGAGTAGAGAGGCAAATGGTAATGCATTGTAAAGGTGTGAACAGAACTACAAGTAGTAGCCTCTAGAATGTCTTTGGTTGGTACGCCTCTGAGAAAGGCTGCGGAAGCAGCTGCAGCTCTGGTGGAATGAGACCCAATGCCCTTGGGCACAGGTTTACCATGGTGTAAGTAGCAGAAACAGATGCAGTGGCTTATCCACTTTGAAACTGTCTGCTTTGAAATAGGCTTTCCTTCTGATCCTGCAGCATATGACGGTAGTAATTGCTCAGTTTTTCTTAGAGCTTTAGTCCTGCTCAAGTAGAATCTTAGCTGTCTGTGTACGTCCAAGGAATGCAGAATTCTCTCCCCTTTGTTCTGCGGATTTGGATAAAAAGTTGGCAGATGAATTGTTTGGTTAAGAGCCACACTGGAAACCACCTTAGGCACAAAAGTAGGATTTGTCCTCAGACACCATGTCTGGGTAAAATATGATAAAAAGGCTCTACAGCCATGAGGGCCTGTAGCTCAAACTCTTCTTGCTAAAGTAATTGCTAGTAGCAGAGCTGCCTTCCATGATAAAAACTTTATATCAGCGGTAGCAGTTGGTTCAAATGGAGGCAGGGTGAGCTTTTCCAACACATAATTGAGGTCCCATGCAGGTAGTGATGATCTTCTAGGAGGCCTTAAATTTCTGGCTCCTCTAAGATTCTGCTTTAGTAAAGGATGAGAAAAGATTGGTGGCTCTGTATTGTAATGAGCCGAAATGGCAGAGGCATGGATTTTGACTGCTGAGAAAGATAGGCCTTTGTCAAGCATCTCAGTTAAGTATCGTAATATATGAGGAATATGTGGTTCTGCTGTATCAGTTCCTTGTGCTTGATTCCAAGCGCAGAATCTCTTCCATTTGTCAGCATAAGATTTTCTAGTACTAGGCCTTCTGGATTCCAAAATGACATCCATCACAGCTTTACTGAGAGGTGTCATTTGTATGATTACATGATTAGCCATGCTGCCAGGTTCAGAGTCTGTAGTTGATTGTGCAGGATCTGATTGTTTTGTTGTGACAGTAGTTGTGGTCTTTGAGGCAAGGTCCAAGCTGGGTATTGAGACTAGGATTGGGTACCAGTATTGGCAGGGCCAGTCCGGGGCAATTAATACCATCTTTGGCTTCTCTTGTCTGACTTTTAGGAGGACCTTGGGTAGAAGAGGCAGAGGAGGAAAGGCGTAAACTGACAGGTTTTTCCAACTGAAGGATAGGGCGTCCACTTTCCATGCTTGTCTGTGATAAGTCCTTGTGCAGAATCTTTTCAATTGATAATTCTGAGGAGAGGCAAATAGATCTATGTCTGGACTCCCCCATTTCTCTGTTATCATGCTGAAGACTTGTGGATTTAGTTTCCACTCGTGAGGATCCATAAGGTTTCTGCTTAAATCATCTGCCAGAGTGTTTTGTTTTCCTGGCAGGAATTGAGCTTGAAGATGTATTTGGTAGGTCAAAGCTGTGTCCCACAGTGTCATGCCTAATCTGCAAAGGGGGTATGAATGTGTGCCCCCTTGCTTGTTTATATACCACATAACTGTGGTGTTGTCCGTCTTTATCAGTAGTTGTCCTGGATGAAGTAAGTCCTTGAAGGCTGTTAGGGCATTTTGAACAGCTAGCATCTCTTTCTGGTTGATATGTAGATGCATTTGTTTTGGGGCCCATATGCCCTGAATGCATCTTCCTGCCATGTGGCCCCCCCAGGCATAATCTAATGCATCTGTTGTTAAGGTTTGGCTGACAGGGGGTAGAGTGAAGGGCCGTCCCATGTTTTGGTGACAGGCCTTTGCCCACCATAGAAACTTCTGTTGCAGGCAGGGAATGAGAGGAATCATTGTTTCCAGACTGTGTGAATGTTGACTCCATAAACTTTTCAGGTACCATTGAAGTTTCCTCATATGCAGTCTTGTTTATGGAATTAGCAGGATGCAGGATGCCATGAAGCCCAGAGCCTACAGAATTTGTCTTTCAGAAGACTGGGTTTTTGTTGCCATCAGTTTGAAGTAAGTAGTCAGCTGCCTTTGTTTGTCTGGCGTGAGGTAAGCCATCTGGGCAACTGTATTCAAGCTTGCACCTAGGAATGTTATCTTTTGAGAGGGTACCAGTTGTGATTTCTTTTTGTTTATTGTGTACCCTAGGCATGTTAGAAGCCTTTTCACAAACACCAGGTGTCGAATGAGTGTCCTTGTTCTCTGCTTGAATGAGACAGTCGTCCAAGTAAGGATATATTTGTATACTTGTCTGCAAAATGCAATTACTGGTGCCAGGCACTTTGTAAAGACGCTGGGCGCAGTAGATAAGCCAAAGGGCATTGCAGAGAATTGGTAATGCATTAAGCCAGCCTTGAATCTGAGGTATCTTCTGCACGACTGTCTTATTGGGACATGCAGGTATGCCTCTTTTAGGTCTAAAGTCACCAGCCAAGCGTTCTTGCCCAGCATGGGCAGAAGCTGCTGCAAAGTCAGCATCCTGAATTTTGAATATCCAGGTATGTGTTCAAAATCAATAAATCCAGTATTGGCCACCAGGCCTTGTCCTTTCTGGGTACCAAGAACAGTCTTGAGTAAAAACCTTGACCTTTTTCCTGTTCTGGTACTGTTTGAATGGCCCCCATTTCCATGAGGGATGTAACCTGTTTCTGTGCCTCTGCCCATTGATTTTTTGGCAGATCTGGCCAACCATTCGTCATTGGCATAGTGTGGAAATGGAATCTGTATCCCTGTGATACGGTGTGTAGTACTCACTTATCCTGGGTTATTAACTGCCAATTTTGAGCAAAAAGTGCTAATTTTCCCCCTATGGGTGCTGCCAAAAGATAAGTGCTTGGTGTAGGCAGAGGGAAGTCACTGAGATTGCTTTCTGTAGGTTTGCGCTTTATCTCCTCCAGATTTGGAGGTGGATGCGCCCCATTGCTTTGACCTGTATGAGTCTTGCACCTGGTATCTGGAACCTTTAGGGCATCTGGATTTGCCCATTTGAGCTCTGTCTGACACAGGAAAGGACCAATTTTTGTAGGCCAGTGTCTACTGAATCTTGGTGGCTGCACTTGTAAGAAATCTTTAACAGTTTGCATAGACTTAGCTTTGTCTTCCATTTTCTTTAAAACCTCTTCTGCCTTAATACCAAACAGAGAATCATGCTGTAAAGGTGCATCTAGCAATTTAGCTTTAACATGATCAGGCAAATTTTGTTCCTTTAACCAGGCATGTCTCCTAATCACAGATCCAGTAACTTCGGCCCTGCAGGAGGCCTCTAAAGAATCAAAACCACATTGCAAAGTATGCTTTCCAACTTGTTCAGCTGCATGCAGTAATACCTGCAATTCTTTATTTTCTGCACATTCTGAAATCAACATCATTTTCTGTTTCAGCAATCCCATAACATGTTGTTGGTACTTAAGCATATGAAATTGACAGTTTAAGGCCCTGATTGCCAAGGTTGTGGATGTATAAACCTTTTTTCCCCATCTGTCCAGTGCCCTTGAATCTCTGTCAGAGGGGGTGGGATTTTTGCTGTTGAGGCCTTAACTCCCCTTAGACCCTGTGAAATAGTTTCAGGATCAGCAGCAGGGTTTCTAAATAAAAATTTATGCGAGTCAGGGACCCTGTAATATCGGTCAGGCTAACTGAGAGTCGGGGGTCAAGCTTGACTCCGAAAACACATCATCCACAATGTCTAAAACAGGGGGAATGGCTAAAGGCTTGTGCTGAGGGAGAAGAAGGAAATTCCTGAGCCTCTTTTTTGATTCTGAGAAGTCTTGACTCTCCCAGTGAAAATGCTCTCTCAAAGTATGCAAGGTTTCTCCAAATGAATAATCCTCAGGAGGAGATGCAGATGGAATAGACTCCTCAGCATCAGAATCCTCATAGGGAGGTAAAGAGAATTCCTGATCAGAAGAGGAATCAAAAGAAATAGAAACCTGATCTGAAGATTCATAATCTGTGTTTTGCCTAGGCCTCTTATCTGGAGGGAGATGGGTACCCCTGATCAAGGTAATAAAGTCTTCAGCCATTTTGATCATCTGTTTTTTAGGCATAGAGGCCTGTGCACATGGCTCAGGCGTCGTTTTTTTAGTTTTAGAAGTTGCTTTTGTCTTTGATTTTGCAGCTGTCGTCGGTTTGATATACAAATGTTGAGGTCTGAATACACCCTCAGAAGCCGGTGCCTGCTCAGCGGCTCTGGACCCATCCAAGGGAGATACATCCGTCGGTCCAATACCTTGAGTTTCTTGCGGCATGCCGGACTCCAAGTGGGTGTCGGTAGAGGCCTGTGACTCGAAGGTAGCAGGTATCAGGGACTGCGAAAGCGCATCACTGAGTACTGGCGAACCGGCGACTGGCATAGGAGAAGCTTCGCCATCGGTTTTGGATCTAGACTGCTTTTCTTTGCGTTTTTTTGTGTATTTCGGTAGTCAGATTGCTATCAGACGACATTTCTGGGTAGTTAAATCTATTTCCAAAATACTTTGATGCAAAAATACACCGACGCTTAATAGTGCGTTGGTTAAAACTAGCACAAAACCCACAGCCAGGCACGTTGTGATCAGGGCATAGACAAGGAATACAGTATAAATGGAAATCCTTATGAGGTATTTGCTTCCCACATGTAATACAATTATTAACTTTTTCTGACATCGGTAAAAAGCAAGAAAAAAAGTTTCCCCTATGGGGTACTTAGCTTTAGTGAAGACATCGGTTCTGAAACTCAAACTCGAATATTTCAGTAGTCGGTCGACCGGCACTTGCAAAATGCTTCTGCTTCGGGCACCACGTGGCAAGAAAGACTACAGAAAATGGCGTCGGTTGCATGTTTTATACCCCTGAAGACCTGATGTCATGGAAGGGAAGACAGCAACCGACGCAGGACCCAAGACTTTGGAATTCAGGCTGACTGAGGGCAACCTGTCAGCAGATTACCCAAATGTAATGACTGCAACAGTGAAACACGAAGAACATTTATGGTTTCCTGGGGTAGGGAAGGGTTAGGTTTTCCAGGCGTGGGATGTTCTGGCCAGGTGGAAAGTAGCATCCGATGATGGTGATTGTTATTTGGGTTTAGTATGAGATTGGCATATAGGATTTCTTCATTCCTATGTGGGGGGGCAGATGTGTTTAGGATCTGGATGTTGAGGTGGTGTTTAAACAGAGCCACACCACCCCCTTTCTTAGACTGTCTATCTACTTGAAGAATGTTATAACCTGTTGGGAGTATTTCCTCACTTTTGATAAAAGGTTTGAGCCAGGTTTCAGTCAGGATGAGAATATCAGGAGTATAAGGCTATGTTGGCATTTAGGACATGGGTTTTATTAGTTATACTTCGGATATTTAGACACATGAACAGGAGGTCAGATGGCTTTCTGTTGGATGTTAGTTGTGAGAAGAAGAAGCTATTGGGCAGATTTTTTGGGGAGGAGTTGGTAATGGTAGGACCAGGGTTAGGGTAAAGATCACCACTGAGGGCTAATTTAGATAGGGCAGTAAACATCTGGTAATTAACCTGCCACATTTTAGAGATATTTTTTGTTTAAATGTAACAGGTGACTGGTAGTATGGTGGGTGTATTGAGACAGAGAATGTGATGGTATGACAAGTGTAATCAGTAGGTGGGTGATGGATAGAAGTGAGACTAAGGGTGCAGTGATACCGGTGGGGTTTGTCTATTATGGAGTTCTGGTAGGATGTAAGGTGTGCAAGAAGAGTGCAGGTAAGGAGTGTAAGCACATTAGGTAGTAGCACGACTGTGTCGGATGAGCAGTTAGATTGGAAGTGGGTGGGGTACTGTGGGTGGCAGAGGAAATAGGTTACTAGTAGTGTTCTGATTGGTTGCTGGTTATTGGGAGGGGTTAGTGCTTAGAATAAATCTAGATGTAGTGGGGGCAGGTGGAATTAGGGGGCAGGGTGGGGCACGAAGTGAGCCCATGCATAGCACAGGCAAACTGAGCAGGGCAGTAACCCCTTGTGTCCTGATGGGAGACTAGTAATTTAAAGATGGCTCCATAAACAGCAGAAATCTAATATAGACTTAGTATTGGGGGTGGGAGGTAGCAAAATGGGTGTGAACCAGGTGCAATGCAAAGAAACCAGCCAAACCAGAGAGGCAAGCAGTAGCAAACTATGAGTGAAGGCCTCAGAGGGGGCGAGTAGTAATACAAACTCTACCTGTAAAGTGAAGGAGAGAAGAGACAGCAAGGTTTAAGGTTGAGAGTGCGTCTTCACATTGACTTGCTTATTAGTAGCCAGTTTATGCACAGATTAGAGTAGGGAGATACATTAGCAATGAAGGGGAATGTATAGAGATGCAAATAAACAGGTGGGGCTCAACTGACACAAAACTTTTAGTTATGTACTCACCATAACTTCAGATGTTTGGGATCCATCTCGCCTACATTCTGACTGATGGGTTCGGAGCCGATCCCTCGGCTCCGACTCGGCACGCTTATGCCAAAGAGCGAAGTCTCTTATTGGCTGAGCTTACTATATCCCAGGATGCACCACTACCAGTCCCCCAGATCTAGTTTGTCCGCATACATGCACACATGCACGCCCTGCTTATATAACATCGTCAGATGAAACAAGATAAAACAGTAGAACTCAAAACCGTTCAATCTCTTCTGATCTCCAAGGCAGGGGAAGGAGGGTGGAGTTAGGAATGTGGGCGAGATGGATCCCAAACATCTGAAGTTATGGTGAGTACATAACTAAAAGATGTTATGTGATCCTATCTCGCCTACATTCTGACTGATGGGACAGCGTCCCTAGCACCTGAATCAAGGGTGGCTCACTGGAAAACACTCCTGAGTACCGTGGAACCAAATGAAGCTCGTCCTTTAGACGCCACATCCAATTTGTAGTGGGAAATGAAAGTGTGCGGATTGGACCAAGTAGCCGCAGCACAAATTTCCGATATAGCGAGCTTGGAATGAAAAGCTATAGAAGTAGCCATAGCTCTGGTAGAATGAGCTTTGATAGATGTTGTAAGTTGCTTATTCGAAGAAGAATAAGCCTGAGTTATGCAATCTCTGATCCATTTGGAGATAGTAGCTTTTGTGATGGTTTGGCCCAATTTATTATCTGAGAAGGACACAAACAACTGGTCTGACTTACAAAGTTGCTGAGTCCTGTCTAAATAGAAGCGTAATTGCCTGTGAACATCCAATTTATGGAGAGTGTATTCTGCTTCATTGGAGAATTTTGGGAAGAAAACTGGTAGCTCTAGAGATTGTTGGAGACAGAAACTAGAACCGACCTTAGGGACAAAGGATGGATTAGGCCTAAGTGATACTCTATCCTTGTGGAAAATCAAGTACGGTGGCTTAATAGACAGGGCTTGAAGCTCTGAAACTCTTCTTGCAGAAGTAATTGCAACTAAGAAGGCAGTTTTCCAAGACAGATATTTTAACTCACATGTAGCAGCCGGTTCGAAAGGGGAAGATGTTAATGCACGAAGCACCAAATTAAGATCCCACGGAGGTGCAGGATGAAAAATTGGGGGTCTTAATAGGCTCGCACCTTTAATGAAAGTTTTGCATAGTCTGCTGCTCATCAAAGGAGGATCCATGGATTCGTGGAATTTAGAGATAGCCGCTAGTTGGACTTTAATAGTTGAGACAGAAGATCCTTGATTAAACAGGGATGTTAAGAATTTCAAAACCTCTGGGACAGGAGCAGTGATAGGGTCTAAGCCCTTGAGTTGAGCTCCAGATAGCAAACCTCTTCCACTTACTGAGGTACAATTTGTTAGTGGTGGGTTTGTGGGCGAAGATAAAATGTGAACAACTTCCGGGTCTAGTGTGTGCCTTCTAACTAAAGTCGGAAGTGGAGGAGCCAAGCTGTCAATTTCAAAGATTGAAGGGACTGATGCCGATGTCCCGACTGATGGATTAGCAAGTCCGAATTAGGTCTAAAGTCCACGGATCATCCACCGCATGCTTCTTCAGGTAAGGAAACCATACCTGACGAGGCCAGTATGGGGCAATCAGTATCATTGAGGACCCCAATTGAGAAGTTTTTGAATAACTTTGGGGAGAAGTGGAATTGGAGGAAAGGCATAAAGTAGCCCTGTTGGCCAAGGTTGTGCTAGAGCATCCATAGCTGGTACTCCTGATGTGGGATCAAGGAGAAGAACCTTTGGCACTTGGTGTTTAGTGGAGTTGCAAATAGGTCGCAGCACGGCCCCCATCTCCTGAAAACCTGAGCTGCTACTGTGTGGTTTAGAGACCACTCGTGAGGAGAGAGAATTGTCCTGCTCAATTTGTCTGCCAATATATTTGACCTTCCCGGGATGTGGGTCGCTACCAAGAAGCGGTTGGTAGCTACAGCCCATTCCCACACTCTCATGGCCTCTCTGCAAAGGGGTAGATCTGGTCCCTCCTTGTTTGTTCAGATACCAGACCACCGACATGTTGTCTGTGTGGATGGCGATGATGCCCTGAGGAAGAAACTTGTGTAAGGCCTGTAGGGATAGAAGTACAGCCCTCATCTCCAACACGTTGATGTGGAGAAGAGCTTCCTGGAAGCCAGGAGCCCTGAACTAGCCTGCCCAGACAATGCCCCCACCCTATCTGGGAGGCATCTGTCGTCAGGGTAACCACTGGAGAGGGAAGAACAAAGGGTTTCCTTGATCCAAATTGGATGTCTGAAGCCACCAGCGAAGGTCCCTTTGCATATTTCCGTAATCATGATGTGATGATTGAGGGAAGATCCTGAAAGGACCATTGAGTTGACAATAGCCACTGAAGAATCCTCATGTGCAATCTTGCCAGAGGAACTAAAAGAACCGTGGCAGACATTGAGCCTAAAACTTGTAGAACCATCCTGGCTGGGGCTTTGGATCTCGAGATCAGAGCTTGAACTTGGCCCTGTAAAGTTTGGATCCTTTCGGCAGGAAGAAAGACGCATCAATCTTGAGTCTATCTCTGCTCCTATGAACTTTATGCTGAGAGGGCAGCAAGACAGATTTTGACCAATTGAATGTAATCCCCAGGGTAATACCCAGGGAGATGGTGGCTTTGAGGTTGTCCATTAGTAGGTGCCTGGTGGTGGCAGTCAGGAGCCAGTCGTCCAGATAGGGAAACACTTGGAATCCAAGACTTCTCAGGTGAGCTGTCACTACTGCCAAACACTTGGTGAACACCCTGGGGGCTGTGGTGAGACCAAAGGGCAGAGCGCAAAATTAGTAATGACTGACTCCCAGGCTGAAGCGCAGATACCTCCTGGACGCCTGATGTATCGGTATGTGATAATAGGCGTCCTTGAGGTCTATGGAGCACATCCAAACATCCTTCTCCAACAATGGGAGAATGGATTGTAACGTGACCATTCGGAATTTGGATTTCGGACGGATTGGTTCAGTCTGCTGAGATCCAATATTGGTCTCAGGTCCCCTGTCTTTTGGCACTAAAAAGAACCTGGAGTAATTTCCTGATCCGATCTGGTCTGTGGGGACCGGTTGGATGACTCCTTTTCTAGCAGCTTTAAAGCTTCTGCGGCTGCCATTTCCCTTTGACTGGGTGGTGGGTCCGGGATTCTTTTGGACGGTGGGGGCAGTATGTGAATGGGATGGTGTAACCTCCGGCAATGATCCGAAGCACCCATCTGTCCTGAGTGATTGACTCCCAGGCTTTTAGGTGCTTGGCAACGACACCCGACTGGCTCCGGAGCAGCACAGCCGGGCAATCCCTCATGACGTGTGGGAGGCTGAAGAGCCATGAAAGGACTCGCGGTCTCCAGAATTGCGGGGCCCTCTGCCGCCTCTGGGACGGCGTCTCCTGAAAAATTTCCCGTCCTCTGCCTCTGGAAGGGAATCTTCCTGCTGTTGGGAGAAAAACTTACGAGATTTGGAACCACATTTTCCCCTCCTTTAGCCTTGGGGTAAGGCCGAAAGGGAGTGGAATAACGGGCACCTACGGCAGATAAAGTTTTTCCCTCTTGCTCACAGCGGTAAGGGTGTCTTTAACCTTGGGTCCAAACAAGGAGGACCCATCAAAGGGAGCGTCGGCGAAGGAAGACTTGAAGGCCTCCGAACTGACACAAGCGGAGCCAGGCTTGTCTCCGAGAGCCACGCCTGTGCCTGCCTCTACCGCCTTCGGCCGCATAGGAAATGAGCCTCATGGACGAGTTAGAAATTGACGTAAGGATAGCCAACTGAGAGCTAACCGACTGGGCTAGCTGCTCAGGTAGGTTACCGAGAGGAATCTGACAACTCCTTGACCAGATCCCTCTGAAGCCTGGTAAAATGTGCCAAATAATTCAGAGACCTTAAAGTAAAGGCCGCTGAAGTCAGGGTGCGCTACCCGTACCTGTCCATGCTCCTAGACTCCTTATTAGGAGGATGGATGGACGTTGAAGCCTCTGCCACGTCCTGTTGTGTAGCAGATGCCACCACCATGGCATCTACAGCCACGCCTTTAGTGAGGAACTCCTTCTCGGGGGGAGCAGACAAAAATTTATTTGGACGAGAAGGGACTGGTTCCACGGTATCTGGATGTTCCCGCCCTTCGACAAACTAAATCCAGAAGCTCGTCAAGGGCGGAGACACCCAGGAGGCGGAGGGCTGAGCCCGAAGGCCTTGAGGAGCACTGACTCATCAGCAGAGGGGGGTTTGGATATCCAGCCACCTCGTTGTTTGAGGATCTCTAAGATATCTGCAAATGAGACATCATCCGAGGATCGACTTAGGGGACCCCTCTGCATCATCAAGATCAGTGTCTGATGTAATAGACTGGGAGTCCACGTGCTTCCTCTTGCACGATCTCTTCCTTGGGGGTTCCTCCAAGACAACTCGAAGAACCCTCAGGAGGAGGGGAACCCCACTGGGGTAACCTCAGGCCCGGGCTCCGCTGACTACGGACAGGGGAACTGCCAAAGACCCAGTCTCCACGCCCAGGGAAGGTGCCGGTAAAGCCGGAGAGATGGCAAGAGGACTTGGCCAAGGCACTCCTCATGGCTCTGAAAGCCGGACCCCAGAATCCTGGGAGTGTCCGTCCCCGAGCCATGATAGCCGACGGAAGTCCCGCAGCGCACCGAGGGGAGGCTCGAACCGAAAGCATAGGTCCCAAACATCACCCCGGGACCAGCCGAAGAAGTCCGTACCAAACTTGGACCCGGCCGGGTTGGAGTAAGGGTCGGAGCCGACCCTAAGATCTCCACCGGCTCCAACAGCACCTGCTCCGACGGAGCCGAAGCAGTCGGAGGAGGAATGGCAATGGGGTGGGCCAAGGTCATCGGCTCCAAAGCCAACTGACTCGGAACCGAAACAAATTTTGGAAGACTGGGGACTGGAACAGTCTTTGGAGCACCCTGTCTATATCAGAATCTGACATCCTCGAAGACCGAGAGGAAACAGAACGGGTTCGAGACGGCCTCTCCAACGGCCCCAAGGGACTAGGGGACCGGCTCGAGGTGACTCGATGACTATCGGCGCCGAAGGAATACACACACCAGATTCCATCGGTGCCGAGGTGGACTTCGCGCCGAGGAGGAAGTGTCTGAGCGGCGACCCTTGTCGGCTCCGAGACCAGTGGAGCCGAAGGTGACCCGCCTCTCGATGCCCCAGCCATCGGCTCCGAAGCCAGAGGAGTCGATACTGGTGGCATCGAGGCAGACCGTTCGACCTCGGCTCCAAGTCCTTGGAGCCAAGGAGAGGCCTGCCTATGTCTTGGCGGTCGGATCCGACGGACTGGTCGGAACCGACGCCTTTCTTTTAGCCGGAGAAGGAGAGGATGCCAAGGCTTCTTCAAAGGAAGGTTTAATTAACCCTTAAGAATCAATTTATTTTTCCTCTCCTGGAGGACCCTTGAGGAAAAAGCGTGACATACGCTGCATGACTCCTGTAAGTGTTTTGCACCCAAACAATACACACAGAGCGAGTGATCGTCTGTGATAGACATTTTGAAACTACATTTTGTACATTTTTAAAGCCCAAGGCCTAGGAGTCTGAGACATTATGGTAGACAATTTCAGTAACTTTGACAGGAAAAAATACAATCACTGACTTACTGATTGACAAACCTAAATATAGGCTTACAGTTATCGCTTAAGAGCGCAAATGACAGGGAACTTTGAAAACCCTGTAAGGTTATAGAAGGGTTGACTGACCGAAGGCCCTAGATGAAGGGGGGCCGAAATCAAACTCAACCCAATCACACAACAAGTCTTCAACAATCCAAACACACACAATAAGAGCGTTAGCCGTTAAAACAGCTTTTGAGACAAAAAACAGCAAAAAACTGACAGAAAAAGTTAGTTAAAATAACTACTCAGCCCAGCCAGCTCGAGACCACGTCTTCGCAGGAAAGCGGCAAATGAGATCTGGGGGACTGGTAGTGGTGCATCCTGGGATATAGTAAGCTCAGCCAATAAGAGACTTCGCTCTTTGGCATAAGCGTGCCGAGTCGGAGCCGAGGGATCGGCTCCGAACCCATCAGTCAGAATGTAGGCGAGATAGGATCACATAACATCTAAGGCAAACAACACTGAAAGAGCAGCATGAAGGTTAAGATTTAATCACAGAAAATAGGAAGGACCTGAATAAAGTATATACTGTCTAGTGGACAAGTTAGGATTACTACACAAGCTGGAGTGGACACAAGGCTAAGTAAGTGTTATTAGCACACTGAGAACTACCAAGTAACACAGCTAATATTAAAGCTTCACTATCATAACACATACATGTAGAATGCCTGGGTGAAATGACACTGCTCTTCAGGCTCAAAGAGTATATCTTTGGTTTAGTTTTGCAGTACTGATTCCTTCCTAGACTGTATGGGTGGGATGGTAGCTGTGGACTGCAGAGATTTGCCAAAGTGTGCTGTGAAGACAGAGAAAAAGAGAGGGTGAAGCTAGTAGAATGCGACAAAGATAGGTTAAAGGATGCAATGAGGAGATAGGAGGGTGTTAAAAGATATAGGCCTAGGGGTAGAGTGGAGAGAAACAATAGACAGCAGGAGAACAGATGCTGCTTCTACAGTTTTAGAGTACTTGAACAGCAAACACACCACAGTGCCATAACTTTGTTTGGAAACAAGTTAATAAATCATGCACAATACATTAACAACCAATTATACTGTACATACAAGAAAAAGTAAAACGAACACTTAACAGTACACTTGAATCAGTAGCAGAGACAACAACTGCAGTGCTAAGTCAGTAAACACAGTTTCTAACACTAACATCAAGTCAATTAGATTTGACTTACATTTAGAACAGCAGTTTTAGTACAGCATAGTAGCAAAGAGACAACATAGCTGCAGAGGTAAAGTCAGTAAAACACCATTGCTGAATGGCAGAATCAAACCAGTGAAATAAACAAATAAGCACAGCAGTAGTCAAGAATGAGAAAGTGAATATCAGTTGTATAGATCCAAATAATTAGCTGAAAACAACACTAAGAAATTCCTGATACCAAAGAGGAGCCACCAGTTTTCTTGGGAATTCTCTTAAGCAAAATGACTTGTGAAAATGTTTTCATATGAGACTGCATTGAAAGAGAAGTATCCACTGGGAACAGACAAGCTGAAAAGGCCAACGAATGAACCTTGAAAGAGGAGTAAGAAATGCTGTAAGATGGTTTTACATTTGTAAGAGTTACTATTTGTCCTGCTCAGTTTGTCTGCCACACAGTTTTGCTCTGACAGGATGTAGGACACCTGTAAAGTGAGATTGTGATGTAAAGACATATGCCAAGCTAGCATGGCTAGTCTGGTTTGGGGGGGGGGGGGTAAGACCTGGCTCTCCCTTGCTTGTTGATTGAGTTGCCTGCTAAAGCAAAAGCCATGGTTCGCGGAGAGCTTACAAAGCATCAAAGAGATCTCATGGTTGAAAGGTATCAGTCAGGAGAAGGGTATAAAAAATTTCCACAGCATTGGATATACCATGGAACAGAGTGAAGACAGTCATTAAAAAATGGAGAAAATATGGGACAACAGTGATGCTGCAAGGAACTGGACGTCCCTCCAAAATTGATGAAAAGATAAGACTAAAACTGGTCAGGGAGGCTGCCAAGAGACCTACAGTAACACTAAAGGAGCTGCGGGAATTTCTGACGGTACTGGTTGTGTACTACATGCGACAACAATCTCCCGTATTCTCCAGATATCTTGGCTATGGGGCAGGGTTGCAAGACGGAAGCCTTTTTCTTACACAGAAAAACACCCAGGCCTGGCTAAAATTTGCAAAACAATACATCAAAACAACACTTCGCATCACCAAAAGAACACCATCCTCACGATGAAGCATGGTGGTGGCAGTATCATGCATTGGGGCTGCTTTTCTTCAGCTGGAACTGGGGCTTTAGTCAAGGTGGAGGGAATTATGAACAGTTCCAAATACCAGTCACTTTTGGCCCAAAACCTTCAGATGTCTGCTAGAAAGATGAAGAGGAATTTCACATTTCAACATGACAATGACCCCAAGCATCTATCCAAATCAACAAAAGAATGGCTTCACCAGAAGAAAATTTAAGTTTTGGAATGGCCCAGCCAGAGCAAAGACCTAAATCCAATAGAAAATCTGTGGGGTGACCTGAAGAGGGATGTGCACAAGAGATGCCCACGCAATCTGACAGATTTGGAGTGCTTTTGCAAGGAAGAGTGGGCAAATATTGCCAAGTCAAGATGTGCCATGCTGAGACTCCTACCCAAGAAGACTGAATGCTGTAAATAAATCAAAAGGTGCTTCAACAAAGTAATAGTTTAAGGGTGTGCACACTTATGCAACCAGCTTATTGTATGTTTTTTATATAAACCTGGCATTTTAACAGGTGTGTAAACTTTTTATATCCACTGTGTGTGTATACATACACACACACACACACACACAGATTATATAAACATACATATATCTACACACACATATATACATACAGATACACAGATAGATGGCTATACAAATATCTATACCTCTACATATACACACACACACACACACACACACACACACACACACACACACACACACACACACACACACACACACACACACACTTATGTCCTTGTTGTCCCAGACACTTTGCACTTTTATCCCTCCTGACACTGCTCCTCAAGGAAAGTCCAAATCATTTATAGTAACTAACTTCTTAGGGGAGGGGGAAGGGGAAACATGAATTTAGGGATATTTGTTGTCTCCAGCAAGTGATTTCTCTTCTGACAGTTCAGAACTGGAATTTGAAAAGATAACTGGTGTTGGTGATGGGACCAGGCTGACTTCAGATACCACTGTATCCTTCTCACATGGAGTCTTGGCGGGGTAACATGAGAATTACAGATGCCACGAGACCCAAAATCCTGAGGTACTACCTTGCAGACACCAAAGTGAACACCCTTGAAATGGATTTAAAAAAAAA
>NC_056731.1:176570281-176717108 GCF_019279795.1 Protopterus annectens | reverse complement strand
TTTTGGAATAAATGAAAAATGAGTTCTCAATGAAATCTTATCTTTGTAGAAAATAAGAAAGCCTACCCACCAGAACAGCCTGCAAGTCACATCAGAGTAATCAGCAAAAATGTTTTCCATGTTAAGAACCTCAACTCAGCCTGATGGAGCTGGTTCAAATGGAGCAAGAGTTAATTGTGTGTGGAAAAAATTAAGATCACAAGGATGAGCCCCCCCCCCCCCAAAGAGGCATAGTATGCAGCACCCCTTTCAAAAACATTTTTACATGTGAATGCAATGAGAGAGAGAAGGTTCCATGGGCAGACATGCTGAAAAGGCAGACAGGTGTACCTGGCAGGCCAGAGGATAATAACTCACAAAAATATGTAGAACTAGAGAAACATTAACCTAAAAAGGGGTCATGGGTATTGTTCTGGCGCCAACTAGAAAATCGTTTTAATTTGATAATATACGTTTTTGTAGCAGTAGGTTTACTTTCCTTCTCCAATACTACTACACTTCCTCAGAAGATAAGTGCCTAAAATGTATTACTATTCTATCCTCCAGGCAGTTAGTTGTAGCTGTTTGGAGTTGGGATGTATCTGATGCCCAGTCTTATGTGAATAGGTCCATTTTGCGAGGAAGCTTATGGTAATTGCCCTTGGCCACTTCCAAAAAAAGGGAGTCACCACAGTAAATTATAGAAAGACATTTTGAATGAATCTGGACAGAGGACAGGGTGGAAAAGCATACTGGAACATTCCTATCCAAGAAAAAGAAAAGAAGAAAAAGCATCTGTTTTGCAGACGACCTTGCATGGAGTCCTAGAGCAGAAATTTGTTAACAGATTGTGATTGGGGAAAAAAAAAAAAAAAAAAAAAACACACAATCTGTGATGTTCCCCACATCTGGCCAATTCCTGAAGATCCCCATATACTGTTTCCATTTATGAGGGTCTGCCCTGCTTCTGCTGAGCTTGCCTGCTACACAGTTTTGTTTTGACAGCATGCAAGATGCCTACAGAGTGAGAATGTACTGAAAAGCTATTTCCCAGGCTCCCGTGCCTGCTCTTCATACAGGGTAGGATGTGGATCCCCCATGTTTGTTTATGTACCACATCATTGTGTTGTAACTTGTAAAACACTCATACAGGTGATGGGGGCCATAGATAAGAGTGTTGAGAGCATTTATGACTGCCAACAACTCTTTTACGTTTATGTATCTTGGTCTATCTTTTCTGTTCCAAACACACTGCTCCTTAAAGACTGAGGCTTCTGTTTCTACAGACTGTACTGAAACAGGAAAATGGGAAACTTGGAGTCGGATAAAATTGGTCTCTCTAAAGAATTTCCCCTCTCACAAACCCCAAAACTGGAATCTGGAATGTCAGAGGATGTTGATGCTAAGACCATACTGACTTTAGGTATCACTGAAGTTTTCTCCGGTGGAGTCTTGCTTAAAGAATCATAGATGCCAAGTGACCTTGTATCTTGAGAAATTCACTTGCTGAGACTTTTGAGTGGAAAAACTCAGTAACAGAGCTAGATATAAATCTACTTCTCATGGTGAAAGAAAAGCCAGCAAGCACATCTCACCTACTCCACCCAAACCTACATTATACATACCTACATATGAAGAGGTCCTCACCAGAAAAATACCTAAACACCAGAGAAATCTCAAACACAAGCACGCTACACAATACTTCCTCTGAAGTACACATTACTTATAACAGCTCACACACCAGTGTCTCACTGGTCAAACCTTTAAGGCAACACACAAAATCAAAACATATCAGTCACAGGTGATTCCATAGTGAGACACACTGATGTCTCTCTCTCACTAGGCTGGATAAGGAAAAGGTCATGGTCAGCTGTCAGGTGCCAGGACACACCATGCAATCAAGTCTCTCAACAACAGTTCTGTTATGACTCCGTCATAGTCCATGTTGGTGTGAATGATTTGAGACGTACCTGTGTGGACTATATGAAGAAAGACATGACTGAGCTCTCAGATTATGCGTCTCAGGCAGGTATGTCCCTAGCTTTAAGCAGCATTTTACCTTCACCTAGGATGATGCCTCAATACAAACAGAAAATGACTTCAATAACTGGCTTAGCTTCTGATGTCATTCTAAGGGGATACACCATCTGTCAGCCTGGGATGACATGATCGACAGACCTTGATGCTTTACCAGAGATGGTCTTCATCTGTCACCCCTGGGATTTCAGCTACTGGCTAAGGCTCTTACCACCCCACAGTGCCTTTTTAGGCAGTGTCTCAAGGACAAAATTCTCAACGTATAAACTCTAAAAATGACCTCAAGGTTATGCTGCTAAATGTTAGGAGTCTCAACATGAAACTGCACTCATCAGAAGCTGTCCTCACCTTGGACGATGCAGATATTTGTGCAGTCACAAAGAACAGGTTCAAGGCTGTAGACAGGACCCAATCCATACCGGGTTACTCCCCCTTCCAGACATTCACACCTTAAACTGAATTAATTTATTTATTTGCATTTGTTAACCGGGTTGGTCCAGCTGGGTAAGAATTACCCTTTTTCAGTGGAGACCCGAGGGGAAAAGCCCCAAACAGACATACAAATACATACGAATAGAGACAAATTAACAATATTACAGAGGAAACAATATTATGGGTACAATGGATAAGAAAAACAAATAATGAAAGTTTGAGAATATGAGTAAGGTAGGCCAGCGGCATGCATGCAAAAGATTTATGAAAAGGTGTTCTGAGCAAGATCTCTGAATTAAGTTAAAGTAGGCAAAGAAATGATGATTTAGGTGTGGAGGCATGAAAACTAAAGGAGGCAATGTATCAGTATCCATTAAAGATAAATACACCTCTAGTTTGGTTAAACAGTACAATTCCCTGGAGACACTTCAGGTGCAATTAACTGTAAGTAGGATCCCTATTCAAATCATTGACAGCTACAGGACCCTCTCCATGAATCAGGATACCCACACTGCCTAGACACCCCCACAAGGGGTACCAACATCCTGGATCTGGTCCTTACCAATATGGTGAACCACTGTGGTACCCCCACTCAGGAGGTCCTCCATGACAAGATCTGACCACAAATCGGTCTCATCGAAGTAATTATTACACCTGCCCCCCCCTCCCCCCCGCAACAACTTAACTAAAAAACTTCTCCAAAGCAAATTATAACATCTTATAGGATAGTATAAATAGCTTCACTGCACCTCCTCCCTCAGATGGAACTGGCAACTATGCAGAGCTCTACAACAATGCTTTATACGAACACCTGTGTACCTGAATTGTGTCGGCTGTACCGGATAGGACCAAAACAAGCTCATCAAGGGACAGCAAACTTGCCTGGTGGACAGCTGCCAATAACAGGCTTTACAATAAGAGGAAGAAATTGCGGTCTAAGAATAAAAGCGAGTGAGCCCTCCTAAACTGGAAACACTCCCTCCTCCGCTTGAACAAGAAAATGGGGCTTCTTGTGAAGTCCTCTAAAGCAAACTATGAGCCAAATTAGCTTCCTCAACAAAGAAAGCCCACAAGTTATTCGATAGTTGCATCCGTAATCTAAAAGAAAGGCCCAGATTTGTGCCGAACTGGTAGTCAATGATACCACATATACTGAGGCTGTGGACATAGCTAACCTGTTGGCCAGCAGGTTCTGGGAAAACTTCACTCCCCTGTTCCCACCACATGTACACCATGACATCCCTACCACCTGTCCCCTATTTTGCATCTCTAAACAGGTCATAAATGCCCTCGAAGGCCAAAAACACAGTATCTATGGGACCTGGTAACATCCCAGGCTGTATTCTACATGGGCTCCAACATGAATTAGCAACACCATTGAGTACTCTTTTCAATCACAGTCCAACCACCAGCTTCGTACAAGAAGAAAGGAAAACAGCCAACCATTACTCCCTTACACAAAGGTGGTGCTTCCACTGACCCTGAAAACTACAGACCTATTAGCCTGACTAGCCTTATCTGCAAGGCCATAAAGTGAATCATCATGGACCGTATCAACAAAAATATAGGTAATCTCCAAACACTTGCCCCTACTCAGTTTGTATTTGTCAAAGGGAGATCATGCCCGTTAAACCTGGTGAACTTCGAGACAGTCACCAAGGCCCTGGACGAAGGGAAATCTGTGCATACAGCCTACCTGGACATAGCCAAGGGGTTTGACACTATCCCCACTCAGACATCATTGATAAACTCACTCAACTAGGCATCAATCCTTATATCATTACATGGGTCATTAACTGGCTCACTGATAGAACTTGTACCGTCAAAATATGGGAATCCACCTCCAATAGCAGACATGTAACCAGTGGTGTTCCACAAGGATCAGTCCTGGGACCTCTACTGTTTGGAATCTATTTCTCCAAGTACAAGCAAAAACTAAAGGTATGTGTCTGACAAAGTTTGCTGATGACTCCAAACTGGGAGTGGACATAGAATCTCCAAATGATGTCAACATCCTACAAGAGGGTCATACACAAACAAATGATTGGTGCCAAAGTCACGGCCTTAAACTCGGTGCAAAACAGTATTATTATTCCTTTTGGTAAAAGGGATGTTCCTGCCAACTCCAACATCAATAGCAATACTTTAAGTACGCACTCAGTGGTGAAAAATCTGGGCACACAGGTTGACAGCAACCTTACCTTTGACTACCATGTCTCCACAGTGGTAAGAAGGGCATTTTATATTGTTCATCTCATAAGTAAAGTCACTGCTCCAGAAAAAAAGAATTTATAACCTCCCTGTACTCTTCCCTCATCAGGCCAATAATAGAGTACAACACCCCTTTTGATATGTACCTTTCCAAGCACCACAAGCAAGTGGAGAAACCACAAAGGTTCCTCAAGGAAAATTCAAGGTCTTCAGCATCTGTACTATGGGGATCATCTGAAATCACTGTCACTTTATTCGGTTTCATACAGACTACTCAGAGGTGATCTCTGCCTTGCGTACAAGGCAGTCTCAGACCCTGCTTTATTGGAAATGCTGCATATCCACAAGTTAAATGGTACATGGGTTACTAGCTCTAAACACCTTAACCTGGTACATGACAGTATTAAAACCTGCTGGAGGAACAGATTTGTCTCCCAGAGGTTACCACACCTTTGGAACAGACTCCTACTTCACGTCAAACAGAGCACCTCTTTGATCCTCTTCAAACGCAATCTGGATGACTGGATGGGTGACCATAAATTCACCCCTGAGGTTCCACCTGTGTCCCGCTTGGAAAGGGCCAATAGGTGCTGATCATGGAAATAAGAGTAAGAACATGGCTAGGCTTGTAAGGGCTCCAGGGCTATTAGCCTAGTAACTTCCTATGATCCTCTGAACTTCCTATGAAAACTTAAATGTAGAATAAGAGATAACAGGTTGGGAAGACAGTGTATGTTTAACTTTGGTATTACCATAAACTTGTTTAAGAAGGAAAGATCCAGAACTGGTCTCCATGATGCCTCTTTGGCACCAGAAACAAATATTCTCCTGTTTAAGGAGGTGGGACAGCTTCTATCACCCACAGTCGGCAGATGCTGAATGACAGGAGGGTAAAGAACAGACAAGTTTGATCTGATGGAATCACTAGAAAGGGAGAGATTTCCACTGCCATTTGTCTGAAACTATCTGTGCCAGAAAGAAATGGCGGCTCAGATTTTTGGGAAGGATGAAAGGCTAGCCAAGTGTGTGTGTGTGTGTGTGTGTGTGGGGGGGGGGGGGGGGATTGTGAAGAAAGTCATTCTAGCCTGCTAGACTGCCCTTTATTCTTGAGGAGGGGGTCTTCCTTTCTTCTTGGAACCTCCTCGCCATAGCTTTTTAACAGTCTACTTACCAGCAGGCTGCTCTGTCTCTATTTTACTTTTTGCATAAAATTATAGAGAAAGCATTAAATCCCTTGACAAACTGAGAAGGAGGGCTGAAAATCTATTCCCTGAACCTGCTTGCCTCTCTCATCACACTTAAAGAACCTCTGCAGCAAATGGTCCAAAAACCTACCTCTCCAATGGAAAATTCAAAATTTCAGCTTTCTGGAAGCAAACCTAAAAACAGTTCCAGTGACAGAAGCCCTGGAAGTAGCTTCAGCTGAAACAAACACATTTCTAAGAGTGGGTAGCCACATGAGAAACAAAAGAAAAAATACACAATATTTTTTCTCAGATGTGAGAAAAACTGTCATAATACTCATGTTTTTAAAAGTAGCAAACAAACTTTAACATACGCGTTTGACAAATGAGAAGTCATATTACAAGAAAACATTTTCCCTCCACATCTGTCAAAAAGCTTTGGAATTAACCAGACATTTAGCAGCAGCAGGGCTTACTCGATAAATCAATGGTAGAACTGATCTGGGGTTAGAATACAAAAACTTATAAGACTGACAAACTTTATACAAATCTATTTGCTTTCTTGGGGGTAGCAGGATGGCTGTCAGACAAGTTACAGGCTGTAATAAATACACCCCCAGTGCTGAAAGAACGTCTGAACTGGCACAGGTTTAGGAACTTTCTTGTTGCAATAAATCATAACATTTCTTAAGATGGAATGTCATTATGTTCCCACTGAAACAATGGATGCATTCTGGAAATTGTCTCAAAAAAGACATTCTTCAAAAGGAAATGTCAGAAGCCAAACTTTCCTCAAAATCAGAAACCTGAAGAGGAAAAAACAAAAGCTGTTACTTCACTAACATTTTTTGGTTCAAAATCTTGAAGATCCTTCATAAAATGAGAACAGTCTTTTTCTTTTACCAGAAACAGCAGATCCTGGGAGGGTCACATTACAGAACTAAACTCTGAGCTAAGCCCAATAAATCACTCCTGCCCAAAGTAACAGAGACAGAAGAAATCACGGGTCTAACCTTTTGCTTCTGACAGGTATTTCTGCAGCAGCAGCAGCCTACTTTCGACAGCCAAAACCACCCTAAGGGAGGCATCCCAGTCTGGCTAGCCAGAGAGGTATTCCTTGCTCCCTCTTATTTATTTATTTTCAGTTTAATGACCGGGGAGGTCCACTGGGCTCAAGGAGCCCTTTTTCAGTGGAGGCCTGGGGAGAAAAGCTCCACAAAACATAACAGACATAGTAACAATTAAACAATTAGTAAAAGTTATATAGTAAAATATAAGCACAGTAGAATATCAACATAATACTGTATACACTGCATATTTACATGTAAATACAATTAGAGGTCGATAATACAGAGTCATCATTATACTGAGGTTTTAAATCTTCTGAGAATGCTATGAAAGAAACATTTGTAAGAAAACAGTAAATATGATTGAACTCCTATTGGGTAAGGTGGAAGGTAGTTTATGTATATGTATGTATTCATGTATTAGGCAGGATTAGGTAGGTAGAGTGCAAGTGCATTTCCTGTTATTGGAGAGATAGGAATGGAGCTGGGTTTTGAAGTGATCAAAGTTATGAGAAATTCTTAGAGAGGGAGGAAGAGAGTTCCATTTTTTGGCCAAGGAAAAGGATAGGAGAAGCTGACCTGAGGGACTGTTTGGTTTGTATACAGAAATTTTTCCCACACCGACAGCTGCAAGGGACAGGTCTATCCCAGGTCCCTGGTGCTTGTATGAACTACACTACAGAGAGTCAAGGAAAAAAGATGAACAGTCTAAGGAGCCAAATATGGCCAAAGCAAAATCACACATCTGCAGCTGAAACACTTTAGCAGCCTGTGAAGTGGCAAAGTCTGCTTAACATTTTCTTTTTGTGGCTGAAAGAACAAGGAACTGCAGAACTGGCAAATTGTTCCGTGGCAAAGCCAACAAATATGCATGATTCCCAAGGAAGCTTGGCAGCACCACTCAGCAAAACAAGCAAGTAAAATTTTCCACCAAAAAGCACAGTGAAAAGCACTTCAAACATTTACCCAGACCACAAAAGTAAAATAACACAAGTTTCACTCAGCAAAAAATAGTTTTACATTATTTTTGTGTTTTTATTTTAATTAATTTATTTATTTTTTTACTACAGACCACTTCTAGCCACAACCAAAGCCGCAAGAGCAAGGATCAATACCACGTTTAAAATTTACATATGTGCATATACAAATGCATGCAGACACACAGACACACACACTGTATGAAAACATACAAATTCAAGTTCAGTTCAATCAGCAAGTGCTAAGTGACAGAAGACCAGAGAATCCTTTGACTTGTTTCAATTACAGATACTATTTTTTGGAAAGGATGGGGGTTGAAAGCCCACAGAAAATTCTGCTGTACAGTGCCAGAAGTGCACAGAAAGGCACTTTGCTTGCAGACAAAGATGTAGACGTAAATTGGGAGGAAAAAGGGGAGGGGAAACATCAGACAGAGAGCAGTACTTCATTCTCTGTTATGTCATGCCTATTATACTGTAGAAGTCCATTGGAAATGCAAACCACTCAGTAATGAGGCAGGTTAATTTTTAATTTTTTCCCCCAGAGAGCTCTTTAGTCTCATCCTGCATGTTTCATACTTACTAAACTTAACACAGAAAGAAGTAAAAAAGTGCACAAGGCTGACTCTTTGCCGGAGAGGTTAGCTGTTAATCTAAAAAGATGGCAACCTACATTCAACCTGGTGTGTGTGTGTGTGTGTGTGTGGGGGGGGGGGGGGGGGGGCAGTCAGCTCCCCCATTTTGGAGCAGGTATAAGAATTCTTCTTCTTTCAGCTTTTCTTGGTTAGGGGTCGCCACAGCGGATCTTCTGTCCGCTCATGACCTCATAGTGAAAACAGGAGGACATGAACCAAGAGTCTAAAATACTAAGGGAAACAGTTGCACAGTTTGTACTGCATGCAGAAGAGTGTGGTGCACAAATGAAAAAACACACCCCTGCAGTAATAAGAACGAAGTTCTTCTGTAAGAGTAAAGGAACAGAATGAATCACAGGGGACTGAAGATCAAAACATACAGTGTATGCAATTTTATACTGCACATCAAAATTATGCACACACAAACTATTTTGTAAAAATAGACCCATTCATGTAAGCTTGATTAGAAATTTATTTATTGTAATAAACATGGAATAAGTAATTTATTTTATTTATTTTATCTTGCATTTGATAACTGGGAAAGTCCGACTGGACACAGGTCCATTTTCAGTGGAGGCCCGGGGAGAAAAGCTCCAAATACAGTAGGGAGGGGGAGAACAGTATAAATTGTTCTCTTGGAGCTTTTCTCCCCGGGCCTCCACTGAAAATGGACTTGTATCCAGTTGGACTCTCCCGATCAACAGATGTAAAATAAAATAAAATAGAATAAATAAATCAAGAAACATTAAAACAGTAGCAAGAGATGTGATACAACACATTAAATACCACCACCAATAAATACTAAACAGTAGAATTATAAAATAATCAAAAAGTGATGTAATGCGGCAGATGAGTTGTCACAAATAAATAGCACTACAGCACATGACAATGTGCAGTTTTGTATGCACAAATATATAACAAGATACAGTCAATTTAAAAAGTTCAAATACAAGAAAAATTGTAATGTCAGACTTTTAGAAAGAGTCTGTTATGTTCACAATAACAAAAGGATTGGTACTTTTCCATTAAACCCCTACCACACGTCTTAGGACCAGGACTGGCGTGTCTCGCCGTGTTCCTTTCCCCACGGCTTGATCTCTCACAGACCTTGGAGCCTTCCCTGTCTTCCAGCATCCTCCCCTTAGGACTGCATGTCTGTGGCCGTATCTGGCCTTGCTTCTATCCGCAGGGGTTGGGATCAGCACGGCATTTTTCGCACACCTTGCAATCTTGCCTGTCTTCCAGCATCCTCCCCTTCCCGCTACATATGTGTGGGTGATTTCTTTCTCTTGATTTAGGACTGCGCTGTTTTCACAGACCTTGAAGTCTGACCCTACCTTCTCTTGCGGTGTTGGGGATCGTTCTTTTCAGAAGGGGTGTCAGGGATGACGGCCACCTACATCAAGAACAAGGAATCACTCACGGAGATGCTGTGGCAAGGGGAGGACGGTGGAAAAAAACTCGAACTGCGGAAGGCAGATCGTGGTGTCCACATCATCTGTCGACATGGGATGGCCGATGGCCAAGCAATCCTCTGCTGGTACACCTCAGGAACCCATCGGGCCCATGTCACACTTTCTCCCCAGAAATCGGGGGGGGGCTACACTACGCTGCCAATGCACGGCTGAGCGAATTCAGCCCATGTGTCTGAAGGATCTGCACAGCTGTGGAGTACTTGCCAAAATAAATAAATCAGTCATGTTCTTAAACCTGTGAGTCTCCTTTTTGTTCCCCAAATAACAAGCTTTAAATAACACAAGACAACAGACCTTTCAACTGTTGAAAAACTTAACAGTTGAAATACTTATCAATTAAATACCTTGTAGGTCTCAGAATGAGTGACCTAGGGGTGGCAGCCTGTACAATATTCTGTTTCAATGCGGAAACACAGGACAAAACAAGAGATGAAGGCAGTGTACCATTACTGTATTAAGAGCTGAGGAATAAGGTGAGACACGCCGATCTGGGACCGAAAACGCATGGCAGGGGTTTAACGGAAAAGTACCAAAGGATCTTTAACATACGTCGTGAAGCTATAATGGAAGCAGTAGCAGCAAGAAGGAGAAAATCTGAAAAAAAGACGCAGATTGTGGCTTAATAGTATTCCTCTCAACCTCTTGGTGGAAGAAATCTAGGCAGAGCCACAAATAATTGGGGTGCAAAGACCCAAAATAGGGCAGATTTTAAATATTTTACCTTACAAGCTCAGAAAAGTTGGTTGAACAGCTGGTTATGTATTCGTATGTATTTCTGACGGATATGAAACCTGAAACCAGCTCAAATATCTGTTGTTATTTAGTGACTTCGATCTCAAATGATTTGCCAGAAAACTACAATTTTATGAGGAAAAGACCTAAAAAAAGGGGAGGCAAAATCTGGACATTCGAGAGATATGCTTAACAGGTACTAAAACACAAAAGGAGGTGTGCCATTCTGTAAAGCCTAATGCATTAACAAGAACAGGTAATACAGGTGCAACTAAATGGCAAGGCTAACAGCATAATGCCAAAAACGAAAATGATGTGCAGTCTAACACGAGAATAACCTTTGCATAAGGGTTTGCAAGCACATCTGCAGCTTTAAAGAAGTAAATTAATTATGCAATTCTACCTTAATGGCGATCATTGATCGCGACACACACGTGACGGAAAGCAAGACCTGGAGTTGACAAGTCAGCATCAACCTGCATGCTGAAGTAATTTTAAG
This sequence comes from Protopterus annectens, assembly GCF_019279795.1. Classification (NCBI taxonomy): domain Eukaryota; kingdom Metazoa; phylum Chordata; order Ceratodontiformes; family Protopteridae; genus Protopterus; species Protopterus annectens. The sequence goes on along the minus strand of NC_056731.1, from coordinate 176,705,880 downwards.
TATTAAACAGTCTGTTACGTTCTACATACCATGCAGGTAAACTACCACATAGCACAAGATCAAAAGGCAGCCTGCTGTACCCCATAGCGTTTCAGAGTACTTATTTATGACCGGCATTCAGCAAAACAAGAGAAGCAAAATCGCATCATGTTACAGGTGGTAATCATACAACTGGGGGAAAAAAAGTTCCACAGTAAGTTAAGCCATGCCCCTGACAATTTGCAGTACTACGTACCATCTTCTGTTTGCCTACAAGACCCCATATTATATCATACAATAATAAAATGTCACTGAATTCAAAAATATTTTTTGCTCAATCCAAGACTTGGACACTATACCATTTGATAGCACATTACAACTTTAAGAATGCTCACTCGATACACAATTACAACCAAGATATCTACCCAGGATCAATCACCGCATCAGCTCCTATCCTGACAATTTAATTCTACGCCGGGATACTCCAGAAATATCACTTCCTTGTCTTGCTGGCAAAAGCCACAACCACTCAAACTCCAACCCAACAGGAGATTGTTAACCAGGTGGTCATTATCCACAGGGAAAGTACTCAAGAGAATATGCAACCTAAGTCACTTATTCTAGTGAACGCTGCCAATAAAAAGGGGATCTATAACATTTACTCACAGTTTAAGGTGTTCGTAGGTCGTCACCATGTTTACTCTCATTTCCTACTGACCCCAGTGACGTGAAATTACGTAAGCTGAACTACGGCTGTTAACGAAGGACAAACATATTGCTCGTAAACGTTGAGGTGCCTAGGCTACACTACAAAAGGTTAGATATGTTTGTGTTAGAGAAACAATTTGTGATTAATTTCTTTAAACGTTGAGTTTAAGTTAACATCTACCGATGACTCATAATAAAAATGCGAATTATTTATCTAATTGAACGTTTGCATTATTTCAAAAATAGAGTTCTGGCAAGCTGTTTGCAGGTGGGCCAGTGGCGCAATGGATAACGCGTCTGACTACGGATCAGAAGATTCTAGGTTCGACTCCTGGCTGGCTCGCAAACGTTTTTCATAGTTCAACCTTTCTCAAGCATTTCGGATTAACGCCTTCTGTATTTTCGTAGTGTAGTATATTATTATTATGAACAATAATTTGTTTTCTCTTTTCCCCATCTCCAAACAAATACGTCAGTATTAATAGTGTCAGTCATTATTTGCGTACGAAAATATAGTTCTAAAATTGTCAGGATACTTGGAGTTTTCGACAAATTATTATCAGTATGCAAAAAATACTACGCGTATTAGCTGAATTATTCATAAGCACTCTGCGATATTTAAATGTACAGATAGTAAATAAGGCAATATTCGCTGGCATACTGAACTTGTCCAACAGGCCTGAGCATTCTTGAAAAAATATTTTAACAGCAAGGATATACATTAGTACTGTACATGTGCGCTGTAGTAAATACAGGAAAAATGTGGAGCACCAGGTCCCAGTCGTCAACATATTTGATGTCTCCATAAGGTCTTATAGGATAAACATTCCACTGTTAGAATAGGCAGTCTCAGAAGATAAATTATCATAATTATAACACTGCATCAATTTTGCGTTATGGTAGAAATTACAGACAGTAAATCTGGTGATTGTAAATGTTAAAATCACCTTGACTCTTACCTCTCAATGGTACAGATTTTCACAGAATGTTAAGATTTTTGCTTCATGTTTTTAGTCTGCTTCTCATAAAATTGTGTTTTTCTGGCAAACTATTGAGGGTTGGTCAGAAAATAATGACAGACATTTGAGTTTCAGACTTCATACCCTTCAGAAAATGAATGCTAATGCAAAGCCTGCTATTCTAATTTTCTACGTTTGTAAAGGAATATTTAAAAATTGTTCCTATTGTTGGGCCTTTGTCCCTCATTATTTATGACTTTGCCCATATTTATTGCTCTAAGAGGTTGAGAGGTATGCCTTGACTTGGCTCCCCTTCCCCACAAATGTTGCCCCCTCCTCCAGAACACTCAGGGTAGACTTGACAATATCCTTGGGAAAGGAGGGGGTCCCAAGCTTCATAGTCACCATTAATCTCAGCTGTCCATCCACATAGCTTTCAACCTGTTAGCACAAAATATCTGGACAAAGACAAAAATAATTGGGGGGGGGGGCAAAGCCCTAACAATAGGGGCACATTTTAAATATTGCTCTTAGAAACTTATAAAGTTGCTAGAATAAAAGGTCTTTTGTTACCATGCATTTTCTGAAGGATATGAAGTTTGAAACTCAAATGCCTGTCATTAGTGAATTTGATCCTTACTGATTTGCCACATAAATCCAGAAAAACACAAATTTTATGAGGAACAGACCCAAAATATGAGTAAAAAATCTGGGTATTCTGCAGAAAATCTAGACAGTTTAGAGGTATATTCCATATCTAGAAAAAAAGTTGGACATTGCAGTAAATACAAAAAACATTACCTGCACTGTAAATATAAGAGCTGTGAAACAGGCAGACAAACAAACCAACTTTTACTGTTTATGAAAGAGAAAAGCTGAGAGTTTCTGTGTAGCACATGGTGTGTGGCAGTTGCACTCCAAAATCAGTAATATACATAGGTTCATAGGTTCATAGGTTCATACTAGGCTATCTGCCCAAGGGCATTTATAAGCCTAGCCCATAGTTATGTGGCTTTCGCCACCCCTTTAGTTTGAATAAAAACTATGCCTATCATTTTGCTGTGCCTCTGTCAAGCAGTGACGCTGAAGTAATCCCTGGGGTATATCTGCAATCTCCCATCCATTGGTCAAGATTCCTCTTGAACAAGACCAGAGAGGTGCTCTGCCTCACATGTACCGGGATTTTGTTCCACAGCATAGGGAGTCTCTGGGTGATGAATCTGTCCCTCCAGCACGTTCTATTTATAACCTTGTCAAGGTTTAAGTCTCCCACCTTGTGGTTCTGAGGGATCTAGATTTTTGAGGTGAAGCATATTCATCAAATCTGGGTTTGACATGGCCTTATATGTCAGGCACAGGTCACCTCTGAGCAAGCGGTATGAGACTGAATAGAGCTGGAGTTCTTTCAGTCGGGCAGCATAAGACATATTTTTGAGACCCTTTATCCTTTTGGTGAGGAACTTTTGGGGCCTTTCAAGCTGCAGCAGGTGTCTGGTCAGATACATTCGAACGGGCATTGTACTCAATCATAGGTCTAATAAGTGATGAGTACAGGGGACGATGACCTCCCTTGATCTAGATGTGAATCCCTTCATGATCAGGTGGGTGATATAGAAGGTTTTCCTAACTACTTTAGCAACATGAGTGTCAAACGAAAGGCTACTGTCAACCTGGGTCCCCAGATCTCTGATGACTTTTTCTGTGCTCAGTGGATTGCCACCTATATGGTAGCTAGGGGTAGCCTTGTTTTTCCCAAAGGGTATGACTATGCATTTTTTGGCGTTTAACTTCAGGCCATGGCTCTGGCACCAGTTATCCATTTCTGTGAGGCCCTTCTGAGGGATATCTGTGTCAGATGTGTTTTCGACTATGGCGCCCAGTTTGCAGTCATCTGCAAACTTTGTCAGCCATAACCCTCCTGTGTTTGCTTGTACTTCAGAAAAGTAGATGCCGAACAAGAGTGGACCCAGGACTGAGCCCTGTGGGACACCACTTGTGACAGGCTTTGAGTCTGACATGGCTCCAGCAACTCTGACCCTGTGGGTTCTGTCACTTAGCCAGTTTGCAACCCATCTTGTGATGTATGGGTTTACATTCAAGCTGATGAGTTTTTCGATGATACCTGAGTGGGGTATTGTGTCAAGGCCTTTGCCAGGTCGAGGTAGGCTGTATGGACTGCCTTTCACTCATCAATGGCCTTGGTGACTGTCTCGAAAAAGTCAACCAAGTTTAAGAGGCAGGATCTGCCTTTGACAAAGCCAAACTGAGTTGGATCCAAAGTCTGCAAGTTCCCTATGTCTTTATTTATGAGTTCCATTATGATCCTCTCCATGGCTTTGCAGATAAGGCTTGTCAAGCTAATGGGGCGGTAATTTCCAGGGTCTGTGGAGGCACCGCCCTTATGAAGTGGGACCAAAGTCGCTGCGCCACTCCTTGGGTACGTATCCTGAGGTGAGGCTAAGATTAAACAGCTGTCCTAACTGTGGGTTTAATTCCTCATTGAGTTCATGAAGCACACAGCCGGGGACACCATCCGGTCCCATGGATGCTGTGTTTTTGCCTTAGTGAGGGCAGTTCTCACCTGGGCGTTGGAGATGTTTGGGGGCTACAATCCTCTGGAATAGATATCTCTCCTTTGGGGAGGGGAGAAGTTTGCACTGAACCTGTCAGCCAGTATGTTGGCAATGTGTGTAGGTTCAGTAATTTTCACATCATTTTGAACTAATTCTGAGCATATCTGGGAGTTTCCTCCTAGGTTTCTAACATAGCTAAAGAAGGCCTTATGATTCTCTTTAGAGTCCTTGGCGATTTTTCTCTCAAAATTTGCCTTGGATGATTTTATGAGAGCTCTTAGTTTTTTACTTATAATGATCAAAGGTGTCTTACCTTTCAAGGATTTTGCTCTATCTTGTAGTAGCTTCCTCCTTATGTTGTAGAGCTTGTTTATGGCTGGGGTCCACCAGACTGGACGCTTGCCTTTGGTACAGAGAGTCTTAGTTTTGTTTGGGATTGCCTGATCCATGCAGTCCTGTAGGTGCTGGTAGAAGGCATTTGTAAGTGATTCAGCGGTTTGAGTAATGTTTACCACTGGCTCAGGGGCCTTAAAGGAGACCACACTAGTTTTTAGAAGTGTGAAATCGGCTTTTGAGAAGTTTTTCACTGTGGTCTTTTTTGTTTCAGGGGGGGCGGGGATGAGGACCTCCAGCGAGATTAGTTTATGATCTGATCTCACCAGTGAGGGTATACTTCGGTGTTGAACATTTTGATCCCATGTTCGTGATGATGAGATCAAGTATGTTTTCTCCTCTTGTGGGGATGGTGACTAGTTGTTCCATGGCATTTGAGTTTATGAACTCCAGGAATCTTTGGGTTAGAGTGTTTGGGCTTGAGTAGTGTTCCCAGTCTATATTAGGGTAGTTAAAGTCACCTAGTATGATGGTGTTTGGAGATACATTTATCCCCTCCAATGTTTTCAGGAAGGCCATGTGAGGTTCCTGAGTTTGAGAGAGTGGCCTGTAACATGCTACAAATTGCAGAGCAGTCTTGCCTATGGTTAATTGCACCTGGATGGTCTCCGATGCATCATGCGTTGCCACCAACCTTGAGGTGTGGGTGTCCTTTATGAATATGGACACCCCCCCTCCTTTCTTGGTGTTGTCCGGATTTTGGGGCCGGAACGCATGATATGATATGATACATACATGATATGATACATAGTAAAAATGTAGTACACATATAATTAAAATGTTTGGAATAGTAGAGTTAGCTCAGTAACTAGGTTTATAGATGTAAGAGAGAAGCAAAGAGAAAGCATGGCAGTGTTTACATACATTTGTTATACATATTTACTACACACTTTTAGAGTTGTTATTGTTGTGTAGTAACAACCCCAGCCTCTTAAATAAGTTATAAAGAGACCTCATCAACCAGTAAGCTATCATTTTAATTCTAAAATACTTCTGTATCATAGCTCTCAATGAATTGGGAACAAATCTAAAAATAATCAGTGACACTTTTAAAATATTAACCCTTTTAACTTGAGATGTTAACAGAATAACAAAATATGAATTAATACACATTTTCTAAAGCAAAACAACTCTACAAACTCTAATTATTATCATTGTTTGTTAAGTGTAATTTACCACCTCTTCTCCAAAAGTCACAAGTTTTAAGAGGGATTAAGAAGGATATCCATGAAAATCAGGGACTTTTGAGAGATATGATAGGGGCATGTCTTAAGCTCTAGAAAATATTGAGCTTACATAGTAAAAATGTAGTACACATATAATTAAAATGTTTGGAATAGTAGAGTTAGCTCAGTAACTAGGTTTATAGATGTAAGAGAGAAGCAAAGAGAAAGCATGGCAGTGTTTACATACATTTGTTATTAAAGTAGATGTGGTCACATTCCGCTGTGAAGTGCTACATAGTTACATGTGCATTTCTATATACTGCATTTAACTCAACTGGGTGTTTGCTTTCGGGGATTTTTTTTCATAACATGCAGTTCTTTAACCTCCTGTGTTGTTTTTAATCAGCTGAACTTCACTGGTTTCACATAGTTCATTATTTGCTTACAGAAAGTTACTTACATTTACTATATTTGCTGTGGTGATGTCATCTTCAGTGAATCTTATACAGGGTATCAGTATTCAATGGAAAAAGACTGTGACTGGGCAACCAAACTTCTCTTTCAAGCATGCCTTGAAACAGTCTATAATGCTTGACAATGTGCTATGTGCTGGACAGGAATTACCTACTCAGGATGTGTATCTGAATGTATACTGCTGTCTTTTCATGTGTGCTGTCAAAAGAACACATTAAGTTGATCTTTTGACCCCCCCCCTTTGACCCTGCAGATCAACTTTGCAGACTCCCCACCCCTTGCGAATTCCTGGATCCACACCAGGAAAGTGATAGAGAGAGTAACTGCAGAGAGTCAATTCATGTTCATAGGTACAAGGCCTATATAATGAAGTTATTAATGGAGTTCACATTACTTTGGGAATGGGTGGGAGTCGTATAATAGAGGACTTAGTTTTCTAGGTGTCCAAGTAAGAAGACTTGCATTATTGCATTTGCAGTTATAATGATTTATGGGTTCATAGGTGTTTACTAGGCTGATGACCACAAGGGCCTTTTTAAGCCTAGCCATGTATCCCAAATATTTTTCAAGTTCTGGTACCATTGATAAGTGTAACCAGGGGCTTCTGAGATGAAATATTTACAAGCATGGGCCTGGGAGATGAACCATATACAGACTGTCTGTGCCATTTGAGACATATGTGCCAAACTAGGGATGAATTTCCTGTTCTCCATCCAGTTGCCTTAGGTTTGGGAGGAACTCTGCTTAACGGGAGCCTATTCCAGACAAGGGGTAGTCTCTGGGATACATACTTGTCCCTTCGCCAGGTCCTGGAAATTGCTAAAGATCTGAAGTTTGAGTAGTTTTTGATGTCTGTGAGAGTGTGGGGAAGGGGTTGCTATAGTTATGAGGCTAGCTCAGAGAAGCTGATGTCAGAACTGTAGTTTTGTAGCTGGTGTTTGTAGTGAGGGTCCAAAAGAAGCATGGATTCTGAGGTTATAGACTGGAATTTGAGTAATGAGTTTCATTGCCACTGGAGAAAGGGTGTCTTGGAGCAATTTGAAGATTAGAGAGCTAACCAGTAGGTTAGTTCTGACTCTAACAGGTAGCGAGGTAGCCTTTGTTAGTGAGAGTCAGTAATGTTCATTCAGAGGGGAATTTGCGATAAAGTAGAAAATGTTATTTGAGAGTGTTTGCAGAATTGTTATATTTTTGATTGAGGTTCTGATGAATGGAGGTACGCTGTATTCTAGTTATACAAGTAGATCACCTTTGTCAGTTGCAGCCCTGACTGGAAGAGACAAGACCTGTGATTTTTTTGTGCCCAGAAGAGAAGATAATTTTGGTTCTGAGCTGTTGAATGCGTTCCTGGAAGCTGAAAGCTTGATCCAGCCAGATTCCCTAGGTTCCTAAATAAAGGTGTTGTATCTATATCTATGATATTGTTATCTTGGTCTTTGATATCAAGTTGGAAATGGGGCTTTAGCCAGTCTTTTCTTGGATCCAAAGATCATATATTTTTTTTTCTCTCAAAATTTTTTTTATTTTTCAAATACATTTGAATGAATTCCATAGTATTTATACATAACATCTTAAATAACTATGTACACTATTTACATTAGCCTGACACTATAACAGATCTTAATGTATACAGTTACTTTATAAGTATGTCCAATCCATTATCAGAGTGTCTGATCAATTATTGTATAGTGTCAATCAACGATAAGACTTTCCCCAAGGGTTGTTGACAAATGGATACATTCTTAGCTCTTTAATTTTAATTTCCAATAATGCTGTGGTCATCAGTAGGCTGTAGAAGTCTTCCAAAATTGGTATTGTGTTTGTATTCCATCTTCTTGTTATACATTTCCTTGAAATTGCAACTATAGTCCATACTAGATACATGTTTGACCTATTCAAGTGAGGACCTTTGTTCACATTTAATAATACAAGAGCTTTAGTTAAATAAAATGATTCATAAAGCTTGCAGAAAGTTACAAATACCATTCCAAAATGGCTTAATTTTAACACAATCAAAGAAAATGTGGTTCCAATCTGCATTGTGTACTTGCTTACATCTCCAACATATTTCTTTTATGGAAGAACTAATTGTACTGATTCTATCTGGGGTTAAGAATGCTCTGTGCAAGCATTTCCAATTAAAAACTTTCCAGAATTGTGTAAAGGATGTATATTTTATTGATAATAAGATATTTGCTTTAATATCTTCAGTTAACTGTATTGAGTGCCCTTTTGTTATATATTTCCAATATGAGGTTTTGGGTGTTGTTTTATAGTTTATCAATATTTTGTAAAAGTTTGAAATACTGTTTCCCATGTCAAACTCATTATATAGGATTTCATATATGTATTTCATAAATTTAGGTATTTCTTTAAATGAAGAATTGCTAATTATTCTACTTAAATCTTGGAATATGACAGAATACTCTGTAAAGTTAACCAGTCCTGTTATGGAATTTTGTGTGTTGTTTCGATTACTTGCATATCTAAAACTTTTAGTTCTTTGATACATTGGAGCCACCAAACAAATTCTTTCTGTTCCCAAGAATTAATAATTTCTCTATATATTTTATGTGGAAAGTTCTTTGTGACTATAAATGATGTTAAAAGATCAAACCAGATTTTTAAATCTATATTTGCATTAATAATGTTTCTAAATGAGTCAATGTAATAATTAATCATACACGTTTTAGTGTGTTTTGTTATATTGCATACTAATACATATTATGTGCCATCACAAATTATTTTTATCTGTTGTTTGAATTTCTTTTGCAAATCAAATTCATTTATTGATATTACAGTTAGTAATTCTTTCCAATTTGCAGTGGAATTTGGACTTATCCAATCTCAGATTGTTTTAGATATTGATGCTTTTATATACTTTTCTATATCAGGAAAGTTTAATCCTCCCTGTTTCCATGATCTGATATGATGCATTAAAGCTATTCTGTTTCTTTTGGGAAACCATAAAAATTTTATTAGGCATGAATTATTTTCTTTAAGTATATTCCTTTCTGGTAACAGTTGTATTGCCAAAGTGCCATCGCAAATTATTTTTATCTGTTTGAATTTCTTTTGTAAATCAAATTCATTTATTGATATTACAGTTAGTAATTCTTTCCAATTTGCAGTGGAATTTGGACTTATCCAATCTCAGATTGTTTTAGATATTGATGCTTTTATATACTTTTCTATATCAGGAAAGTTTAATCCTCCCTGTTTCCATGGTCTGATATGATGTATTAAAGCTATTCTGTTTCTTTTGGGAAACCATAAAAATTTTATTAGGCATGAATTATTTTCTTTAAGTATATTCCTTTCTGGTAACAGTTGTATTGCCAAAGCTATATATAGGATATTGGACAGTAAAACCATTTTTATTAACTGTAATCTATCTTCAAATGTTAATATTATTTTGTTCCATTTTTCCACAGAGATTTTAATTGTATTGATGATATTATTGTAGTTTTTTTAGACTAATTCATTATTATCCTTGCATAACTCAATTCCTAAATATTTTAAGGTAGATTCTTGTTTCCCTATGATGTGATCCCCCTTAGTCTGCAGTTCTTTTTTTTATTTAAAAATAAAAATTTTGATTTATTGAAATGGGGTCCTGAAGTCATGTGAAATTTCTCAATTAATATATCTAATTCTTCTAAAGTCTCTTTTGTATTAGATAATGTTAGTAATATGTCATCAGTAAATAGCATTACTTTAGAATTGTATTGTTCATAAACATCTATTCCTTTGATTTTTATATTGTTACGAATTGAATCTGCCAATATTTCAATAGCCAGAGGAAATTGAATTGGTGACTTGTGACATCCTCGTTTAGTGCCTTTTGTTATATGTATAGATTCAGAGGTAAAAGGACCTAACTTGACATATGCTAAATTATTTGAATATATATTCTTTAGGAGATGAACAAAGGAATCAGGAAATTCAAATAGCATTAGGATTTTGAATAAATAGTCCCAATTTAGGGAATCAAAGGCTTTCTCTATATCTAAGCCAATTATGAGTTTTTTTTTTGTTTTCTTTATTAACATAATCTATAAGAGAAATTATCCCTTTAATATTGTCATGTGTGTGTCTACGATATATAAATCCAGTTTGATCATTATTTATTGTTTTGGATAGTGGTGTTTTCATTCTGTTAGTTAATATTGTCATACATATCTTATAGTTATTATTTAATAATGATATAGGTCTATATGAGGTACAGAGATTTGGGGATTTGTTTTCCTTTAGGATTGGTGTGATTAAGGAATATCTCCAAGAGGATGGTATTAAAACTTGTGACTGAATTTCTAATAGAGTTTTATGGAAGAGGGATAGTATCTTTGAAGGAAAACATTTATATATTTCCATAATTATGCCATCTATACTTGGAGCTTTATTATTTTTACCCTCTTTTATTGTATCTGTAATTTCTTTATAGGATGGGTGCTTGCAGATCTAGTTTTAATTTTTCTGGTATTTTTTTATATTAGAACATTTTTTATCTAGATTTAATTGATCTATATATATATTTTCTTTTTGGAAATGTTCCATATACTGATTTCTATAGGCATCAAGAATGTCACCTATATCCGAGACATTTTTCCCTTTCTTTTCATGGAAGATACTTTTAATGTTATTAGCTTTTGATTGTATTTTGATTCTTGTGGATAAATTATGTAGATATTTGGGAGAAGTGGCCAAGGTATTCATTTTTAGTTTTTCTACAGCTAAACTAGTTTTATGTGTTAGAATTTTATTGTATTTATTGTTTAATACTTCTACTTTCTTTTTCATCTCCAAATGATTTTGATTTTTTTCAGCTTTTACTGACAAATGTTTGGATTGTAAATCTAACAATTCAGAATCCGATTCTCTGATTTTTTTATACCAAGAGTTTTACCATATATGTAAGCTTTCAATGAGTCCCATATCATTATTTTATTTATCTCTGAGATGGAATTAATATCTAAGAGAAACTGTAATTCAGATACTAACCAGAGTTTGAACTCTAATTTTAGTTATATATGCTGTAATTCTGGAGTTAAAGATTAATGGTTTGTACCCATTTTGAAGTTTTAGTATCAATGAACTATGGGCTGAAAAGGGGCAGGGTGTGACTGAGAAATTAATGATTTTAGAGTGTATGTCACGGGCAGCAAATATTTTATCTATTCTAGTTTGGGTACCAAATCTGTGGTCTTGATGGGAAAACAACAAAGATTTTAAATTTGAAAGTATCTACAAGATGAAATGATTCTACCAACTTGTTTAAAGCATTTGATATAGCAGATGTATGCATAGGTATTTTATTTGTGGTTTCAGAAATATCAACTATACAGTCAAAATCTCATCCTAACATTAAGTTGCCTTTATAATTATTGGAAATGAAATCCAAGTGTTTTTAACAGTTCCTGTTCCAATGCCTGGGAACCAGTATAGATTGGCTAGGGTCCATATTCTGTTATTATATTGTATTACTAATGCCATAAAGCCTTCTTTATCTTCATACTTAAATGATTTCTGGGTTAATCACATTTATTTTCCATAAAATTGTTACCCTTTTTGTCTTTGTCTTATAAGTGGATTGCATCAGTATGATATATTCCTTAGGATTCCATTTGTAATTGTCATTTGTTTTGAAATGAGTTTCTTGAGGAAGACAATTTGTGCTTTGTTCAATTGTTATTTAAAGATAATAAAGTTAAATCCATCTTAGGTTATTTAGACAATGTATTTTTTGTTTTATTGTGACTATTAAACATTTTCCTCTGAAAACTATAAAGTATATGTTTGAGCTGTTAAAGGAAATTATCAGTTTTATACTTTGAGTGTTTACCAATAAAGTAATGTTTTGGTTAGGCATACTAAAAATGTTTTTGTGAAATAAATTTAAATTAGTAAATGTTAACAAAACTAAGATCCGCACTAGCCATGGAATGAAAATCATTCCTAATCTGATGTATAAACCTAAATCCATCAGATTATCACTCATACCTTGACAATCCAGAACATCTGAGCTCTATAAATTGAATTACCATATGGAGAATATTTGTAATAGGAATAAGAAATATTTATATTATTTTGAACAGCTATAGTACTATTGTAGATTAGACAGAAATCTAATACAATATAAATGTCTACTTATTGTATAAGCAATTAATATTTACATGAAAGATAGATGACAAGCAATTAAATCATAGTAAAGTAGGATGTATCATATATAAAACCTCAGTAAAAAGCACACAGTTATTTAACATATTCACCCTTATTGATGAAGTCTTTCAAAACGTATTACTTAATATAAATAGATGATAATAATATTTATACCTAATGTTTATAATAAAATTTATTTTACTGGATATATCAGAAGTTATATTTCATTGTTTGCCAGCATTTAAGTAATCACTTTGTTTGTTGCTAACTTACTAAAAGCATCAAGTTTGTTTTATATGAACATTGATAAAAGTTAGTGCATTTTAATTATTAGTGCATCCCTCTTTCCCCATTTCCTACACATAAGGATATTCATAGCTCTCATTTCTTATTATAAAATAGGTTAAAAACAACAAATTCACTTATTGTGATTAATGATTACAAGTTCCCTTTCCATATTCATGAATTACCATTTTATGGCATATACTGAAAGTTTTTAGATTTAAATAGCAACATTCTATTTTGTATAATCAGCAAAGGTTAAACTGAGTGATTATTGTCAATTTAGTGCTATTTGTTCAGAATGTGATTGCTACATTCTGTGACATTCCTAGCTCATGCTTCTATTGTTTCCCTTAAACAACTTTGTCAGTTTGATGTCATGTATACAACATTAGTTACTTTGGTAACAGCTTAAGTATTATGTATGGTCAAGATGGGTTACAAAACCACATTTCAAGTTAAAGCAATTATATGACTTGTTATGCACATTTACTTATATGAGAAAATCATCATGCGGTTCCCCTTGATGTTCAATATAGTGTATGTCATTTATGACAAGTTAAAAGAGTAGTGTTATTATACACAAGCCCATGCTATTAAACTGAGCGTCTATTGTCAATTTAATACTATTTGTTCAGAATATGATTGTTGCATTCTGTGACATTTCAAGTTCAGGCTTCTATTGTTTCTCTTGAACAACTTTGCCAGTTTGATGTCATATATAAACATTACTTACCTTGGTAACCGCTTAAGTATTATATATGGTCAAGATGAGTTACAAAAACTACAATTCAAGTTGAAAGAATTACATTACTTATTACGCATATTTACTTATATAAGAAAATCATCATGCTTCCCATTGATGTTCAATGTAGTGTATGTCATTTATGACAAGTTAAGACAGTAGTGTTATTATACATAAGCCCATGTTATTAAATCCTGTCTTTAATATCTAATTTCAGCAGACTACTTCATCTTATATGACGATTATATATTTTATGTCTAGATTTACTGAAATCATACATTACATAACTACTGTGTGTGATTTTTTTTTTGTTTTTGGCTGTTGCTTAGTTATTTGAGAGACCACAAGCTGCAATGCTTATTCTTATTATTAGCTCCTTCCAAGCATGTTTATACAGTTCATAGACTTTAAACTATGAGACCCTTCTAGTTTCTTATTTGTTATAAGTATATTTCCATCCTTACATACACACATGTCAGTACTTCAAGCGTGGGCAACAATACCCATCCAGTTTTGCCAGAATACCATTCACTAGTTCATGTGGTGTGTTTCCAGGCTGTTCTTAAAATATCCAAACCGATACTTATCCTGTTCCATTTTACCAGCCTGTTCCGTGCAGTGGCCACTCTGTCAGTGAACCACTCAACACACCTTCCATTCTCACAGATATTTCCATGAAAGAAATCTGATGACTCTGTAGCACTTCCTGGCAACCCCAAACACACCTAGAATCAGCTATGCCCATATGCCCAACACGTCTGAGCAAGCTCACCTCCCAGACCACTGCAAAGGGTTCTGCACAAGACCAAGTGCTCTTACTCTTTCACAATAACTCAGACTTCCACTCTTATGTAAGTCCTTAATGTGTTTGGACCAAAATACAGTTTAAATATAAAATTGCGCTTATTATTTATTTATTTATTTTTTTTTTTATCAAGAATCAACTTAATGAGCTAAACAAAGTGTTGGGAGACCATCAGTATGTGTACATGTGGTTTAAAATGTGTGTGTATATATATATATATATATATATATATATATATATATAATTTTTTTTAAATTTTTTTTTTAAACAAAAAACATTGCCGAGAATCATCTTGGAGGCTCCTCAGAGCCATTAAGCATTATCTTCACTCTGTCTCCATTACCATAGCAACCTGGGAGCGTCTGTTTCTGTTAGTGCGTCTGTGTACTGCATACCAGAGTCTCGCGATGCACCTGAAGCAAAGCTTCACTTCACTGCAACTTCAAGCCTAAATTCCCTCCCTTTCAGCGAGGCAGCAGCCAGGAAAAGAACGGAGAGCAAACAGATAAAAAAAAAAAGAAAAAAAAAACCTCCCAACAAGCCGCAACAACAGGAGACAACACATTCCTCCAGCCTTCCCACCTCTCACTCAGCAGATGTATAAACAAACTATTCTCTGCCAAAATATCCCAAATCACAGCTCCATCCACCCCCTTCCCCCTGGATCCAGGCTAAAACACCAAATGTCTCTTCCTAATACACAAGTATCAGTAAACCTCGATCACAAGCCACAACCCACAGCTTCCTGGAGATGAAAATGGTAACATACAACAGCTGCCAGACACAGCTACATCCACACACACCATGTCAGGCTTAATCAAACAGTACTTAAAGCTATGATACCTATCATAATTGATATTAACTATGTTTAGACAGAATAATAATGACATTTGTACTAGCTGCCAGACACAGCTGCATCCACGCACACCATATCAGGATTGATCAAACAGCACTCAAAGCTATGATACCTGCCATAATTGATATTAACTATGTTTAGATGGAATAATAATGACATTTGTACTAGCTGCCAGACACAGCTGCATCCACGTACACCATATCAGGATTGATCAAGCAGCACTCATAGCTGTGATACCTGCCATAACTGGATACCTGCCATAATTGATATTAACTATATTTAGGGTCATGGGTTCATAGGCAGGTACTAGGCTATTGGCCCAAGGGCCTACGTAAGCCTAGCCAACAAGGTTCCCTGGTTTACTCCACCCACTAAAGTTATTGTCCTGTGTCACTGTTGAGCAGAGACACAGAAATGATCCCCGGGGTGTATTTCCTATTTCCCATCCACTCATCAAGATTTTTCTTGAGTGCTAATGAAGAACTTTGCTTGACTTAGATGGGTAGCCTGTTCCAGAGTATTGGCAGTCTCTGGGACAGGAATCTATTCCTCCAGCATGTCCTGTTTATTGTGGTGACAAGATTTAGGTCCCTAGAGCATGTAGATCGGAGGGATTGGGATTTCTTTAGGTGTAGCATGTCCAACAGCTCTGGGTTTGACATAGCTTTATATGTTAGGCAGAGATCACCTCGGAGTAGACGATATGCTACGGAGTAAAGCTGGAGTTTATTGAGGCGGTCAGTGTAGGGCATTTGTTTGAGGCCAGTAATCCTCTTTGTGAGGTACTTCTGTGGCCTTTCCAGCTGCTGCAGATGTCTTGTGAGGTACATTCCAAAAGGGGCGTTGTATTCTATAATGGGTCTAATGAGTGTCGAGTAGAGGGGAACAATGACCTCTTTTTTCCTGGATGAGAACCCTTTTATGATGAGGTGTGCCACGTAGAAGGACTTCCTGACTACTGTGGTGATGTGACTATCAAAGGAGAGACTACTGTCCACCTGGGTCCCAAGGTCTCTTATCACACATTTGTTGTTAAGCAGATTGCTGCCTATGTGGTAGTTCATGGGTACAGAGTTTTTACCAAAGGGGATGACACTGCACTTTTTGGCATTGAGCTTGAGGCCATGGATCTGACACCAGGCATCTGTCTCAGCGAGGCCCTTCTGTAGGATGTCCACATCATTTGGGGATTTGACTATGGCTCCTAGTTTGCAGTCATCTGCGAACTTCATTAGCCAGAGGCCATCTGTGTTAGCCTGTACTTCGGAGAAGTAGATACAAAACAGGAGTGGTCCCAGGATGGAACCCTGTGGTACTCCACTTGCCACTGCTTTGAGGTCAGATTTGGAGTCTGCAACGTTTACAGTGTGGGTTCTGTCATTGAGCCATTTGGCAACCCATCTTGTGAAGTAGGGATTTATACCGAGTTTAGTGAGTTTAGCTATAATTCCAGAATGGGGGATGGTGTCGAAAGCCTTGGTGAGGTCAAGATAGGCTGTGTGAACCACCTTACCCTCATCTATGGCTTTGGTGACTGCCTCAAAGAAGTCGATCAGGTTAAGGAGGCATGATCTGCCTTTCACAAACCCGAACTGGGTGGGATCCAGAGTTTGGAGGTTACCAATGTCTTTGTTTATGAGTTCCATGATGATAAGTGGCCTTGCAGACCAGGCTTGTCAGGTTAATAGGTCAATAGTTCCTGGGATCAGTGGTGGCTCCCCCTTTGTGGAGTGGGATAACTGTTGTTGTGCGCCATTCAGTGGGCACAAAGCCTGATGCGCGGCTATTATTGGACATGGTGCTTAAGTGGGGAGCCAGTTCATTCTGAAGTTCATGTAAAACGCAGCCTGGGATGTTGTCCGGTCCCATGGATGCTGTGTTTTTGGCTTTAGAGAGTGCAGCTCTTACCTGCATAGTTGTGATTACGGGGACTCTGCATTCTTCCTGTATAGATATGGGCCCTTTAGGGGGTGAGGCGAGGGGTAAATTTAGCACTGAACCTATCTGCCAGGATGTTGGCAATATCAGTTGGTTCTGTAATTTTTGTGCCTTTGTGCTGTAACTCAGAGCAGATCTGGGTGTTGCCATCGAGATTCTTGACATAGCTATAGAATGCTTTGTGGTTGTCCTTAGAATTAGTGGTGATTTTGTTTTCATAGTTAGCTTTGGAGGATCTTATAAGGGATCTCAACTTCTTACTGAGGCTGACCAAGGAGCTCCTCCACTCATGGGATTTTACTCTCTTTTGCAACATTTTTTTTGCTTCTGTTGTACAGTTTGTTTATGGCAGGGGACCACCAGATTGGCTTCCTTTTTTTGGAGGATAGCGTCTTGGTTCTGTTTGGGATAGCACGATCCATGCACTCGTGTAAGTGCTTATAGAGTGCATTTGTGTAGAATTCAGCAGTTGTAACTGTATTGTCCATCTGCATGGGTGTCATGAAGTTCATCACTTCTATGTTAAGAAGCATGAAGTTGGCTTTGGAGAATTTTTTTACTGTGATTTCCTTAATGGGGAGTGGGGGCAGGATGTGGATATCAAGGGTGATTAGCTTATTGTCTGATGGGACCAACAAGGAGTTGACTTCAGGTGTGGAACACCGGTCACTCATGTTGGTAATGACTAGGTCTAGGATATTGTTGCCCCTGGCGGGGGTGAGGATAAGGTGATCCAGGGCATTGGAGTTTATGAATTACAGAAAGTGTTGAGCTAAGGAGTTGGTACACGAGTAGTTTTCCAAGTTAATGGTGGGGTAGTTGAAGTTGCCTATTATTAGGGTGTTTGGTTGAACCCTAATATTTTCCAGTACATCAAGAAAAGAGGAGTGGAAATCCTGGGGCATGGTGGGGGATCTGTAGCAAGCTACAATTTGGATTGCAGTTTTGCCCAGAGTTAGTTGCACTTGAATAACCTCGGATGCATTATGCTGAGCAACTAGTCTGGAGGTGTGGATATCCTTAATGAGTATGGACACATCTCCGCCTTTGGTGTTTCGGTCAAGGTTACATGGCTGAAAAGTGTGGTATGAGTTATAGCCTGGTAGTGAAGGGGTGCTCTCTGGAGCCTTGAACAAGGTCTCAGTCACTGCACAGATATCGATGTTCTCCATTTTAAGGAGTGCCTCGAGTGAGTGCATTTTGATATTTAGACTTCTAGCATTGAGTAGCATTACCCTCAGTTTTTGCTTGCCTGTTCCTGTTATGGTGGTAAATTTGTTATTTGAACCATGCCTAAAAAAGGCACTATAGGGGCATCAAGAGCCTTAGCCACTATCCGGAATCCCAGGGGCGACAGATGCAGGCCATCTGTGGCAAAGCATTGTGGTCTGTCGACCATGTCATCCCAAGCAGACAGATACTGGATTCCCTTAGAATGACACCAGAAGCTTAGCCAATTGTTGAAGTCAATCATTTTGTCCTTGTACTGCGGTATCATTCAGGGCGATGGCAGAATGCTACTCAGGGCTAGGGTCATGCCTGCCTGGGTTACAAGATCGGAGAGCTCTTCCATGTCTCTTTTCATGTAGTCCAGGGAGGTATGTCTCAGGTCATTCACACCAACAGGGACAATGACAGAGTCATATTTGTACTTGTGGAGTGGCCTGAGTGCGTGGGTTATGTGGCGGATCCTGGCACCCGACATGCATCTGACAGTAACCTTCTCCTTGTTTAGCCTGGTGAGTGGAACATCAGTGTACCTGACTATAGAGTCACCTATGTTAGATGGAATAATGATGACATTTGTACTAAGAGCTTGCTACTATTATTTAACCAGGATATACATGATATTTTTAAATCATACTTTAACTGAAGAAGGCATTAGTCTCCATGACAGCATTTTTTTTTTCAAAACACTCTACTGTTACTGCTATTATATATGATGTTAATTTGTTACATTTGAGTCTGAACTCTGATGAATGGTACCTTGTTGAATTAATTAATTACTTAAATTATTATAAGTAAAATCAATGAAAAATGAACAAGATAAGTATTCATTGAGTTCAAGTAGGGGAATAGAAACTTATATGTTTATATTATATGTTGCTTTGTTTGGCTTATATATAATGTAAATAGTAACCCATCTTGACCTACCTTTGTTTGTGAAGAATTACTGGACTCTGAGCATCCTGAATAAACCATTACTTTTTCTCAGTTGTTTAAGAAACCCTCCTTGTTTGTAAATAAAAACAGATGACAAGTGATGTACCATATCAGTTGATACTTTGAGAGATGTAATTGTAAGAGTTATTTTTTGGGATAGCTATCTTGGAATCAGTTTTTTGCTTCTTTCTAACATCAGTCCAAGGATTTGTTTCTTTTATTCTTTTAAGAGTAGGGGCCATCCATTCCATTTCTTCTGGGATAGACACCATGTTGTTGTTTTTGATGAATATAGTAGCTTCTTCTAAGTCATTAAAGGTTCTCATCTCATTGGCAAAAAGTATTTTTATCTTGGCTGGAAAGGCCAGCTGTGCTTTAATGTTGTTTTGTTTCAACAGTTTTATTATTGGCCAGAGTTTTTGTCCTTTGTTCTAGTATTCTGGAAGAATAATCATTGTCAAACCTTATCATGCTTTGATTGTATTTTAAGGGTGATTTTCTCCAAGCAGATTTTAATATTAGTTCTTTGTTCAGAAATGAAAGAAAATGTATAACTATGGATCTAGGTAGAGTATTTATTGAGTTAGAAGCAGGCTTCCTCAGTGCTCTATGCACCCTTTGAATTCCAAATGAAAGTCCCTCTTTCAAGTCTAAAAATTCAGGAATCCAGGTTGTTAAGAATAAAATAATGTCTTCTCCTTCAGTGTTTTCAGGCAGACCAAAGATCTTTTTGTTGTTTCTCCTTTCCCTGTTTTCTAAGTCATCTATTTTGTTAAGCAGCCATGTGTTCTGTCTAAGTAGAAATTCTTTTTGGAATTCTTCCTCTTTGAGTTTCCCTTGAATGTCATTTAGAGAAGTCTCTATATGTGTTATTTTTGTATGGTGTTGCTGTAATAGTTCCTTAAGAGTATCAGTCTGTATTTGAGAATTTAATTTGAGGTTTTCCAAGTCATTTTAAAGCCATCCATCTTCAAAGACAGTTCCTGTAAGGTAGATGTCATCAATTGCAGTTCTTTTTTCAAAGCAGCATGTGGATGATAATTCCTTGAGTTGTTCATATTCAGTGACTCAATATATCTCCAAGTTACTTGACAGGAAATTTTTTGTATATCTCCACCAAAATTGATATTTATGTAGTATAGTAGTTTATCTATAGATTTCTGATGTCTTAAACTTGAAAAAAATAAAATTTTCCTATATTATTATACCAGTTTATGGAGCTCTCAAAATTCACTGCTTTCAGTTGGCCATCTAGGCTCCGCCCCCCCAAGATCATATATTTTGCATTTTGGTGTTTAAGAGTAGCTTCTTAAAAATGAGTTGTCTAGCTGTAGTAGACCTGTTTGAAGTTGATTTTATATGGCTTGGTGATGGGCTTGATATATAGATAACTGTGTCATTTTCATGTAAGAGGGGTTGTAGCTGGGGTAAGATGAGCTGTAGCTTATTTATAAAAATGAAAAATAGTAGAGGGGTGAGGATACTCCCCTGTGGACCACTGGGATGTGTGTAGGCATCTTCAGAAACAGAAGAGCCTATTTTTATGATTAGAGAAGGAGTTTTTGAACCACTGAGAAGTTTGAAGACTGATGTCAGTTTCTAGAATGTGGGTAAGTAAGACTGAGTGGGTGGCCATGTAAATGCCCAGGTTAAATCAATGAATATGGCTGTAGTTAGGTTACCTTTATATGTGTTAGTGTACATGTTATCAGTTAGAGAGAGCTCTTAGAGTACTCCTTTCAGCCCAGAAGCCATGCTGTTTGTTGGATAGCCAGCAGTTTTTCTGCAAGTACTCATTGGACAGCAAATTGTCTCATAAAGAAAACCCAGTAAATTATGGTGTGTGGCTATGCCACCTCCAAAAGACCTGCTACTAGTGATATACCTCAGGGTTCAGTCCTTGGGTCACTCTTCTTTGGCATTTGCTTCTTAGAGGTTAAAGCTAAT
Source organism: Protopterus annectens (assembly GCF_019279795.1). NCBI lineage: Eukaryota > Metazoa > Chordata > Ceratodontiformes > Protopteridae > Protopterus > Protopterus annectens. Next base: position 176,684,733 of record NC_056731.1, on the reverse strand, counting down.
GTTAAGGGTTTGTGGCTGACCAAGTCTGCAGATGAATGCAAACATTGTGCCATCATAAAATCCCCAGAAGACAGCAAGATCCTCCAAGATGGCCTATCCAAAGCAAATAGCTGATGTCAAAACCATAGACTAAAACTAAATGCCAAGAAGTGTGTGATTGTATCATTTAGCAAGCATGATTCCCCTTGTAACTATTCTATTGACAACGCACTCATGAAAATTGATCCTGTAGTTAGGGATCTAGGAACCTATGTCAACAATTAACTGTCCTTTGATCACCAAGGAACCACTGTTGTTAAGAAGCCCTCTTTCATTACACAGATTTTATCTAAAGGCATTGCATCCAGATCCAAAGATGTTATCATTCCACTGTACTCAGCACTCAGTAGGCTGATCATTAAGTATAATGCCCCCTTTGATATGTACATGTCCAAGCACTTATCCCAGCTGGAATGACCACAATACCTTCTCACTAAAAATCAACAGCGTAAATCAAAAACTAAGTAGACCATCTCAAAACCTTGCCCATCTTCAAAGTATCATACAGACTACTCAGAGATGACCTCTGCCTTGCTTAATGAACTTCAGCAGAACCTATTATGTCAGTCGTATTACACATTCTCAAGTCCAATGGAATCATAAATACCCACTCAAGGGATCTCAGTCTCTTTTCCAAAATAAATAGAACATTGAGGGATAAGTATGAATCACAGAGAATACCGCTTCTGTGAAACCATCTTCTGCTCTACTTAAAGCAAAGCATTTCTTTTACTCTATTCAATTATAATTTGGATGAATGGACAGGTAACCACACATTTATCACCAATATAGCACCCTGCCTGTCATGAATAGAGAAGGATGTAAATGTCCCAGCATATCCTTGTTGGGCCCATTTTTGTGTTACTTGTAGACAAAATATAAGGTCTAAAAACCACCATGGGACTATATGGCTAGTCTTCTTAAGATCCTCACAAATCAGTGATTCATCAGCACCTATGAACCTATAAATAAGCGGTGATCTGGTTACAGATCAAGTTTTTCTAGAATTTTGCTCAGAGTGGGAAGAATGGAAATAGAGAAAAAGTGGCTGGTTAAAGCTGGTTTAAATTCCTTGGGGGCATGATTAATAAAAGTTAATTTCCAGATTACAGTCATGGTGTCAGTGGCGAGGCAGAGACTGTAAATGTGTTTTAATGGATTGACAATGCAATCTCTGCAATGATAGAGAAACCAGGGGCAGAGGCTGTCAGATCCAGATGGGGAGTCTAGTGGGGTTTGTTCAAGGAAAGGAGGAATGGGTTTGGGGAGGAAGGTTTGTGCTTCTGGAAGTGGGAGGAAAGAGAGTGACTGGAAGGTTTGAAAAGAGGGATAAAATATCAGTGGTTGTAAGGTTACTATTTAGAAAAGGAATACACTCTAATGCAGAGAACTCCTTAGGAGGAGTTCTTCCAGAAAGGTTATTTGCCTCATTCCAGAACTGCTTGGAGAATGTCTAAAAGATGTTTACTTTGGTTTGCAGTAAGTAGTTTTATGCCTGCAGATGGCTTGTCTTTTAATATTTCTCCAGGGGGTGTAGAGTTCTCTATTAGTAATGAAAGGGAAAGTTTTCCAGGTTTTTCTGAGTGCCATCCCATAGTTGCATCAGACTTTTCAGTTCTTTGGTGAGCTTGTTTGAAGCATCTAGTGACTGTGGGAAAGAGGGTGTTTGGATTTGTGAGTATATGATGTGAGAAATGGCTTGCAGCAGTGTTGGCCTCTGTAGTAGCTAAGATTGGGGACCAGTCAATAGTGGACAGATGGTAGTGTAGTCTGTGAATTTTGGGGGGAAGTTTTGGGTCTGGAAGAGATCAATTTGGATGGGTATTTGAATTTTAGATTTTGAATATGGAAAGTAATGAGGCACTAGTCACTGAATTTAGGATGGCATGTATTGCTAGAAGAGACATGGCTTTGGGGATTGGCTTCATGGTCAAGACATTTGTCTCACCTTTGAGGGGAAATATGCTAGGTTTAAAATGGCCCAGAAGGGCAACTAGCCTAGTATTTAACTATGAACTTAAAGCTGTTGGCTGGATGAGACATTCTAATGTAGTCTATCAGGGAGTGGCAAAGTGTTTGTAGATTAAATCTGGTTGGGTTGGAAATGAATTGAATACATTCAGCAAGGAATTCAGATATGTCAAGTCTGGCAGGTCTGAGGAATTTAGATAACTGAGTATAATAATGTGTTTTTTTGGCGAGATGCAGTTTAGGATGTTAAATAGAAGACCTTATGGAGTAGGGATTCAGGGGAGAAATGTAAGCAACTGCCATGTAGAGGTGATATGGGGATATGAGGTGGAGTTTTGCTAAGATCCACTTAGGGTCATGGTCTGAAGAAGGGTTTGCTTGTGCCACAACAGAGATGTTGAATGAGGACTTTTGCATTATCATTAAACCTCATCCTGTTCTGGGTCCAGGACAGTCATCAAAGTTGTAAGTACTGTATGGAATGAAGTAGTGTATGTGTTAGTGATCATTTTTCAATATTTTTATTAAATTGTCACTTAAGACATAAACATACATTAATATAAAAGAAAACAAACCATATTATCATGTCTCCAGTTGCATACGTTATACATCACGTATATTCTTTTTATAAGTATCACAAGTCCAACATTACATAAATTGCTCAATTCCTGCCTTCTTTTAAACATCACTCCTCCTCCTGAACATTATTCTGCATGTATTGTTCCCGCAATTTCCATTTATTTCTATGTAATTCACTCCACCGTTTTTGTAAAGATCCAACTTCCAATTGTTTTATCTCTGTTACATTATTCAATACTTCAAATACAGTTGGCTTAGACTTTGATTTCTATTTTCAAGTAATTGCTTTTTTGGCAGCAACCAGAATTAAATTAATAAAGTCTTACTATGTCTAGGCAACTCATATCCGGTGTCCCAGCTCAAAAGAGTAATTTCTTTAGTTACACCCTATATTTCTGACAAAGAATTTTAAAAATCTGCTAAATAATTGCAGTCCCAAAATATGTTCCCATTTCTTCTCCAACACATCTCCAGCATTTGCCATTTACCTGAGGATGCTGGTGATCATTTTTGAGCCAGGATTCTACTGTGACAAGGATATTTAGAGAGCAGGTGTCTGGGAATGCAGTTATTTGATCTAGTTTGTTGCAAATACAGTTTGCATTTATTAGGGATTCTGAGTTATTGAGTGTGAATGTTGCTGTTTCTGGTTTGAGTGTGTGACTGTGTTAATCTGTGGCATTTTGTTTGAGTTTATAGCTAGGGAATAAGTGTGAAGGTTTGAGCAGGTTTGTAGGTTGGCAACTCAGAGAACATTAAGGCTGGCCTGGATTTAGATTGGGTATTTGATGGCTATTTTTGTGAAGACTAAAAAGGGAGAGCGGGACAATATTTTTACTGTAGTAGTAAACATTGGCAAGTTGCAAGAAAGTGATAAGATAGTGTAATGTGTGGGTTGCATGCATTGCTATGGGGACAGAGATTGTGAATTTGGAGACATGTTGGAAGTGTGCATTGACAGGTTTTGTTTAGCACAGGTTTGTTAATGTTGCTGTAAGTGGGTTATTTTTTTTTGGGTTTTGTGGGTGTGGAAATGAGAATATAAATTTGTGAACCCAGGGTGTGGGAGGGAAAAAGGCAGGTCACACCTCCCATGTTAGTGAGACCAATAAATCTGTGCACATGAAGAATGGCACACAGTACAAAGAGGAAATGAAAACAGACATCACAAAAGTGTTGTGGGCAGTTAGAAGAATGGCAGTATCTTAGCACATTTAAGTAGTCTCCTGTGCTTCTATAGAAGGTCAAAGTGTTTAACTTACATTTACTTAACTAGGTCAGCTAAGTGTCCTTTTAACATGCATCTGTCTGTGAGGGTACCCAAAGGCATGATATTGTAAGATAATGGACCGTACTGCTTAAAAATATAGTTCAATGAACTGCTAACTCCACATAGCTTTACTGTTGCCAAATGCAATATTTATATGAAAAGGTGGTTATAAAAAACAGTTAAAGGATAAGACAGATACAATAACAGCATCATTAACTATCTCCACTCAAGCCACGCCACGTCTGCAAATATTATTTTTTTAATGTTTTCCCCACAACTTTGACTGACAGTTCAATGTTGAGAGGGTATATAAGTTAGCAGATACATAGAGTTACCTCAGTGTAGAGGAATAGGTTATAACAGGGAATTTTGTCTGCTCAAGAGTATTTCTTTCTTAGGTTATTTTATTAGCTAGCCCTTTCACTCCAGGAGTATGCAGTTAAAGGACAATCACATGAATCTCTTACACTATGGAAGACTTGCTACTTATCAATATTTTACACATTGACACAATGCATATTTGATGGTATTACTATCATAAGAAGAAAACAGAGACTCTAAAATGTCTTAGTAATACTTAGTCATTAACTCTAGGCTGTATTGTGCCAAGCTGTATTGTGTCCATGTATCATATACCCAGGCAATTCTAGTTGCTTTTATTAACTTCTCACTTCTTCAATTACTAAAAACACTAGAGTGAAACATTGATTCCTGTTCTGTTGAAACACCAGAATGGTTTTCAGCATGAATTCTGCAAGGGAGGCAAAGACCTGTCCTCCAGCAGGAGCAAGTCTTGTCCCTTGATTCGACCAGGCAAATGTTTGATGATTCCAGGTTGACCATTTGTAAGCTGACTAAAACAACTGCACCCATCAATATATACCTCTTAGCTTCTTTGGTGAATAATCTTATACAAAGCTAAACAAATTTTGCATCAATATGCATTTTCTGAAGAATATAAAATGTGAAACTCCAATATCTGTCATTATTTACTGACTGACTGGGCTTCAGACCAGTTGTTTTACATTAGGAAGGTTTGTGGCCTGCACTGTGGTGGCAGGACAGGTAGCTTACATTCTTCTAAGTTGGGAACTGCTGATTGAGGGCTCAGTGTCTGTTATTCTAAAAGTGTATTAGTTCTGGTTTAAGCACTCGGGCTTCAGGCCAGTTATTTTACATTAAGAAGGTTCGTGGTTTGCACTCTTGTGGGAGGAGAGGCTGGACTCTGTCCTTCTGAGCTGGGAATTTCTGGTTAAAGGCTTATAGTGCCTGCATATTTGAACTGTTTCTTACTGAAATTGGTACACCTTGTTTGCTGTAGCATAGACTAGATCCAGGGCTGCTGAATCTAGCTTTGTTTGTATGCTTGTTGTTTGTTTGCTTGTTATTTCTCTGAAACGCTAATTCCACCTAAAACGCGGCTTTTCAGCGCTTCTGTGGATCCCTAGTGATATCTGCATTGCTTACTGTACTTATTTCCTTGTTTCACTTCATAGGTTCATAGGTTCATAGGTTTATACTAGGCTATCTGCCCTAAGGCATTTATAAGCCTAGCCCAAATTTTTGTGGCTTACACCACCCCTTATATGAAAAAATACTGTGCCCATTAGTTTGTTGTGCCTCTGTCCAGCAGTGACACAGAGATGATTCCCAGGATAAACCTACGATCTCCCATCCACAGGTCAAGATTTCTCTTGAACAGAGCCAGCGAGGTGCTCTGCCTCACATGGACCGGGATTTTATTCCACAGCATAGGGAGTCTCTGAGTGATAAATCTATCCCTCCAGCACGTCCTATTTATATCCGTGCTAAGGTTTAAGTCGCTTGCTCTAGTGGTTTTGGTGGATTTGGATTTTTGAGGTGGAGCATGTCCATTAATTCGGGTTGGACATGGCCTTGTATGTCAGGCACATGTCACCTCTGAGCAGACGGTATGCAACTGAATAGAGCTAGAGTTTCTTCAATCTGGCAGCATATGACAGATTTTGGAGTCCCTTTATCCTTTTGGTGAGGAACTTTTGGGGTCTCTCCAATTGCTGCAGATGTCGGGTGAGATACATCCCGAATGGGGCATTGTACTCGATCATTGGTCTGATAAGTGAAGAGTACAGGGGAACAATGACCTCACTAGATCTTGATGTGAATCCCTTCATGATCAGGTGGGCAATGTAGAAGGTCTTTCTAACCCCTTTAGCAATGTGAGTGTCAAAAGAAAGGCCACTGTCAACCTGGGTCCCCAGGTCCCTGATAACCTCTTCTGTGTTTAGTGGATTGCCACCTATATGGTAGCTTGGGGTTACCTTGTTTTTCCCGAAGGGTATGACTATACATTTTTTGGCGTTTAACTTCAGGCCATGGCTCTGGCACCAGCTATCTGTTTCCGTGAGTCCCTTCTGAAGGATATCCGTGTCCGATGCACTTTCCACTATGGCGCCCAGTTTGCAGTCATCTGCAAACTTTGTTAGCCAAAGTCCTCCCATGTTGGCCTGTACTTCTGAGAAGTAGATGCCGAACAATAGGGGCCAAGGACCGAGCCCTGTGGGACACCACTTGTGACCGGCTTGGAGTCTGACATAGCGCCAGCAACTCTAACCCTGTGGGTTCTGTCCTTAAGCCAGTTTGCAACCCATCTTGTGACATATGGGTTTACATTTAAGCTGGTAAGTTTTTCTACAATACCCGAGTGGGGTATTGTGTCGAAAGGCCTTTGCAAGGTCAAGGTAGGCTGTATGGACTGCCTTTCCCTCATCAATGGCCTTGGTGACTGTTTCGAAGAAGTCAACCAAGTTCAAAAGGCATGATCTGCCCTTGACGAAGCCAAACTGGGTTGGGTCCAATGTCTGCAAGTCCCCTATATCTTTGTTTATGAGCTCCATTATGATCCTCTCCATAGCTTTGCAGACTAGACTTGTTAAGCTTATGGGGCGGTAATTACCAGGGTCCGTAGAGGCACCGCCTTTGTGGAGTGGGACCACAGTTGCCATATGCCACTCCTTGGGCACGTATCCTGTGGTAAGGCTGAGATTAAACAGCTGCCTTATGTGCGGGTTTAATTCCTCATTTAGCTCGTGTAGCACACAGCCGGGGACACCATCCGGTCCCATTGATGCTGTGTTTTAGCTTTAGAGAGCAGCTTTCACCTGCGCATTTGAGATGTCTGGGAGGCTACACTCTGCTGGGATAGTTATCTCTCCTTTAGGGGGGGAGAAGGGGGTGAAGTTTGCACTGAACCTGTCTGCCAGTATGTTGGCAATGTCTGTGGGTTCACTGATTTTTGTATCATTTTGGACTAATTCTGAGCATATCTGGGAGTTTCCACCCAGGTTCCTAACATAGCTGAAAAAGGCCTTATGATTGTCCTTTGAATCCATAAGTTACTGTTTGTCATTTTTGTATTTAAGTTACCTGTAGCACATTGCATTTAAGTTACCTGGCACTTGCTCACTAAAGCAATTATATAAGTCAGCACTAAAAAATTAAAAGCACTACACCCTCACAAACTCCCCTTGAGTACCTTGTTCCCCATTGGCCCTTTTTTCAATTATAAAGGAATTCCCAAAACTATTCTAGCATGTCCAAAGGTCAGTTGTCAATCTCCTCTCTGGTCCAGCTGGTGAATCTGGGAATCTTGAGGCAATGTTACAACTGCCTCATGTACACAGACAACCCTCTCCTCCTCCCAACAAATTCCAACACATGTGAGAGATGCAACTATTTAGCCAAACTGGAGGCTAAGCTCTCTCAACTCAGTACTGGCGTAAACAGTCAGGAGGAAAAGGAAACCGCACTCACTACAATTCCAGTCTCACATAGACCTACCATGACAGCAAACCAAACACATAAACACACAAAAACATACTCGGAGACTCTAAATAAAAATCTGCCTAAGCAGCAGAGACCTCCAAAGCAGACACCCAAGCAACCGCTACCCCAAAACAAAACACGTGCAACACATAGCTCACAAAGCCAGTGTGCCAAACAGTCACAGCCCTTAAGGCTAAACAACACACCTGATACACTTGTAATAGGTGACTCTATCGTCAGGCACACTGACGTCCCGCTCACCAGGCTGAACAAGGAGAAGGTCACGGTGAGCTGCCTGTCGGGCGCTAGTATCCGCCACATAACACAAGCACTCTGGTCACTCCAAGGCAAGTACAAATATGACTCAGTCGTTGTCCATGCTGGTGTGAATGACCTGAGATGTACCTCCCTGGACTACATGAAAAGAGACATAGAGGAGCTCTCTGAGCATGTAGCCCAGGCCGGTATGACCCTGACCTTGAGTCGCATCTTACCCTCACCAAGAATGATGCCACAATATGAAGACAAGATGATCAATTTCAACAATTGGCTAAAGTATTGGTGGCATTCAAAGGGGATCCAATGCCTGTCAGCCTGGGATGACATGCTCGACAAGCCACGATGCTTCGCTAGGGACGGCTTGCACCTATCACCCCTGGGCTTTCGGATACTGGCAAAGGCTCTTGCTACCCCCATAGTGCCTTTTTTAGGCAAGGCTGAAAAGACAAACCCACCTCCATAGGTTTCACAAGGGATAACAAACTAAGAGTAGTGCTACTCAACGCCAGAAGTCTAAACCTCAAGATGCATGCCCTCAAAACTCTCCTTAGCATGGAGAACATCGATATCTGTGCAGTAACAGAAACCTGGTTCAAGGCTCCCGAGAGCACCCAAGCACTACCAGGTTATACCTCATACCATGCTTTTTGGCCCCAAAACTTGGACCGAACCACAAAAGGAGGGGGAGTATCAATATTCGTCAAAGATACCCACACCTCCAGGTTGGTGGCACAGCACGAAGCATCAGAGACTATCCATGTGCAACTAACAGTGGGTAAAACTGCCTTCCAGTTTATAGCCTGCTACAGACCACCCTCCCAAACCCAGGAACTCCACTCGGCCTTCCTGAGAACACTGGAAAATATGAAGGTCTCTCCAAACACCATTATATTGGGCGACTTCAACTACCCAAACATAGACTGGGAGCATTACTCTAGCTCCAACAGCCTAGCCCAAAAGTTCCTAGAATTTATAAACTCAGATGCTATGGAACAACTTGTTACCACTCCCACAAGAGGGGAAAATATACTGGACCTGATCATCACCAACATGGGGACTCTATGCTCCAGACCAGAAGTATATCCCTCACTGGTAAGATCAGACCATAAACTAATCTCACTGGATATTCACATCCCGACCCCACCCCCTGCTCAGAAAACCAGAGTGAAAAACTTCTCTAAAGCAAATTTCACACTCCTCAAAATCGAGGTGGAATCCTTCAAAGTCCCCGGGCCTGTGGAAAATACGGCCCAGACTGCAGAATCCTTTATAAACGCATTCTATGAACACCTTCAGGAATGCATGGATCATGCAATCCCAAATAAAACCAAGACCCAATCCTCCAAAGGCAGGCGTCCTGTCTGGTGGACCCCAGCCATAAACAAACTATACAATAGAAGGAGGAAGCTACTACATGATAGAGCAAAATCCCAAAAAGGGAAGGCATCTCTGATCAGTATTACCAAAAAACTACGGGCACTCATAAAATCGTCTAAGGCCAGCTTCGAGAGAAAAATTGCACAGGACACTAAGGATAATCACAAGGCTTTCTTTAGTTATGTTAGGAACCTGGGTGGGAATTCCCAGATATGCTCAGAATTAGTCCAAAATGACAAAAATACACGAACCCACAGACATTGCCAACATCCTAGCTGACAGGTTCAGTGCAAACTCCCACCCCTCCCCACCAAAAGGGCAAATATCTATCCCAGCAGAGTGCTGCCCCCCTGACATCTCAGATGCTCAGGTAAGAGCCGCCCTCTCCAAAGCAAAAAACACAGCATCAATGGGACCAGATGGTGTCCCGGTCTGTGTCCTACATGAACTCCAAGAAGAGCTAAACCCAAACATAAAACTACTGTTCAATCTCAGCCTTACTACAGGATATGTACCCAAAGAGTGGCGTACAGCAATGGTGGTCCCTCTCCACAAAGGTGGTGCCTCAACGGATCCTGGAAACTATCGCCCCATAAGCCTGATTAGCTTGGTCTGCAAAGCTATGGAAAGGATCATCATGGACCTTATAAATAAAGATGTTGGGGACCTACAGACACTGGATCCTACCCAGTTCGGCTTTGTTAAGGGCAGATCCTGCCTCTTAAACCTGGTCGATTTCTTTGAAACAGTCACCAAGGCCATTGACAAGGGGAAGGTGGTCCACACAGCCTACCTGGACCTCGCAAAAGCCTTCGATACAATACCCCACTCGGGCATTATAGATAAGCTCACCAGCTTAAATATAAACCCGATGACTGCAAACTGGGTGCCATAATCGACTCTCCAGCCGACACAAGCATCCTCCAAAAGGGCCTCATAGAAACAGACAACTGGTTCCAGAGCGATGGCCTCAAGCTAAACGCCAAAAAGTGTATAGTCATCCCCTTTGGCAAAAACAAAGTGCCCACAAATTACCACATAAGTGGAAATCCATTAAGTACAGAAGAAGTAATTAGGGACCTGGGGTCCCAAGTTGATGGCCAAAGTGGTTAGAAAAACATTTTATATAGCCCACCTAATCATGAAGTGATTCACATCTAGATCAGGGGAGGTCATCGTGCCTCTTTACTCATCCCTCATCAGGCCCATAATTGAGTACAATGCCCCTTTTGGGATGTACCTTACCAGACACCTGCAGCAACTGGAAAGACCCCAAAAGTACCTCACCAAGAGGATCAAAGGGCTCAAACAGATGCCATATGCTGCCCGGTTAAAGAAACTCCAGCTCTACTCAGTGGCATACCGCCTGCTCAGAGGCGATCTGTGCCTGACGTATAAAGCCATGTCCAACCTGGAATTAATGGATATGCTGCACCTCAGAAAATCCAAATCCCATCGAGCTCTGGCTCGAGAGACTTGAACCTCAGCACTGAAATAAATAGGACATGCTGGAGGGACAAATTCATAACCCAGAGGCTCCCTTCACTCTGGAATAAAATCCCAGTCCAGGTTAGGCAGAGTCCCTCATTGACTCTCTTCAAGAGGAATCTTGATGAGTGGATGGGGGATCGTAGGTTTACTCTGGGTATCACTTCTGTGTCACTGTTAGACAGAGGCACAGTATACTAACCTCGAAAAAGGGCATAGCAAAATTAATTTAAAATGGGTGGCGAAAGCCAAACACACTCTGGCTAGGCTTATAAATGCCCTAGGGCAGATAGCCTAGTATGAACCTATGACTGTACTCCTAAGTGATTTGCAAATCAAATGTTTTATGAGGGACAGGACAAAGTTATAAGATAAAGATGAGGGAGATTCTGCAAAATCAGAGACTGATGACTGCTATGCACTCAGTCAACATTATTGACCCTGAGTTGTATAAAATAAGTATAATCATGGATAAGTGTCCACTGATACACAGTTAGTTAGCAGACACTTGGCATTTAATCATGGATAAGTGTTCACTGATACACAGTTAGCAGACACTTGGGATTTAATCATGGATAAGTGTTCACCGAGACACAGTTACTTAGCAGACATTTGGGATTTAACCGTGGATAAGTATTCACTGATACACAGTTAGTTAGCAGATACTTGGGATTTAATCATGGATAAGTGTCCACTGATACACAGTTAGTTAGCAGACACTTGGCATTTAATCATGGATAAGTGTTCACTGATACACAGTTAGCAGACACTTGGGATTTAATCATGGATAAGTGTTCACCGAGACACAGTTACTTAGCAGACATTTGGGATTTAACCGTGGATAAGTATTCACTGATACACAGTTAGTTAGCAGATACTTGGGATTTAATCATGGATAAGTGTCCACTGATACACAGTTAGTTAGCAGACACTTGGGATTTAATCATGGATGTGTTCACCGATACACAGTTAGTTAGCAGACACTTGGGATTAAGTCATGGATAAGTGTTCACTGATACACAGTTAGTTAGCAGATACTTGGGATTTAATTATGGATGTATTCATTGATACACAGAGCAGATACTTGGGATTTAATCATGGATAAATGTTCACTGATACACAGTTAGTTAGCAGATACTTGGGATTTAATCATGGATAAGTGTTCACTGATACACAGTTAGTTACCAGATACATGGGATTTAATTATGAATAAGTATTCACTGATACACAGTTAGTTAGCAAACACTTGGGATTTAATCATGGATACGTGTTCAGTGATACACAGGTAGTTAGCAGCTACTTGGGATTTAATCATAGGTTCATAGGTTCATACTAGGCTATCTGCCCTAGGGCATTTACAAGCCTAGCCAGAGTGTGTTTGGCTTTCGCCACCCCTTGGAATGAGTACACTGTGCCCATTTTAAGGTTTAGTTTACTGTACCTGTGTCCAGCAGTGACACAGAAGTGACCCCCAGGGTAAACCTACGATCTCCCATCCACTCATCAAGATTTCTCTTGAAGAGAGTCAGTGAGGGGCTCTGCCTAACATGGACTGGGATTTTATTCCAGAGTGAAGGGAGCCTCTGGGATATGAATCTGTCCCTCCAGCATGTCCTATTTATTTCTGTGCTGAGGTTCAAATCTCTCGCTCGCATAGCTCTGGTGGATTTGGATTTTCTGAGGTGGAGCATGTCCATTAATTCCAGGTTGGACACGGCCTTGTACGTCAGGCATAGATCGCCTCTGAGTAGGCGGTATGCTACTGAATAGAGCTGGAGTTTCTTTAGCCGGGCAGCATATGGCATATGTTTGAGTCCCTTGATCCTCTTGGTGAGGTACTTTTGGGGTCTTTCCAATTGCTGCAGGTGTCGGGTAAGGTACATCCCAAATGGGGCATTGTACTCAATTATGGGCCTGATGAGGGAAGAGTAAAGGGGCACAATTACCTCTCCCGATCTAGATGTGAATCCCTTCATGATAAGGTGGGCAATATAGACGGTCTTTCTAACAACTTTGGCAATGTGAGTGTCAAATGAGAGGTTACTGTCAACTTGGGTCCCTAGGTCCCTAATTACTTCTTCCATACTTAATGGATTACCACCTATGTGGTAATTTGTGGGCACTTTGTTTTTCCCAAAGGGTATGACTATACACTTTTTGGCATTTAGTTTAAGGCCATGGCTCTGGCACCAGTTTTCTGTTTCTATGAGACCCTTTTGAAGGATGCTTGTGTCCGCTGGAGAATCAATTATGGCGCCCAGTTTGCAGTCATCTGCAAACTTGGTCAGCCACAATCCTCCCATGTTAGCCTGTACCTCAAAAAAATAAATACCGAACAAGAGAGGTCCCAGGACCGAGCCCTGTGGGACGCCACTTGTGACTGGTTTAGAGATTGACATGGCTCCAGCAGTTCTGACCTTGTGGGTTCTGTCCTTGAGCCAGTTTGCAACCCATCTTATGACATAGGGGTTTATATTTAAGCTGGGGTATTGTGTCCCATTGATGCTGTGTTTTTAGCTTTGGAGAGGGCGGCTCTCACCTGGGCATCTGAGATGTCAGGGAGGCAACACTCTGCTGGGATAGATATTTGTCCCCTTGTGGGGGAGGGGGGAGAAAATTGGCACTGAACCTGTCTGCTAGTATTTTGGCAATATCTGTGGGTTCAGTGTATTTTTTGTCATTTTAGACTAACTCAGAGCATATCTGGGAGTTGCCACTCAGGTTTCTAACATAATTAAAGAAAGCCTTGCGATTATCTTTAGTGTCTTGTGCAATTTTTCTCTCAAAGTTGGCCTTGGATGATTTTATGAGTGATCGTAGTTTTTTGCTAGTACTGATCAGAGATGCCTTCCCTTTTATGGATTTTGCTCTATCATGTAATAGCTTCCTCCTTCTGTTGTATAGCTTATTAATGGCTGGGGTCCACCAGACAAGATGCCTGCCTTTGGGGGAATGGGTCTTGGTTTTATTTGGGATTGCATGATCCATGCATTCCTCTAGGTGTCCATAGAATGCGTTTATAAAGGATTCAGCAGAGTGGGCTGTGGTTTCCACTGGCCCGGGGGCCTTGAAGGATTCCACTTTGGTCTTAAGAAGTGTGAAGTCAGCTTTTGAGAAGTTCTTCACTGTGGTCTTCTGTGCTGGGGGTGGGGGCAGGATGTGGTTTTCCAGGGAGATTAATTTATGGTCCGATCTTACCAACGAGGGGTATACTTCAGGTATGGAGCACTGTGTCCCCATGTTTGTGATGATCAGGTCTAATATGTTTTCCCCTCTTGTGGAAGAGGTGACTAGTTGTTCCATAGCATTTGAGTTTATGAATTCTAGGAACCTTTGGGCTAGGGTACTGGGGCTTGAGTAATGCTCCCAGTCTATGTTTGGGTAGTTGAAGTCCCCCAATATGATGGTGTTTGGAGAGACCTTCATATTCTCTAGTGTCTTTAGGAAGGCCGAGTGGGGTTCCTGAGTTTGAGAGGGTGGTCTGTAGCATGCTACAAACTGGAGGGCGGTTTTGCCCACTGTTAGTTGCACATGGATGGTCTCTGATGCTTCGTGCATTGCCACTAACCTGGAGGTGTGGGTATCCTTGATGAATATGGATACTCCCCCTCCTTTTGTGGTTTGGTCCAAGTTCTGGGGCCGAAAAGCATGATATGAGGTATAACCTGGTAGTGCTGGGGTGCTCTCTGGAGCCTTGAACCAGGTTTCTCTCACTGCACAGACATCAATGTTCTCCATACTGAGGAGGGCTTCAAGAGCGTGCATCTTGAGGTTTAGACTTCTGGCGTTGAGCAGCATTGCCCTTAGTTTCTTTTTACTTGTGTTTTTAGGGAGGTGGATTTGTCTTTTGAGCCTTGCCTAAAAAAGGCACTATGGGGGTGGCAAGAGCCTTTGCCAATATCCGAAAGCCCAGGGGTGACAGGTGCAAGCCATCCCTTGCGAAGCAGCGTGGCTTGTCGAGCATGTCATCCCAAGAAGACAGACATTGGATCCCTTTAGAATGACACCAATACTTAAGCCAATTGTTAAAACTGATCATTTTGTCTTTGTACTGTGGCATCATTCTTGGTGAGGGTAAGATGCTACTTAAGGTCAGGGTCATACCAGCCTGGGCTACATGATCAGAGAGCTCCTCTATGTCTCTTTTCATGTAGTCCAGGGAGGTAAGTCTCAAGTCATTCACACCAGCATGGACAATGACTGAGTCATATTTGTACCTGCTTTGGAGTGACCTGAGTGCTTGTGTTATGTGGCAGATTCTAGTGCCCGACAGGCAGCTTACTGTGACCTTTTCCTTGTTCAGCCTGGTGAGCAGGACGTCAGTGTGTCTGACTATAGAGTCACCTATTACAAGTGTGTCAGGTATGTTGTTTAGCCTTAAGGGCTGTGACTGTTTGGCACACTGACTTTGTGAATTATGTGTTGCATGTGTTTTGTTTTGAGGTAGTGGTTGCTTGGATGTCTGCCTTGGAGGTCTCTGTTGCTTTGGTAGATTTTTGTTTAGAGCCTCTGAGTATGCTTTTGTGTGTTTATGTGTTTGGTTTGCAGTTGTGGTAGGTCTATGTGAGACTGGATTTGTGGTGTGTGTGGTTTCCTTCTCCTCCTGACTGGTTATGCCAGTACTGAGTCGAGAGAGCTCAGCCTCCAGTTTGGCTATATGGTTGCATCTCTCACATATATTTGTATTTGTTGGGAGGAGGAGAGGGTTGTCTGTGTACATGAGGCAGTTGTAACATTGCTTCAAGATTCCCAGATTCACCAGCTGAATTGGAGAGGAAGCCAGCAACTGTCCCTTCGACATGCTAGAATAGTATAAGGAACTGCTATGAAACTGAATCAGAAAGGACCTATAGGGGATAGGGTACTCAAGGGGATTTTAGGAGGATGTAGTGCTTTTTTAGTTATAAAGTGCTTACCTTATATAAAATGCCTATAGGAGCAAGTGCGGGGTTTTTAGATTGAGAAGAGAATGCTTAGCTTGAGAGTTAGAGCAGTTCTAAGGGGAAAAAAATGAAGAGCAGACTTTGTGGAGCCGGGAATAGTTTAAACCTGATTAAGTGGCACTGCCCGATGCTGCGCTATGCGCAAATTCACGCAAAAGCGCACTAAAGCGGTCTTTATAGCAGGGGGTTAGAAAGAGCTAGGAAATGGCCCAAAACGGCCAATAAGCTACAAGTTACCAGGCTGGAACCACTCCTTTAAGGACAGATAGGCTGCTCAGAGCTCCCCACTCCCACTGGTGAACAAAGAAGCTTCCTCCTATCCAAACAAGGATATGGGCAACACAGGAACTATGACACAGCCCAGAGATCAGCAATACCTGAAAACTGGACTATTCTAGTTCAGTAAAGGCGGGAAACAAGGATATATTTTTTTTTGTTTGTTTTTTTTTTTTTTTTACAAAGTAGCAGAAAATAGATACAGTAACAACAGTAAATGCTTTAAATCGGCTAGCGCACTTGAGTGTGTAGCCTACCAGTAAAATTAAGCAAAAACAAACTTTAAAGTGCAAAAAAGTTCAGGAAAACAAACAATAATGCAAAAAATCAACTTTGCAGAGCTTATTTAGTTATAGAAACTCGCTTTTCGGCGAGAAAAAGCAGTTTGAAATAAGTAGCCAAAAAATACTTATAAGTCACTCTTCCACTCACTGCTGCTTGTAGAACTCTGCAGGACACCACGAGGAGCTGTGCTGAGTCAAATACAAGTGCAAAAGCGCGCTAAAGCGGGCTTTATAGCAGGGGGTTAGAAAGAGCTAAGAAATGGCCCAAAACGGCCAGTAAGCTACAAGTTACTGGGCTGGAACCACTCCTTTAAGGACAGATAGGCTGCTCAGAGCTCCCCACTCCCACTGGTGAATAAAGAAGCTTCCTCCTATCCAAACAAGGATATGGGCAACACAGGAACTATGACACAGCCCAGAGATCAGAAATACCTAAAGACCGGACTATTCTAGTTCAGTAAAGGCGGGAAACAAGGATATTTTTTTTTTTTTTTTTTTTTTTTTTTTTTTTTTTACAAAGTAGCAGAAAATAGATACAGTAACAACAGTAAATGCTTTAAATCGGCTAGCGCACTTGAGTGTGTAGCCTACCAGTTAAATTAAGCAAAAACAAACTTTAAAGTGCAAAAAAGTTCAGGAAAACAAACAATAATGCAGTAAATCAACTTTGCAGAGCTTATTTAGTTATAGAAACTCGCTTTTCGGCGAGAAAAAGCAGTCGGAAATAAGTAGTCAAAAAAATACCAATAGAAAGTCACTCTTCCACTCGCTGCTGCTTGTAGAACTCTGCAGGACACCACGAGGAGCTGTGCTGAGTCAAATATGAGCGCAAAAGCGCGTTAAAGCGGGCTTTATAGCAGGGGGTTAGAAAGAGCTAGGAAATGGCCCAAAATGGCCAATAAGCTACAAGTTACTGGGCTGGAACCACTCCTTTAAGGACAGATAGGCTGCTCAGAGCTCCCCACTCCCACTGGTGAACACAGAAGCTTCCTCCTATCCAAACAAGGATATGGGCAACACAGGAACTATGACACAGCCCAGAGATCAGCAATACCTGAAGACTGGACTATTCTAGTTCAGTAAAGGTGGGAAACAAGGATATTTTTTTTTTTTTTTTTTTTTTTTTACAAAGTAGCAGAAAATAGATACAGTAACAACAGTAAATGCTTTAAATCGGCTAGCGCACTTGAGTGTGTAGCCTACCAGTTAAATTAAGAAAAAACAAACTTTAAAGTGCAAAAAAGTTCAGGAAAACAAACAATAATGCAGTAAATCAACTTTGCAGAGCTTATTTAGTTATAGAAACTCGCTTTTCTGTGAGAAAAAGCAGTCGGAAATAAGTAGCCAAAAAATACTTTTACATCAATGGAAAGTCACTCTTCCACTCGCTGCTGCTTGTAGAACTCTGCAGGACACCACGAGGAGCTGTGCTGAGTTAAATACAAGCGCAAAAGTGTGCTAAAGCGGGCTTTATAGCAGGGGGTTAGAAAGAGATAGGAAATGGCCCAAAACAGCCAATAAGCTACAAGTTACTGGGCTGGAACCACTCCTTTAAGGACAGATAGGCTGCTCAGAGCTCCCCACTCCCACTGGTGAACAAAGAAGCTTCCTCCTATCCAAACAAGGATATGGGCAACACAGGAACTATGACACAGCCCAGAGATCAGCAATACTCATGGATAAGTATTCACTGGTACTCAGGTAGTTAGCAGATACTTGGGAATTTAATCATGGAATAGTGTTCACTGAGGCACAGTTACTTAGCAGGCACTTGGGATTTAACCATGGATAAATATTCACTGATACACAGTTAGCAGACACTTGGGATTTAATCATGGACAAGTGTTCAGTGATACACAGGTAGTTAGCAGATACTTGGGATTTAATCATGGGTACGTGTTCACTGATACACAATTAGTTAGCAGACACTTGGGACTTAATGGATGTGTCCACTGATACACATTTAGTTAGCAGATAACTGGGATTTAATCATTGATAAGTGTCCACTGAGACACAGTTAATTAGCAGATACTTGGGATTTAATCATGGATAAGTATTCACTGTTACACAGTTAGTTAGCAGACACTTGGGATTTAATCATGGATAAGTGTTCAGTGATACACAGTTAGTTAGCAGATACTTGGGATGTAATCATGGATAAGTGTTCACTGATACACAGGTAGATAGTAGATCCCTAGGATTTAATCATGGATAAGTGTTCACCGATACACAGTTAGTTAGCAGATACTTGAGATTTAATCACGGATAAGTGTCCACTGATACACAGTTAGTTAGCAGACACTTGGGATTTAATCATGGATACGTGTTCACTGATACACAGTTAGTTAGCAGACACTTGGGATTTAATCATGGATAAGTGTTCAGTGATGGGACAGTAATTCCTGGGATCCAAGGTGGATCCCCCCAGTTATTTCACTCCACAAGGGGGGATCCACCTTGGATCCCGTGACCTACCATTCCATCAGTCTGATGAGCCTGATCTGCAAGGGCATGGAATGCATTATCACGGAACTTATAAACAAAGACACTGGCAACCTTCAAGCACTGGACCCCACCCAGTTTGGGTTCATGAAGGGCCGATCTTGTCTCCTGAACCTAATTGACATCTTTGAATCAGTCTGCAGAGCTGTGGATGAGAGTAAGGCGGTTCACACAGCCTATCTGGACCTCATCAAGGCCTTCGGCACCATCCCCGACTCTGGAATCATAGATAAACTTACTAAGCTGGGCATAACTCCCTACGTCACTCGAGGGGTTGCCAACTGGCTTACTGACAGAACCCAGACTGTAAAAGTAGCCGACTCCAAATCCAGCTCCAGACAAGTGACAAGTGGAGTACCTCAGGGTTTAGTCCTGGGACCGCTCTTGTTTAGCATCTACTTCTCTGAAGTACAGGCCAACAGTAAGGGACTCTGGATAACAAAGTGTGCAGATGACTGCAAAATGGGAGCCATTATTGAATCCGCAAATGATGTGGATATTCTACAAAAGGGCCTTACACAAACAGATGTTTGGTGCCAGAGCTATGGGCTCAAGCTTAATGGCAAGAAATGTATAGTTATCCCCTTTGGGAAAACCATGTACCCATGAATTACCATATAGGTGGCAGTACACTAAACACCGAAAGTGTGATCAGAGACTTAGGGACACAGGTAGACAGTGGTCTCACCTTTGATAACCACATTGCCACAGCAGTCAGGAAATCCTTCTATGTGGCACACCTCATCATTAAGGGCTTTTCATCCAGAGAAAGGAGGTCATTGTCCCACTGTACTCATCCCTCATTAGACCCATTATAGAGTACAACACCCTGTTTGGTATGTACCTCACAAGACATCTGCAACAGCTGGAAAGGCCACAGAAATACCTCACTAAAAGAATCACAGGCCTAAAGCAGATGCCCTATGCTGACCGTCTAAAAAAAACTCCAGCTATACTCTGTGGCATATCGTCTACTCAGAGGCGATCTCTGCTTAACATACAAGGCCATGTCAAATCCTGAGCTGTTGGACATGCTCCACTTAAAGAAATCGCAATCCCTCAGAGCCACATGCTCCAGGGATCTAAACCTTGCCATCACAATGAACAAAATATACTGGATGGATAGGTACCTGACCCAGAGACTCCCCATACTCTGGAATAGACTGCCCATACATGTCAAGCAGAGCGCCTCCTTGGCCCTCTTCAAAAGGAACCTTGATGATTGGATGGGAAATAGGAAATTCACCTCGGGGATCACATCAGTCACCCTGCTAAACAGGGGTCCAAGGAAGTAAATATTGTGGGAAGAAATATCCAGGCAATTGTTATGGCTAGGCTTGTATAGACCCTAGGGCCGATAGCCTAGTACCAACCTCTGAACCTATACAGTTAGCAGACACTTGGGATTTAATCATGGATAAGTGTTCACCGATACACAGTTAGCAGATACTTGGGATTTAATCATGGATAAGTGATCACTGATACACAGTTAGCAGGCACTTCGGATTTTTTTAAGAAAATTTGACCTTGACAGCAAATCCCGAGAACCTAGAAATATTAATATTATCTCATTGACCAAGCTATTATTATCAACTGTCCATTATGTCACACAGTCAATGCATTATTGCAATTTTTATAAAATACAACATAAAATGCAGAGGGAGAGAAACAGTAAAACCTGAAGCTCGAAATCCACTACTATAGTTTGTGCACTCTTCTGTAAGCTATAGAGTATCTTCTGTTCTACTTAGTTACTGAACTTTAGTCTGTTAGACTGTGTAATGCCTACTAACCTACGTTCTTGTTATTGTCATTTTTGAATTCTGTGATTGCTACACTGATCAACAAATTTATCTAATAAATAAATGCCTTAGCTTTTAAGAAAATTATGTTGTGCACCTGCCACTTTTGAATACTGTTGACAGGCATTCTGTTTAGCATGTAAGGACATTTTTTTTTTTTTTTTTTTTTTAATTTTCATGGCCTAGATAGTCCGCTTGCAGTATAATGCTGGTAAATTGCATGCTCTCTGCCAGGTTTGATAAGTTTAGTAAATTTTCCTAAGAGCAAATGTTTATTATTTGTAAGTCACAGAATTATTATTTTAAGTCTTGGAAACAGCAGAAAGAAATGTGGTCGCTAGAAGTACTGGAATGCTCTATCAGTGTAAAGCAGTGTGGGAATTAAAAAGCTATGCTTTAAGCAGAGAGTGCTAGCTGTGCCTAGCTTTCTCATGTGCCTAAGGTCTCTTAAACATGGTGGAGAGGTGGGAACTTGTTTTTGGGAATGGGGAAGGAGGGATGATATCTATTGCTGTTAGTTTAAAATGCTTTTGAATTGACATATTATTTAAACCTTGTGATGACAGCTAGAACATAAAAAAGTGGGGAAAAGAGTTAGAAAAGCATAGAGAAGTGCTTTTTGGTGGGCTGTTTGGCTGTTTAAATGTAGTACATGGCATTATCTTGCCTCCGTGAATTTTTGAGTAGTATATCTTTTGGGAGAACTGTATTTTTTTCAGCCTGGTCCATAAACACCAGCATTGGATGCTACTATGGTTCAGAAAGGCATCATATGAAAATAGTCTCATGTTGGCTATAATAATTATCCTTTTTCTGCTATCACTATGTTTTTTTATATTTAGTTGCTAGCAATGTATGTCAGTTATACAAAACAGGAAGTTATTATATTGCCATATTTTATACTTTGGGTAACTGTATGAAGGACCATATTATTGTATTGCAGTCTTATGGAATTTCCTTAATAGTATGTAAGGGATCTGTCCCTGTTAGGGTTGCTACCTTTTCAAATGGCCAAAGTAGGACATTTTTGGTACAAACATCAGATTTTACAGGCCGACACATACCCACGGTCAGTACAAAGGTTAGAACTTCACTTTTTTTCTGAAATAAAAGCTTATTCTTGTAGCATTTTAGTTGCTTATTCTGTTTCTTGTAACATGTAGGTATTTTAGATACAGAATAACTGTTTTATGCAACTATTAATAAAATATAGGAAATAATTTTGTCCTAAAATCTCAGGACATTTGCCATTTTTAGAATTTTTTGTCAGGACACAACTGCCCAAAGAGGGACTGTCCCTCGTAAAGTGGGACAGGTGGTAACCCTAGTCCCTGTAAGGGAGAGAAACACTCTTAAGGAATGTCCAGGGCTATATCTCCTCAAAGTTTTGAGCTAAAAGTGTGATTTGTCTAGCTGGTAGTTATTTGAAGCTGCCAGTACTGTTGAAATTTAGAATTTTACCTTCAACTCCCCAGTCGCCCCCCCCCCCCCGATCCTCAGATTTAACCATTCTGTATCACATCCTCAAATCTCATTATCTAACCAATCTCTTAAAGCCACACAACACATTCAAACAAATACCTACCCTTAACTAAGATCATGCTTGTAAATTTTGCACTCCACTCATCTTCTGACCCACTAATATAACATTTCCAAACTCAGCCATAGTGGGTCTACTCCAGTCTAAGTTCATATAACAAACATATTAGAGGCTCCTACATAGTTTGCATAATATATTTTCATGCCTGTACCACCACAACATTTTCTCAACACTAACAGACTCATTTAAGCTCACTCCTCCCATAAACCAACACCCAACCCATCAACTAGTACCCACTCTCTTCTTTTTTTCTTTCTAATTCTCCCCATCTACCTTCCTATCACTCATGCACTGTCGCACCTTTCAATCCCTTCACCCTGTACATCACTAACAAAACCAATAAACTCCGACCTGATCTTACCAGACATAGCTCCCACCGTATTCCCTCTCAAAACTGTAGACTTCCTTTAGTATAATATAAACCTTCACAACCCCATAACCGACAAACTGAGCCTGAAATAAAAAAAAAAAACTAATTAAAATGGCAGACAATTTATCACTACATGTCCCAAAATTTAAAATGTAGTAGTGACATACACCCTAACCCTGCCCATTTTCTACCTCTCACTCATCCCACCCTACTGCCACTATCGAGCCTATCTCTCCCAAATAGTACTCCTCAGATTCCTCTTCTCTGCTTATTGCCCTTATTAACATTAGAAGCATGTATTACAGGCTACCAGAATTCCACGCATGACTTTCCTTGCATTCACCTGACAGTTTAATAATTACAGAGACATGGCTAAAAAATGAAACAAAAGATAATTTGATATTCCCACTGAATTATAACATACTCAGTAGGCATAAAACGTAAGAGAGCTGTTGGAGTTGCAATACTCTATAAAAACACTTTACAACTCACCCTGTCAGCTCTAACACCCCCCCCCCCCAAGTTGGCAAAACTAAACAACTCATATCAACTCACAAACAAAATCAGCAAAAATCCATGTACCTAATAGGCGATTATATCCTACCTGGAAATGAAGCAAAGCAGAACATCTCTTCTGCTAGGTAGCATCCAACACCCCCCATGAAAAACTATTATTAGGTGACTTCAATATTTACTCTCTTTCTTTCTGTCTCTCTCTCTCTCTCTCCACTAACAATCCCACCCTTACCGTAAATCTATATGGACTAACACAACAGATCACAACTCCCACTCACTTCAAAATAAAAAATAACAAGGGTACCACAATAGACTGGATACTCACTTCTATGCCAGGTAAAATCTCTACCTCTGGGACTCTCTCAAGCTCTTAAAGCAATTATCTCCCTATATTCGCCATCAGAGAGCAAACAAAAATCTAGAAACAGCACCAACTTAATGTGACTCATAACCTCTCAAATTTCAACAAAGACACATTCATCTCATACCTAAAACAGTGTAACTAGACTAATCTAAAGCACCTACCACTTGATGACATTGTATCTCACTTTAATAATATATTCCTAGAAATCCTAAATAAACTGGGCTCATTTAGAAAAAAATGAGTTAAATCAAGTTCTGCTCCATGGCTATCCAGAAGACAAAACATCTCATAAAGCTGCGCAGAAATTTTGGGCCATAAAGAAAACTCAGCCAAACTATCCGAAATTCAGAGAGCTCAGTAACAGAGCCAAATGCCATATTAAATTAGACAAAACATATTACATTAACCTTTTTTAATAAAGACCTTATACATATATCAAAATCTAATAACCCTGCAGGTTTTCCCTGTACTCCTATCAAGTGTCATAAACCTAGAACTCCATTCCTCTAACAGTAAGACGGGACTACTTGCTAAAGTCATTCAAACTACAGCTAATGCCTCACTTACTCAACTCCTGGCTCTGCAAGGGTGATGCACCAGATTAGCATGCCAATCCTCTTCTACTTCATCACTGCGCAACTCCCCACATAGCCTCCTCCTACCTGCACTGTAACTCACTCTCCTTCCCCTCTTTTATTATAATCTTTCACCCTCAACTACCCTTCTTTTTCTCAACTCTATCTCTCTCACCACTATACCACTTGTAAGACACATTGCTTTCTATTGAAAATAGCAACAATATGACTGTCTGTAAACTTTATCAAATTTAAAATGCAGTTCTCTTTCTTTTAAAAATGTTGTACAGACTATTGTATATTATTGTCTTTCAAATGTTAGTGTCACTCTGTTACTGTTGTTTGCACATTGGATCCTTTCTTTCTGCACTTCTGCTGAAAATGGGTCTTGTGCCCAGTCAGACTTTCCAGGTAAACAAAAGCAATACATACATAAATAAATAAATAAATACATACATACACACATACACACACACACACACACACACACACACACACACACACACACACACACACACACACACACACACACACACACACACACACACACACACATACATACAATTTTCTTCCTAATTCTTTGTAAATAAGTGCATTTTTCATTGAATTTAGTGAAGGTTCTTTTCCTTGGGAAAGCTCTATTTCGGTGGGAGTCTGTGCTTTTTTTATGCTTTTCGGGAGGACAAATGCAGACTTACTCATCATGATCAAAACTGTTTTTTAAGGAAGGGATAGTCAGGCTTTCTCAAGTAGGTTTGGACCAAGGGATTAAGTACATAATGTGCAGCCACTGAAGTTAAAAGCAGGGCTTTGGTCAGGCAGTGGAGTGGGGGTGAGTGAGAGGGGGGTGTTAGTGCGTTTTCCTTCATATATCCATTTTTCAGTATGCTTATCCAACACGTTTGGCTGTGAGGCTTAAAGCCTTTGGCCAATTAGGAGTCTCTATACTTTGCTTGTTTATAGTTACAAGGATGTTTTTTTTGAGGGAAAGTGTCAGAGGCTTGAGGTTAGGTGTTCTGTCATGCATACTTAATTGCTGGCTAGGAGTTAAATAGCCTAGGTTGAAACTTGTTTAGATATGGATAGGCATACTTAATGATTCTACTTTCAAAAGCTTGAATGAACTGTGGAGAGCAGTTTGAAAAGGGGTTTAGCTGAGTAAAACACAGGAGAGGGATGATGATCCTTCTGTGAGGTTTGATGCAACTTTTACAAGTTCTAGAGAACTGGCAAAATAGTCAGTGAACTCTGGTATGGGTCCAGTTAAGGTTATAAGAGTTTCCCCTAAGAATTCTATCTTGTTATTTGTACTCAAATTATCTGGCAAGAAAGGTGAGGAAATCTTTGAGGCATCCTCAACTTTTGGCAAGGTGGGACCAGGTCTGGTGTTAGCATTTTTGGGGCCCCCAGCAAATGTGAAGTTGGGGTCCCCTAGACACTTCCAAACCAAGTATCATCCTATCACTGGCACCTCTCCTAAACAACCTTTTAGTTCATTCTGCAAACTTTTAGAAGTAGTACATACATACTGACCTGTAGCTACAATGCTCTTACATTACAACAGGCCTATGTACCACTCTGTGTTGGCCAGTCTCACAAAGGGACATTCACAGTTACAGGCATTTAGTTGCAACAATTAACCATTACAATAACTTTGTGTACTGGGTTGTACTTAGGCAAAATGGTGCCCTAGGCACTACCCACTGTTTCAGCCTCCCACACACACATTATCCAGTGCTCTCCATGCCACGTACATTACTTTTTTCTTCCTTTTCTCACATGTTGTCTTACTCTATAGTTTTTTCAAGAAGTCATAACGTACTATATGTTCTGATAAGGATTTTAGCATTTTTTTCCTTTCACACAACTTTTTCATCCATTGATGGCTTGAACAGAAATTATGATTAAGGAAAAATGTATTTTGTTGTTCAGCTTTTGTTTTTCTTACATCTTTTTAACACCCACTTCCTGATCAAGACAGCACAGTAATAACCTTTAGGAAATAACTCAATTAAGCGAGGGCTCCCAGAGCCATAGGGTTTATAGATGCTCTGGGATTTATTTTAGAACATTTCATTTGTGGATGATGTATTTTTTTGTGGGCAGGCAGTGTAGCTCAATTATGCTCTTATGTTCAATATTTAGAAGATAGTACCACTTTTTTGAAGTTTACTATGAAGTACTTGTTGGAAGAAATTGATTTTTTGGATGTAAAGATTTACAAGGATGATTTTGGAGCACTTCACACTAGAGTTTTCAGGAAAGCTTGCTGGAGGAATAGTTTGCTGATGTGTGATAGCATGCATCCTCGACATATTTTTGAGAATGTGGTCCGAGGACAGAATTTAATGGTCTCTAGACTTTGTACTGAAAATACTGTCTTTGAACAAGAAATTGAGGACATGAGACATTATTTTTTAGCACAAGGTTATCCAGCGATGGATGGGAATAAGTTAGCAGATAGATCTAAAATTCTAAGAACAACTAAGGGAAGACCTTGGTTTAGCCAATGAGCTCAAAATGAAGGGATATCTTACTTCAAGTTCATCGACAAGAGGAACTGGTGACCGCCCCAGGGTGGTGCTACAATACAATAGTAATATGGGGAGGGGGGTGGCCATAGTTAACACTGAAGATTATAATAATAAGATCTTTGGCATGTTAAAGGATGAAGATAAATATGAATGTGTCTCCAGGAATGAAATAAATATTTCATATAGGAAGATTAAACTAGTTTTGGATGACTCCCTATTTCAGGGGGTGATAAATGAAGAAACATACTCATTCCTGAAAAATGAAAACCCTACCATCCCAGTGTTATTCAGAATTCCGAAAATACATAAAAACATTTATGAACCACCTTACCGTCTCATTATAACTAGTCAAAATAGTATAACTTACCCACTGGGGGTGTTTATTGATCAGGTGGTGAGAAATTCTTTGACTTCTATTGATCATACTCTTCAAGATTCTTGGGACATTTCAAGTCGGATACAAAAAGAATATTATAGTGAGGATTCTAGTTTTTCAACTATTGACGTAGTTGATATATTCACCTCTATATCCCAGGAAAAAGGGCTGGAATATGGGCATTAATTGTGCCCCCCTTTTTGCTAACCTAGTGATGTACCACTGGGAAACTGAACATATTACAAATAGTCCATTTAATGATCTGTGGACTGTTTATCTCAGATTTTTGGATGATATGTTCATTCTTTGGAAGATGGGGGAAAAGCATAACGAATTCCTTGACTATCTGAACAATATATGTGATTTCTTTAAATTTACAGGTAATAGTGATAAGGATAGGATTAGTTATTTGGACGTGAGTCCTTGGAAAGACACACGTAAACTATGTTTTCAATCTTGTGTCTACCGTAAACCCACTTTCTCTAATGACTATTTGGAGTTTAAAAGTAGCCATCCCCAACATGTTAAAATAAATATTGTGAAGGGGCAGATGGTCCGTATAGCAAGAATGTGCTCAGACCTCGATATAGTGAAGGTTGAAATGAGTACATTGGTTAGCCTATTTGTAGCAAGGGGATATCCCTTGGAATTTATTTTACCCATACGTGACCAAGTAATTGGAGAATGGGGAGACAGGTATAAACCACTACTAGGGGTAACCCAGAATAAAGAAGTAGTTGATCCCCATGCAAAGGGTAAGGACTATTCCTACTCAATGGTATTAAGATATGGGGAAACTTGGGATAAAATTAGAGATATTTTGAAGAACAACTAGGTTATCTTCAAAGGAAATGAAGAGCTCTTAGGGATTATAGGTGATGGACCTACTTTTTCCTATAAGACGAACAGTAACTTAAAATTACTGTTGGAACATCCCACTGAGCACAAAATTAAGACCACTAAGGGGACTGCTAGGTGTGGGGCTTGTGATTATTGTAAATGTATTATTACTTACCCCCACCTTACAAGTTGGTAAGAATAGCTTAGTAGTGTGGTTAGCTATGGGCTCTTGTATTACTACAGGAGTTGTTGACGTTGCAGTTTGTCAGGTTTGCCAAGACTTTTATGTGGGTAAAACCGAGAGGAGGTTTAGTAGAAGGATTTATGAGCACCTTTAAAGTATCAACAAACAACGCACTGTTTCGACATATAAAAATTAAACCTGATCACAATTTTTTGTTTGGTATATTGGAAGTGGTTGGTAAGGATTTTAGGGGGAGGGGGGTGATTGGAAAAATAGACTAGATCGGGCTGTAATGAGGTGGCAGTTAAGGTTGAATGCCACAGTCACCCCAAGTATTAATGACAATATTTCTATCAAACCTCCATTAAAACTCAGAGCAACTAGATTATAATACTAGTCTGTTTTAAAAGTGTTCCTTCTTGTTCTACATTACTATTTTTGGCATAAAGTGTTTTATGCTTGATTTATTTGTTTATTTTCTAAGTTAATAGTTTATCTTTTAGTGGGAATAAAGGTTGTAGTACCATTTTAATAATTAATTGGAAGGGGTTAATAGGGGGAGTGTTCTTATATAAGGATGTATTATTGAATCTATACACAGTTCTGATGAAGTCTTGATGATGAAAGTGCTTGACTGTGGTTTTACTTGAAGTTTTTGGATGTATTTTACTTACTGCTTTTTGCTATATTGCTGTGTCCATTTCGACCTGTGGAATTAAAACACTGCTACTACACTTGTGAGTCTGGTCTGTGCTACAGCAGGAGTGATAACTATTTTCAATAGTGATAGATTATTTGTACAGTAGTCAAGAGACATTGGAAGATTCTTCATACAGATGATCAAATTAAAAGGATTGTGGGTGAAGTACCAACATTTACTTTTAAAAATGGTTTAAATTTGAAGTGCTTATTATGCAGGGATATTCGCCCCCCTTCCTTGGTCACAGGCACCTTAGGTATGCATAGGATGGGTACTTATCCTTGCTGACGATGTAAAGGATGTCAGTATATTGGTATTTTGAATTGTTTTCAACATCCAGTGACTAAAAAGACTTATATCCCTTGTTTGTCTGCTGATTGTCATACAAAAAATGTGGTGTATTTAGCTAAGTGTTTATCCTGTGTTTCTTATTATGTGGGGAAGACTAACTGAATGTTTAAGGAACGTATATTGCAACACATGAGTGATGTGCGACTGATGGCTCAGCATAATGCTTTAGCCCAACACATTAAATCCTGTCCTGGGCATTCTTTTACTTTTATGGTGCTGTATGTGCAATTTAGAAATAGAAGGGGTGGGGATATCCAGCATCAGACAGAGCTGAGTGAGCTTAAATGGATAGCAGGTCTGCAGGCAGATTGGCTACCAGGTTTAAATGGATCTATGCCTTTAAAGCCCATATTAAGGGGGCGTAGGCCTGCCTATTGATTTTTATTGGAAGTACTGCTTTTTAAATGGAAGGTGGCTTGTTACTGGATCTGAGGATGAGTAATAGCTTGAAAGTGCTTCTCCTTTATTTCTATTTGTTAATAAATTTTATTTTATTTTACTTGTCTTGGTGGCTCCAGTGGGTTTTTGTTTCTACATTTTGCCTATTTACTACTGTGGGCCTTTGATACTCCTGTGGTTGGTATGTTTGCTTGACTTTTAAAAGTAGGTATTGCATTAAAGAGAGATTGGGACCGGCTAATTGTGCCCTCCTCCAGCACTCTGTACCTGGAGAAGTTGTTCCTCTTGCCACACCCTAGCTATGCTACTGCTGGCAGACTTGTTCCAGAGAAATTTCAGGGAGGCTGTGACTGTTGGTATTTGATCTAGGAGTGCGGGGTTGGAGAAGGGGTGAAGTTATAGCTAACTTTTTTTGCTAGTATATTGATTATGTCTACAGAACTGGAGTACATGCATGATAATTTACTATTATCTCTGTGCAGTTTTGAGCATTATTTCTGAGATTTCTAACATTGATTTACATGGGTGGCTATTTTTACGTCATATCTAGCTTTGGTTGATTTAATCAGGGACAGGAGTCCCCTGATAAGTTTGATAACAGCATTTTTGGCATTTGGAGGTTTACACTTATTTTTACATGCAATCAGCTTTTTCCTTTTATTGTAAAGCCTGTTTATATTTGGGTTCAGCCACAGGGTATTATTTTCAAAACTGGCACTGCATTTATTGCAGAAGTAGACAAATGCTTCCATGCAGCTCTTTACATGTGCTTACAATTTGGTGGTGAATAAAGATTTTGTATTCATAGAGGGGTCATCAGGGTGTTGAATTTAGCCGGGTCATCACTCAATTTTAATAGATTAGCTTTAGCTTAATTTCTGAATACTGATTTATTTGCTGATGCTTCCAGATGGTAAATATGACAGATTTATGGTCAGATTTGACAAGGGAGGATGTTACAATGGGCGGGGAACAAAGTTGTCCCATACTGGTTCCGAGAGCATGGTAGGCATTGAAACTTTGCACTAATAGTCTGCTTTCAATATTCTTGAGCCGAGTCTATTGACAATGCATATATCGATACATTCTAGGTTCAGATGTGCCTGTAGGGAGTGTATTTTTTTTTTTTTGTTAAGGCTCATAGCTTTGAACAGGAATAGCTATTATGTTGTTGTTCTTCTTCTTTCAACTTTTCCCGGTTAGGGGTCTCCACAGCGGAACTCCGGTCCGCTAATGATTGGCAGTTGATTTTTACGGTGCTGAGGTGCCAGCCCAATGCCCAACCTTCAATGAAGGCACGCCCATTCACACATGTCTTTCGAACGCTACTCGACCACGGGGAGGACATGCAGACTCCACACAGAAGACGCTCCAGCCGAGAATTGAACGGGAGAACCTCTTGCTGTGAGGAGACAATGCTACCGCTGCACCACTGCGGACAACAGGAATACATATTATGTTATCTGGATTTTGGTTTATTGTGTTGAAAGCTTTTGAAGTCTGGCTTTGCCTAAATAAGGCATTATGGGGTAGATACATTTTTTTTCCAATATACAAAACCCTTGGGGGAGACAGGTGCAGGCCATCCCTGGCAAAGCAACTGTCTACTGTGTCCTCCCAGGTAGATATATCTACATCTGTATACATATATATATATATATATATATATATATATATATATATATATATATATATATAATCACTTGTGCCTCCTTTAAATGATACCAGAAGCTAAGTCACTTGTTGAAGTCAATCATGTTGTGGCATCATTTAGTGAAGGTAAAGTGCTTCTCAGAGCTAGGTTCATACCTGCCTTGGACACATATTCTGAGAACTCCATCATGCTTTTCTTCATATAATTCAGGGGGGGGAGTATATCTCAAACCATTCACTCCCACATGTACTATGGCTGTGTCATATGTGTACTTGTGCAAGGACTTGAGTGCGTGCATTATGTAATGAAGCCTGGCCCCCCGATAGGCAACTGACTGTGACCCTCTCCCTGCTCAGCCTGGTGAGTGGCGCACAATGGAGTCTCTCCTTTGACTAGAATGTTGGGTTGTGTGAGATATAGGTACATGTATTATGGTAGATGCTCCCTTTGTTGAGTGTTTGTGAGGTTGATGAGGGTATTTGTAGTAACAACTGAATCTACGAGGCCTTTGTGATTTAGGTAGCTTAGTTTTAAGAGCGTCAGCATATGTGGGTCTATGGATTTGGCCTGTCATGTGAGGTAGGTAAAGTGTCATGTTGTGCATTTCTGACAACCTGTTTGGTGTATGTAGCTTTTGTAGTTGAGGACTTTCCCCTCCAATGATGTTGTATAACTATATCTCTCACACACTGTATCAGATTGCTTAAGGATTAGGTGGTTATCAGTCAGGGTTGCTAGATTTGAAAAGGGACAGGTAGCGACCAAAAAAATAAATAACTAAAGAGGTCTTTAATGCGGAACATCAGACAGTTCTGCATTAAACAGAAGTAGCTCAGTTTTGTGATTTTTGATTGGCTCAGTATGCCGGTATACGAGCCAATCAAAAAATCGCACAGTGGAGGCTCATCTGTTCAATACAGAACATCAGGCAGTTCCACATTAAACAGAAGAGGCTATGCTTTGCGATTATTTAATTGGCTCATATACCAGCATACGGGCCAATAAAAAAACAAAGCGGAGTTTGTTCGCTGGGATTTTAACTGGCAGTGTGGGACTCGGGATTGTGCTGCTGATCCCAGGATGGTCCTGCTCAAATAGGGACATCTGGCAATAAACACGAGACAATTTGCTGCATTGTTTCAGGATGCCCATTTCCACTGAACTGGCTGTAGTGATATTAAGAAAGTATAAATCCACGGTCCCAGATGTTTATTGTATGGGCTAGAAGGGTGATGGTATATGAGAGATTTATGACTGATTTGCTTAGATGCTATATGAGTAAAAAAATAAAATATAAGGCTAAACTTGTGAGGCAATACTCTTCTGCATGTAAACCAGGGTCTTGTCACTCAACTAAATACTAAAGAAATGTCAGAGATTATTTTTATAAGGAAAATTGAATTTCAAAGTACTTGTGTCTATGTAGGGCACAGGTAATTGCTGTTCTGTGATACCAGATGCTGTGGAAATGTGACAACTTTATAAACACAAAGAAAATGAAAGCCCTCTCTTGGGTTCTTTAACCAATTTCAAGCATAGAAACGACTCAGTTCCCCTCTACTGTTACTAGAATACAACACTAAGCTTTCTAAACTAAATCACAAAAGAAGCCTAATAAAGTGCAGATATAGAGCAAAATAAACACTTCAATATGCAGAAACTCAGCAGAACTAAGGGGTAAGCATCAGATGTGGGTTAGCCATGGTTGGCTTGGAATTTTATTTTTGCCACACTCCCCTCACCCTATGGTGGTCAGTAAGCACAGTGCAATGCATGCTACACTGGGCCAAATGTAGATGCATGCTTGTACCCACCAGTACCCCAGACAGAATGTGCAATTTACTTGGCATACCATAATATTTTCTTGTGCTCTCTTTAAACATGGAGGTCACATGTCATTCACCAGATGATAATCATACTAAAGGAGGCTGTTGATGCCTTCCTTACCCAGAATGCATGAGCCATCAG
The DNA here is from genome assembly GCF_019279795.1 of Protopterus annectens. Lineage (NCBI taxonomy): Eukaryota > Metazoa > Chordata > Ceratodontiformes > Protopteridae > Protopterus > Protopterus annectens. The sequence continues at coordinate 176,651,688 of NC_056731.1, read as the reverse complement.
TCACTCACTTCCACGCTCCCCCAGTTGGATCCTCCAGTGACTCAGTTTGCTCACTGACCCAAGGTCCATTGCAGTATTCAGGGCTTTAAACTTCTTTGCCAATGAGATCGTCAGAAAATTATATTTTATTGCATGTAAACAATTCATGTTTATTTAATGTAATTGAGTACATGAGAAAATGTGTTTAGAGGAGGTGGCTAGCTTTGAAAAAAAGCATGTGCATTGAGCTGAAATTATTGTCTGTTATCCATCATTTGGTATGATTCCAAAAGAAGTTTTGAAATATTTTCTCACATAAGTGGTGTTTCTGTACCCTGAGATCTACAGCAGTGATTGTAAATTAAGGAAATGCTCCACATTAATGAACTTCATGCATTTCAGCATCATTTCATTACTGAGAATTTTTATATCTGAGGAGTAACTTTTGCCTGCTTAATAACACTGACCAAGTAACTACTTGGACAAACATTATTTATGGTACTACTTTGCCAGTTCAGATGGACTACAATTGTAAGGCAGCAAAGGAGCTAAGGAATGTAGCAATTATAAGCTGCACTAAGTAATTAAGATCAGAATATGTATGGTCAGGTTGGATACCTGTCAAATAAATGAATGGACAGATTTTCAAATGTCATATGGTCAAACCGATATCATCGACAATTCAGGTTGTCAAACCATTCTTACTGAGATCCCATTACAGTAGGGATCAGGAAATTTGTCCTTTTCCCCACTGTACCGAGATCTCAGAGTTGGTATATATAATTAGCAGGGGGTGTGGGGGGCTTGCCCCCTGCAAAAAGCAGTTTTTGTGGTGTAAGTGGGTGTTTTTCTTAAACACCTTTATTGCATTATCACTTGTGACATAGGCAAATTTACATTCATATAAAAGTAATCAAACTATATTAACATATACTTCACACCACATATATTGCTATATATTATATAACCTAAGCAATATTACATAAATTATTAATTTCCTACCTTTTTAAACAAGAAACATAAGCATCTTTATTAAACCATCATTTACTACATAGGTATCATTTCCTGCCTTTTTTAAACAAGAAACATAAACATATTTATGAAACCATCATTTACTACACAGACAATCATACATGTATATAAATGAAATCAAACCACACTGACACAATCCTAGTCACAAGCATTTTACATCACAAACCATACTGACACACTCCCAGTTGCAAACCTTATACATCACTTATAATCTACCCAATCTTTCTCATTCAAATATTACATAGCTCATTTAAGTCCTGGCGCCTTTTAGACCTCTTTCTTCTCTTATTTGTATTGTTCCCACAATTCCCATTTTTTCCTATGTAGTTTGCTCCTACTGTTTTCTAAAGATCTTGATTCCAGTTGTTTTATCTCTGTTACTATATTCACTCCTTCAAGTATAGTTGGCTTAGATTTTGATTTCCATTCTCTAGTAACTGCTTTTTTGGCAGTCACCAATATTAGACACAGCAAGGCCTTACCATGTCTAGGCAATTCCGATTTTGTATCATAGCTCAGAAAAATCATCTCCCTCATCAGACCAATCTGCCCACCTAGCATCTCCAGCAGTGTATACCGCAGAGAATCCTTAAAGTCTGCCAACTCACCACACTCCCAGAGTGGTGTAAGTGGGTGTGTAATGAAAGGAGATACTGCCAGTACAACTAGCTGGAATTTTGTAAATAATTATATGTCATTGGTGAATATTGAAGTGATTTATATAAGATGCTTGTGTCACAAATGTATTAGAACTGTATGTCATGTGTATATCAAACTGCTCTGTACAAATGTTTGTGTTGAAAAGGTATTTTGTAAAGTGCTTGTGCTTAAATTGTATCCACAGTGTGCCCTTCTGGAAGAGAAAAGAAATGTGCATGCACTATTTAAATGTATATATTTTAATAGTGGAAACTGGAATACAGGAGGTTAACTTCAGTCCAGAAATTTCAGAAAAATAACTGAAATTAAATGATTTTATGGCTAGGCCATGAAAGATGGTATCTTTCAGTTTTCAATGCAGGAAGTGACACAATGTTTGTACTAGGAAACTCTCTATATTGTCTTTAGGGTGAACTAATTACTAGTCTTGAAAGCATGAAGGAATGCAAATGTTTTATGACATCCAGCATCTGCCAGAGATCTGAGAAGAAACCCTTGTCTGTATATTTTTACAGGAAGATGCTAAATACTGCCAGCTTCAGCAATGGGAGTTTTGGCCTGGGAACTAGCAGTCAGATGACCAGAAATTGTGTCATACTGCAAGTTATCCCAGCACTAATATTTTAGATATTAATTTAAGAAGTCTTTTAGTGAGACAGAGCATTCTGCATTTTGTCTTGGACCTGACAACAGCTAGTAGAGCCATTCACCACATCTGCCTTGCTCTATTAGTAAATTCTTAGATTATAGTATAATTCTCTTAGATACAGTCAGGAATATAGTGAAGCTTAGTTTATATATTTTCTTTATTTATTTGAGACTGTCCTGCAATGTTGTTTTAAATATTTCCTGTGGTTTTGAACTCTGATGTCACTGTGAATGTATATTTATTATTGTCTTGTTCTTTTATTATTTATAATTAAATATATTTAAACCTTTCATTGTGGCCGATCTGTGTAGAGATATTTAAGTTTTGAGAGTACTTGCATATTTATTTGGTGACACTGCATGGGCCACTCCTTAGCCTTGCTCTTGGTCAAACTGCCATTTGTATTAATATTAATATTACACAATAAAATTGGATACCCTTTGTTAAGGTCCTTAAGGTAGCTGGCAGAAGGGTTCCGGTGGCAGTGGAAACTACTTTATATTCTGGGCAAAAGGGAGCATAGCTGGTAAACCTGTGCCAACCTTTCCCAGGTGTGTGTGTGTGTGTGTGTGTGTGTGTGTGTGTGTGTGTGTGTAAATCAAACTCTCAAAGAGTGTGTGTGTGTGTGTGTGTGTGTGTGTGTGTGTGTGTGTGTGTGTGTGTGTGTGTGTGTGTGTGTGAGAGTGTGTGTGTGTGTGAGTGTGTGAGTGTGTGTGTGTGAGTGTGTGTGTGTGAGTGTGTGAGTGTGTGAGTGTGTGAGAGTGTGAGTGTGTGAGTGTGTGAGAGTGTGTGTCAGCTACTTGGGCAGGGACACAAAGCACTAGTTGGACAGAGAGAGTGTTGGAGGACTTGGCTTGGAAACCTGGCTAAGGACTCAGCTCTATAGCTGTGCCAGTGGGGAATCTTATTGGAGATCTGGAGAAAGGTAGAAGAACCAGCCCTGGACTGATTGTGGTCTCTTTGTGTTCTTAAGGGGAATTGCAGTTGATGCAGGGAGCTGCATCTGGAAATACTGTGTGTGTACTTGTCATCCTCTCGGTGAATCTCCCCCTACTGTTGCAAGTGGCAAGGATTGAGGCTCCTTGATTACTGGTCCAGTGGAGGGTCATCACATTTAAAATGCATACTTTAATTAATGAGGGTTGAGGAGGCAATCATTTCAACAAACAGTACATTTCTATGTCAGCTGCACCTCTTCAGTTGACACAGAAACCACATAAAAACTGAAAATGTGTCCATCTTCCAGTCTGAAACTCCTTACCTGATTAATCTGACAATCTACAAACTTTATTAAAAACCTGAATCATGTATGACCTAACACATACTGATTTCCCACATCCTTCAGATGCTCCATTCAAATTAACATATTTCTATAAGTCCGGCAGATCTGGGAATGCAATTTTAATTCCAGACTTCCTAAAATGAAATGTCACAGCCAGATACTGTAAGTGAAGTTAGCAAATCCAGCATTTCAAACTCATTTGCAGCAATGTATTGTTTGATTTCCACAACATACTACCATTACAGTTGTTGCTGGCTAGGCTAGAATTTGTTAACTTTTTCTGCATGTTGGGTGCAAGCTTGCATTCCCTGCATTTATCTGCATTACATTCTAAATACCCTACTAAATAAATAATATGTGTATTAATTACATTAGCTAGTCTGCATTTTGTGTACATAATAGTTTGCTCTTAAACATCTTTATTAAACATTATATTTTTAAAAAGTGACATAGGTAGATAAGCAGTAATAGAAAAGAAAACAAACTACACTAACATTTCCTTTATTTCCATGCAGTATATGTTTTAACAAATTTCATTAAGAGCATTATTCAACTGTACCTATATTTTTCAGTTAGTTTCTCTTGGGGGATCAGTTTATCTGGTGTCAGTAATGGTCATACAGATATTCCTCCATCCTCAGTCTTCAAATTTGTACCGAGGTCTCTCTTTCTTAGGTGCTTCAGGCAACCATATTGTGAGAATATTCATGATGATACTATATTTTCCCAAAGGAGAAGTTTTTCAAGGAAGCTTCCTAAAAATCTCAGTTCAGCTGCTGTCATTACCAGGGAAAAGAAATGACATGCATTCTAGTACTGAGTTTGGTACTGCACAGAAACATACTTTGTTGTTTCACATCAGGTAAAATCTTGTTACCAGTCTGATTTACAAGTTCTTCTGTCTCATCCAGTTATGTTTTCCAGCTAACCTCCAAATTAACAGATGAAGTCAACAATTTACTTCCATAAACCACTACTCTTCACAGATTCACAGGTCCCTTTTAGGTAACTTGTATGCATTAATTGTACAGTTTCTTTTATTAACATTATTTAGTTTCACAGCAAATGAACTGCATTATCACTGAATAAGCTAAAATTAGAAAAATAAAGCAGTATATAAAAAAAGAAACATTCAGGAAACAGCAACTGGACAACAAAGCCGTAAGTACAGAGATTAAGCTTGTTTAGAAATAGCCAGAAAAACTGTCTGATTTTCCAATTACAGTTATATGCAAAATATTGAAATAAGGTGGGAGGGTAGCCTAATAGTTAAGGTGTTTGCCTTACAAACACAAGGTGCAGGGTTTGAGTCTCATAAGGGATAATTGGCTAGGCTTAAAATGGCTCACAAGGGCAGTTAGCTTAGTACTAATCTATGAACCTATAACCTGATGCTGAGAGGGCTTAGGTATGGAAGATTTATTGCCGTTTGTACAGATGCTGCCACAGGAACCAAGTGTGTAGTAAAGAGCCTCAACCCTTTGTGTTGTGAAGATATGATTAATGAGCAATCCCATAATGCACAGGGCTACATTAGACATCACAGTCATACTGGGCATTTGTAAAACAACACACAAAATGTGTATAAAAAATACAATGAAAATGTAGTAAGACTAAAGACCCGCCAGGCTACATTTACTTCAGTAAATCATGGAGCTGAAGTGCACAATCAGACTAGATGTGGCTCATTATTTACAATAAATTTTGTGCACATCTTACATTACACAGCTACTTTGCCTACCAGTGGATTTCCTTGGCACCGTAACACTTACGCAGTCTGTTATATCACATGAAGTGCAAACCAGTATGTAGAGTGCAGCTGCGAAGGAGACCTGCTGTGAAGAAAGTGTCAGGAAAATGACTAGTTCTTTTCCTCATAAGACAAGCGTCTAACATAAAATTAATGTCAAGGGAGGGAGGAAGGAAAGGGCTACTAACCCAGTGACACCATGCCCCTGGCCAGGCACCATAATATTATGGCGTGCATCTGGTCTCGGCACTCTGTACCATCTCATTTTTTGATTCAAGCATACTAGTAGTAGTAGTAGAGTATCGAGAAATACTTATTAACAATCTGTTGTGCTTTTCCTTGTTGCATATATCAGAGCAAATCCCTTGCAAATATATATATACTGCTGGTGATAAAGCATTTATGGACCACACTGTGACAGCACCAGCAGTATTGTCCAACATGAACTGACATAAGAAACTTAGGCAGATTTACGCTATATGGCATGTAGTCATGAATTGAATTTTGAAATTTTAATTGACTCCCAAAATTGTTTCAGGTCATAATAGACAGATAGTAATATATACAGTAACAGATAAGATATATGCTAATATGGAGAAAGAGGCTGGGATTTTATTGAGTTTAAATGAACATATGAAAGCTTTAATCATCAAATCCTCCTATTTAGCTGAAGCAATACCTAAATTATAGCATTGACTAACTAACTAGTTACTGTACTGATTGTTTGTATCTTTCGGCTTTTCCCGGTTAGGGGTCGCCACAGCGGAACTCCGGTCCGCTAATGACTGGTAGTGGATTTTTACGTACCTGGTTACCAGCCCTGACACACAACCTTCAACAAAGGCACGCCCCATTCACGTATGCCTCCGCACAGAAGACGCTCTAGCTGAGAATCGAACGGGGCAACGTCTTGCTATGAGGCAACAACGCTACCGCAGCACCACCACCGCAGTATTAAAGTTACCGTACTGATTGCACATTCAAAATTCTAAGTGAGACCACACTACCCAAAATATGTATCTTCACAGCTGATGTGTCTCAGAGTGCCGTACTGGGACTATTGTTGTTCTCTCCCTCTTTTCATTAAGGAAATTACTTCTGATATTTGTGCAACTTGATAATTCCTTATGCAGATGATATACTAATGCATAGAGCTGCACAGAGCTGGCCCCACTGCCAAATGTGGAAAACCAATTGCAAGCTAAATTTTCCTACATCTCTGAGAAGCTTTAGTGGACTCCACAGGGAACAAAAAGACTCCCAAGTAGACACAATACGTGAACAACAAGAACAATGTGAAAGGGAGGAACCGGAGAAAGAACTGACTTTTGACATAGAAGTATTGAACTTGACTGGTGACATACTAGACAATGAAGTTATTTCTGTTTTGAAAAAAGTTTTTTCCTTTGTTCCCACTAATGCTGTGAATATTCCTAGATTAATTGTGGATTTTGGACTATACCTCAGGAAACTGAATTGGTTTCATTTTTGATAACATTCCTAATGTTCAAACTGTTCCAACTGTGTTCAAAAAGAACAGCACTTATAATCCAGCTTTAAAGTCTACCATTCAAATGTTTGGTATACTTTGTGAGAAACAATTTAGAACTATGAAAAGTTATGTTTTTGATTCTAATTTGCCTGAGGTGGAAAGAAAGGCTCTGTTTACTTTAAGTAACAACAATGGAGTTAGAGTTATGAAGGCAGACAAAGGGGGTTCACTAGTAGTAATGAAGACTACATCTTATGAACAAGCTATGCTTTCTTTACTCGATGATGACAAATGTTACAAAGCAGTTAGTAGTGAGTATATTCTTAGCTGCTTTAGAAGTTTGGATACTATTTTATTTGATTTATTTTATGATGTTAGCATAGACTTTGATACATATAGATTTTTACAAGTGGAATACCCTAAAATGGCTGTGATGTTCAGTATTCCCAAAGTACATAAAAATCGTACTTGTCCCCCTTTTAGGCCTATTGTATCTGCATCACACTCTAAGACAGAGCCTATTTCTGTTTGGCTTGACAGCATCTTTAATCCATTAGTTCAGGAATTTAAGTTTTATTTACGGGATTCTTGGCATTTACTAGGATTGTTAAATGAACTCAATGTGGCTGATGTTTCTTCTTCTTCTTCTTCTTCTTTTTCTTTTGCAAGTTTGGATGTTACTTCATTATATACTAGCATAGATCAGGAGGTTGGCCTGGAATATTTGAGAGAATATTTAGCAAAGTATACAGCTCTAGAACATGTTATGGTTAACACTGTTTGTACACTTATGGAGTTAGTTCTTACTAACAATTTTTTCAAATTTGGTCAGAGATTTTTTCAACAAATATCCGGAGTAGCTATGGGTTCAAGGGTAGCACCTTCATTTGCCAACACTGTTATGGCCCTTTGGGAATTGAAATATCATTATGTATTGCCTTTTGTGGACAATATTTTGTTTTATAGGCGATACATAGATGATTTAATTTTTCGTTGGAAGGGCAGCTATGATAGTTTCTTACTTTTTGTTGAACATCTTAATTGTAGCACTACGTTTTTGAACTTCACTATTGGCAGTTTTGGGGACTCCATAGATTTTTTGGATTTACATCTCACCTTTGACATCAACACCTTGAGATTTCAAAGTCAGATATTAGAAAGAACACGTTTGTCAATCAATATTTACACAAAGAGAGTTTACATCCTGTCCATATGAAGAGTGGGGTTGTTAAAGGTCAGTTTATAAGACTTAGTAGACTGACCACTGAACAATCAGTCTTTTTAGAAGAAGTAGACAGATTGTTTTTTCAACAAAGAGGTTATGACTTGAACTGGCTGTGTAAGATAGTTCAGGAAGTTACACAACTTAGGGTCACATCTGCACGTCCAATTTTGGACAACAATGTCACCTTAAGGGTCACATCTCACAAAGTCATAAACAATGGCTATGTGAATTTTACTTTAGCCTTTCCTATACCAATTTGCAATGAGATGAGTGTAATAAGAAAGATTCTTTTGGAACACTGGAAGGTAATAATGGGTAACACAGAATTAGTTAAAATTTTAGGTGAGAAACCATTTTTTTGTTACAAGAAGGTTACTAGTATTAAGCAAATTCTAGAATCCAAGAAAAATCAGACTACAAGTTCAGTGATTTGTTCAGTTGGACGTTTTTCATGTGGCAAATGCAAACAGTGTAGATACATGAGTAATGTGCCCAGCTTAGAATTTAAACATTTAAAAAGAAAGTTTGTGGCCAGAGAGCGATACAATTGTAGTACGACCAATGTGGTATATTGTGCAACATGTGATGCATGCCAAAAATTCTATTTTGGGAAAACTATTAGAGCATTAAACAAAAGAATTTATGAGCATTGTTTGGCTATAAGAAAAAAAAATGTCAACAATGCTCTGGCTGTTCATGCCACAGAATGTGTATTGTTCAAGAAATTTTCTTTTTTTGTTTTGGAAAGGGTCAACACTGACTTGTTTTCTGGTGATTATAAGACACTTTTGGAGTGTAAGGAAAGTTTGTGGCAAATACTACTAATAGCTGACGAACCTCCTGGCCTTAATGGCACAGTTAACATGAAATGTTTTTTGCAGATGGCCAGGATCAAATAATTTTAGTATTCATAATTTTATTATTTATTTTATTTAATTTAACATTAGTAAGTTAAAAATACATACATTAATTGTTTTATATTTGATTTATTTAAATGTTAGTAGGAATGTTACTTTAAGGTTTTCAAAGTGAAAGTCATGTGATTTGATATCGAAAGGTATTTAAGTATTTTGTAATGAATGAAATGTTCGTTCTGATGAAGCTCATGTCTATTAAAATGAGTGAAAGTGCTTAACAAAGTTATTTCGTCAGTCCTGTGGTTGGATTTATTGTCTTAGTTCAGTTTTTTCGGTGTCATTGTTTTATCTTGTTTTTGGTTCAATTTATGTGAGTTTTATTTATTATATTTGGTGTTATGTTTTAAATATTTTTATTACAATAGGAGGGTGTGGTTAAGGAATTGGTTAACTTATCATGTGGCAGGAGTATGTATTTAAATTTACACGTGTGGTTCATTGTTATACCGAGACGAAAGCACTCCATAAAAGATTTTATTTGACTACTGTGGTGCCTGGGACTTCCATCTCTCAATTCCTGATTTTCTTGATTATTGTGTTTGTGGTTACTGAACATGTAAGCTGGCATCCCTTGCAGCAGTTACCATGACTTCCATATCTGGCACATCTCCCAACTGTATCAGAGGTTTGCTAGGGGAGATATCCCACAGGGTCATTTAGTGGGGGATGCAGGTTGTGCACTGGAACCATGGCTGATGACACCCATCAGAAATGCACACACACACACACACACACACACACACACACACACACACACACACACACACACACACACACACACACACACTGAAGAACGCCATAATGAGGTATACGCTCAAATTAGAAATATCATAGAGTGTATGTTTGGGCTGCTGAAGTCATGGTTCCAGTACCTATATACATCTGGGGGAGCCCTGCAGTACAATCCATGGACATGTACTGAAATATTCAAAGTATGTTTCATGCTACACAACATCATCCTGAGAAAACAGCTTCAGGAGGATCAGCAAGGGGAAGGTGCACACATCCCACCACCAATGCCAAGGTCACCACTGCCACAGGCGGATTAGGAGTCAGAGAAGGAACAGCCAGCTGCTGTGGGTGTAGGCAGGCATAGGCATGCTCAATGAGCCCTTGCATTGGCTAACAACTCATAGCACACTCACTCACCACCTAAGAGCATAAAACTTTCCTCCTATGCACATGCATATAGTAACACTGATGCCAAGCAACTCGCACAACCTTTACCTCCTATGTATTGGCTGTGTACTGCTTGCATCAGACAGAGTCAGCCCTGAACTAAAACTGTTGCAACTGCTACATTTGTAAGGTAAGTCTTGAACCTGGAGTGTATTGTGTAATAATATGAAATGAGTGGCATATCCTTGCATGTTCTTACTTGGTAGTGTAAGCAAGTAAAAGGTGGGATATTTGTATAGAAACTTAACATGTGACAGCAGAGATATATTTGACTTATATGTGCAGGCTGGATGCAAAAAACGGACACTAACAAAAACTACATATCCTTGTTTGTGCTTTAACAGAAATGCAGCTTTAACCAAACAAATAGCAGCAGGGTCACCATGACAAAAAGCATAAAATAATTTATTGGTAACATGCTAAGCGCTTTCAGAAAACAATTTCCTTCATCAGATCCTACCATTAACTGACATGCATATAACTATATATACAACTTTTAAAATATCATAAGCCAATCAGCAGACTCCAAATGGCCCATGCAATTTCCTGGTGAATCAGAGAACAGTAGATGTCATTTCCTGATACATCATAACACATTCTCAATACAAATAAAAATATGCATATGTGAAAGCACATACTAAAATATATATAAAATATGAAAGCATATAAAGGACATAACCATGTTGTTGTATCTTTTGGCTTATCCCAGTTAGGGGTCGCCACAGCAGAACTCCGGTCCGCTAATGTTTGGTAGTGGATTTTTACGTGCCGAGTTACCAGCCCTGACGCACAACCTTCAATGAAGGCATGCCCATTCACGCATGCCTCCACACACAAGACGCTCTAGCTGAGAATCGAACGGGACAACGTCTTGCTGTGAGGCGACAACGCTACCACAGCACCACCATAACACATAAAAATTGTGTAAAACTTCATAAATGTGTATAACATAACCAAATCACAGTCTTTGGGCTTTCAGCACTGGTTTTAAAGGAATAAAAGCATTTAAACCTGGCAGAACATGTGCAGATAATTCTGATATCCAATATGTTTCCCTTACCTCAATGGCATTTTGCAAATCTCCACCCGTAATGTTACTGTTGATGGTATCTATGGCCATAAAGGAAAAGCTATGATCAGAATAAAGTGCTACATGTTGAAACAAAACATTGTGTTCTAAACTATTATGTATGGCATACTGATGTTGTAAAATTTGTTATTTAAACATCTGGTTCATTTTGCCTACATAAAAACTAGTGCAATGGTTGCACTTAGCAATATATATCAGATTTCTAGCAGTGCATGTAGCATATCCTTTACAAAAATAATCCTTATGTGTACTTGGATGTGAAAATGTATTTAAAGTATTTATAAAAGGACATGCTTTTCAGCTTTTACAAGGGTATTTACCTTTCTTTTCTGATGGAAATCTAAAACTACTTGTATTAGTTGGTCTGTAACATAACAGATCTTTCAAGTTACTGTTCCTCTTATAACTAAAGTGAGGTACAGAGCCAACTATATTCCCTATCTCTTCATCCACTAAAAGCATTTTCCAATTGTTATGTATAATGTTACAAGTATATCTACTGCCAGTATTAAATCATGTGGGAACCCTGACATAAGAGGGGCTGATAGCTCCCCCCCCTTTTTGATTGTTTGCATGCCCAACAGTGAACCATGGTTTCCCCTTATTCCTGTGTAAAACTTCTAGATCGCCAGTTCTTGTATATATTTTCTTTTCCTTATAACCACGCTCTGTCAAATTCTGGACATTTTTGTCTTTCTGTGACAGAAAATGTATTCACCACTGCATAATTTAGAAGTTCTTAGAATTTGGTTCATGACCACATTTTGAAAAACATGTGCAGGGTGCATGACGTCTCTAACAAGCAAGGTATTTCTCCAGCTAGATTTGCGAAATAATGACGTGGTCAGCCTGCCTTCAGCATCTAATTCTAACTTCACATTTAAAAATTCAATAAATTTCATGTCTACATGTGAGGCAAATCTCAAAAAAAACTGTGGTAGACTCCAGATATGTTATAAAATCATGCAACTGTTGTTCACTACCTCCCCACAAAAGGACCACATCATCAACAAATCTGCGGTAAAATAATACCTGCTCATACCATGAATTATTAGCATTTATAACAAATTCATGCTCCCACTCTACCAAGACCAAATTCACATAACTGTTGGTACAGGGTGTTCCCATGGCACCACCCCTGCTTTGATGGTATATCACATCATTAAAACACAAAACAGATTGGCTTATACTTCAAAGAATTTTATTTCATGCTCAAGAGTTATACAGAATAATCAATAATTCCTCCTTTAGTTCTGAACCAAAATTAATTTCCATTATCCAAGAAATGGTTTATAATAATCATAATTGGTCTAATTTAACCTCATTGCTCTATAAAAACTTAATAATTTACAAAATTAATCCAAAACAAAACTTCTGGAACTTTATTACTAAAGGTCATCAGATTAACCTCTCCTCTGAAAACAAAATTAATTTATTGTATTCTATTAAATTAACTTCCAATCTACAAGCTTGGAAGATTTTTTCATGGAAATTCTTACACAGGGCGTTTTACACCCCCAACAGGATAGCTAAAATGGACTCTTCTAAACAACTGTTTTGTTAGAGATGTTCTCAGAATTGTAATGCTGATTGGATTCATACATTTTTTGAGTGTATCAAAATTAAAAAAATCTGGGAGGAGATTGGAAATTTCCTTCAAGCTATTTTTTCAGATTCCTTCATACTAACTAAATCCATGATTTTTCTGAATGTAATTAAAACAAATGTTATGAGCAAAAAGAATTTGTATCTACTATTGACTATACTAGCAATTGCTAGAAAATGTATTACAAGAAAGTGGAAAACTTCATCTGAACCCAACTTTCAAGAATTTATGACTCTACTGGAAGAAACAATACATTTGGAAACAGAGGTAAAAGAAACAAGAATCTTCCCTAATAAATGGAGCAACAATCCTTGGAAGAAAGTTTTTTCTCTCATTGAGACTTTAAACATCTCCACATCTTCTTAGTACTTGGAGAAATTACACTGATTTTTTTTTTTATGTGTGTAACTACCTCTCTCTAACTCTAAGTTATTCTCATTTTTTTTCCATATAGGCCATATGTACATATTGTATATAGTTTGTCTTTGTTTCATTTGTATTCTAGTAGAAATTATGTTTTGTCTTTTTGAAAATCAATAAAATATTTGGAAAAAAAAACAAAAAAAAAAACATTGTTATGCAGAATAATCGTCAGCAAACGACTAATACATGCCAGAACATCCTTCTCTAAAAAAAGAGAACTTCTCATTATAACGACAATCAAAGTCCAACCAATGTCATTGGGAATAATGGTAAATAATCTCACAATGTCCAATGTTACCAAAATGTAGGAGGTATCAGCAGTCAAGGTGTTCTCAGACACATACATTTGTTGAAAATGTGCTGTGTTTTTGAGTAAAGTATAATTAGAATCGACCAGAGGTCTCAGTTGCCATTCAACCCAAACAGACAAGGGTTCAGTGACCCAACCATCACCAGCTACTATGGGTCTTGGGGGGAGCTGGTGGAATGTTTGTGAATCTTGGGTAGACCTGTGATACTAGGTAGCTTTGGATGTATCACATGAAAGTATTCATAAAGCTCAGCAGAAATAATGTCAGACATAAAAAGATCATGCAAGTGAGCTTAGGAGCGTATTTAGCTTAGATCTGTTCAAGGTAGTATATGCTGCATCTGCATGTAACATCAAGAGCATATCAGAAATATATTTCTGAATATCAAAAACCACTATACCCCATTTTTGTCTGCTGGTCTCACAGTAATATCCTTGTCATTTATTAAATCATTTAAGGCTTTTCACTCATGTAAAGACAAATTACAATGTCCAGCTCTGTGTGAATAAGTAAGTACTTCCTCAATCTCACCACAAACCAAAGCACTTGCAGAATCAGCAAACAAAATGCCTCTTCAGGTTGGTGAACCAAAACGTTTTATTTAATGCCACAAAACAATAACTTGTGTTTTCGTCCTTAGACTTTATCAGAATGAATAGTTATACAAGCTAGTAATCTCCTTAAATAACCCTGCCTTCCCCATTAGCAAAACAATTAACCAAATAAAACATTTAATATAATAGAATATAGTGCATTCAAAATGCAGCTATAAAAATTCCTAAAACAAATAATCACTTATTACAATAACAAGTTATAAAAACAAATTTTAAAAACAATAAGTTACATAGTTTATGTGTAAATACATAAGATGCAGGCCATCAAATATGATGATATAGAAATAAATAAATTAAATGTATTGCACCAAAATTTTAAGTTGTGTTAAACCAATACCACTGTAATGAACTAGTAGAACACTGCTATTTACTGGTCAAGAAATAATGTTACATAAAAAAACATTATAATTTAGCAGATCTAAGTTTGAGGACAGGGGCTAAAGAAATATAATCATTCAAGCCTGGTTCACTGTTGGCCTCCAAACTCAACTGCCAAAATAGTTCCCTGTACTCTATAGTTGTCTCCCAGGGACCACCTCGAGGGTCCTGTTCTATTTTTTCTATGACAAAAAAAAAAATACTTCTTTATAAAGTATGGTGTGTCTGAATAGTGCATTATTAGTGTCTTGCTTACTAATATCATAGAGATGTTCATATATTCGCCTCTTAAACTTCCTGGTAGTCTTCCCTATGTAGAAGGCTCTACTGAGTTTACAAATGGCGATATATATGACCCCCATGGTGTCACAGTTGGAGAATGTGTTGGTTTCTAACTTTATGTTCCTGTCCATTAAGTACACACTCACCTCCTGTATAAGATGTGAGCATTGGGAGCAAGCCCCACACTTAAAAGTGCCTTTCTTCTGCCTACCCTGCTTCGGTTTTCTATATTCCAGCATTTCCTTAATATTTTTCCCCTTCCTATAAGTGAATTTCAGGGGGTCTTTGAATAACAGATCCAAGTCAGAATAGTCCCCAAACTTCCCCGAATTTCTAGAAATAATGTCTTTAACCAAATAAGTGTCTCTACTGAAATTCAAAATGAAATTACTACTCCAATTTGTGTCTGAGATTGGGGTATTCTCTATGTTAATTCCAGTGTATTCCAATGCCCCTAAAATGGGACTAAATCCCCCCCCCCATTTTTTATTTCATTCATTACTTCTTTTATTAAAACAAGGGGGTAATTTCTTTCCACGAACATATTTTTCAGTTTCTTACTTTCTATATTGAAGTCACTATCCAGGGACATCATCCTACTACTCCTAATGAACTGCCCTTTCAAAATTCCTTTCTTTTGTTTGAAGGGGTGGGCACTAGTGTAAAACAGGTAGGAATCTGAAAAAGTCACTTTTCTGTAAACATTGGTCTTAAATTTTCTAACTTCATGTATCTTTTCAATCATCACATCCAAGTATTGTAAGTGTTCCATAGAAAAACTGTGGGTAAATTTAAGGAAGTCAGTAGTACTGTTGACGTACTCAATAAATTCTATTAGTTTCTCCTTAGGTCCAATCCAAAACATACAAATATCATCCAAGTAATGTTGATAGTATTTCCAATATTGGGAATATAGAGAATGGAAAATAAACTGCTCTTCCCAAATAGACAATACCAAGTTTGCATACATGGGGGCACAACTGGTCCCCATGGCTACTCCACTTGACTGCCTAAAAAACTCACCCTCAAAGTACAAAAAATTGTGTCTTAGTGCCATATCCATTAAATCCAGAAACACCAAGATACTGTTTTCGTCAAAACTTCCTTTGGTTCTAAGAGCTTCTTCGAACCATTCTAACCCTAGCTTGTGAGGAATGACGTTGAATAAATCCTGGATGTCTAAAGTAACAAAGATGAGTTTGTCACTATATAGATCATTGTTAATACTTCTCAAAAAATCCCAAGAGTCCTCCAGAATGCCCACCTGCTCAGATCAAACCCTTTTTAACCTTAAGTCCAAATATTTGGCCCAGGGATATGTTTTAGACCCAGTGGCTGCCACAGTTGGTCTGAGTGGCTGGTTGTCCACATCCTTATGGACCTTGGGTATACCAAAAATAGATGGCACTATTGGTTTGTCCATAATTAAATAGTGATATGTATCTTGACTAATCATATCTTTGTCAACCAATTCTTTAAGGATAAAATCAATCTTCCTATGGGCTATATTAATCTTGCTACCCGAGACTCTAGAATATCTGTCCGTATTGTTTAACATATCTAACATTTTGCCTGAATAGATAATACTGTCCATAAGGACAATCCCCCCTTGTCGGGTTTCATAACCCTGACTTGATGGTTGTTCCTTAAAGAATCCAGGACGGTGTGTTCTTCCTTATTCAAATTGTATTGTCTTCTTTTCTTATTCAGACCCTGTCGAAGCTCCCTTTCTACCTGAATTTCAACGTTTTTTAACTGGGGTGGAGTGGTGGATTATAAGTACTTTTTCTTCATTCTGATGAAGTCTAAGGATGAAAATGCAAGTTATTGTTTTGTGGCGTTAAATAAAATGTTTTGGTTCACCGACCTGAAGAGGCATTTTGTTTGCTGATTCTGCAAGTGCTTTGGTTTATGGTGATTTTGGTACTGTTTCCAAGCACTTTTCCTTCTTATTGTGTTTATTACTTCCTCAATCTCTCTCTCACATATAGCCAAAAAAGTCTCTAAAACGGGTCTATATCAGAAGATCGAAGTTTCAAAACTTCGAATTTGATATGGTCGGCACCATTTGATTGAAGTCTTGAAACTTCAAATCTTTTAACAGAGATCTCCGTACAGCATGGAAAGGGAAGATTTCCCTTTTCTGCACTGCAGTGCGATCTCGGAGTTTGTATATTTAAGTAGCGGGCGGAGGGGGTGCAAGGGGGCTTGCCCCCCTGCTTAGAGTGTTTAAATGTTTTTTTTGTAGGTTGTTGTATTTTATTACATTTTTGATGTTTCATGACTTCGATTATATGGTGTCGACCATATCAGATTCGAAGTTTTGAAACTTTGATAATGTAATATAGACCCCCTAAAACAGGATGGTTGCTGGGCATGTAAGTACTAGGTTTCTTGGGCATAAACAAAGAATTATTAGCTGCAGTATTGCCAAATTGAATGCGTAAGGCAACGTTTCTTACAAATAGCCTTAAATGAATCACTTCATCTCTCAATCTAGCTGATTTGGCAGGAACAAACGATAAACCTTTATTTAAGACTCGTAACTGTAACTGAGTCAATGTCTTATTAGATAAATTAACAACTAAATCAGTACCTCTTAATGCATGCTGTCCGTCGACAGCATCCTTCTCTTCCTCCTGTAATACGCGGGCTTCTCCCTCATATTCCATTGAGTTGTCATCTTTACCTGCACAGGTAGCTGGGGAACTACTGAAAAAAGCATAGTGCCTGTTTTGGGCCTAGCTCCCATTGCAGATATATCAGCAGCTGAAATATTGGAATTAATCACGATGTCACAAGAAGCTCCACTAGTTGACTGTGCAGAAACTTCTGCTTCCTCAGCACCTGCTCCACTGGTAACAAACAAATTGGATGTAGTTTGGCCCACGACCATGCCTGATGCTGGATGCTGAAAAGATGCTGCTTCTGTAATGCGTGTACCTCATGACAAGGCTGTATGTTCATTCACTGATCCAGTCCTATGTGGTTTACATTTGGGCCAAACAAAAATATTCCCTGATGTAAAATCAGAATAATCACGCTCCAGCTTCCTAGATTTCTGTTGTTGAAGCTGCATGTCATAAAGCGCTATTTTTTGAAAAAGCTCTTCGAGCTTAGATAAAGACTCTTCATTGGAATAATCATTTAGCAGATGAGATTGTAGTGACTCAATCTTAGTAATAAGTTCTTTTTCATTTGGCAGAAAGAACTCAATTAAGAGTTCCATATACTTATAACTGCAGTCCAAGTTAATCTTTTGCCATTTAGCCAATAAATCTGGGTGTTTGTCTCCATAAGTGGGCATGCGGAGAACACGTAGCACTCTAGGTATAATTCTAAATTTCAGGCATGCTTCAAAATGCATGTGTTCTGACTGTAAATGCTTCAAATTGTATAAGTTCTTCTCAAGCTCAGGCAATCCATTATAAAATGATTCTGTTAAAGGTACATTAACAGTGTTACCTGCATGAGTAGAATTCAAATGCAGAGAAACCAGTGGATTAGCAGTAAACTTGGTAAGTCCTTTACATCTTTTAGACATAAACTTAAGATTAGGTCGATAATCCAGCTCTACTTCTGTTTCTTTATGAAGTAGCTCTGCCATGTGTTCCTCAGTGTGAAGAAGAAAACACAGTATAACAGCAAAACACAGCACTGCAGGAACAAAAGACCCTTCAGTAGAAAATGTAAAAAATATCCAAACAAACAGCAGCAAGATCACCACGACAAAAAGCATAAAATAATTTATTAGTAACAGGATAAGCGCTTTCAGAAAACAATTTCCTTCATCAGATCCTACCATTAACTGACATGCATATAACTATATATACGACTTTTAAAATGTCATAAGGCAATCAGCAGAATCCAAATGGCCCATGCAATTTCCTGGTAAATCACAGAACAACAGATGTCATTTCCTGATACATCATAACACATTCTCAATACAAATAAAAATATGCATATGAGAAAGCACATACTACAATATATATAAAATATGAAAGCATATAAAGGACATAACCATAACACATAAAATTGTGTAAAACTTCATAAATGTGCTTAACATAACCAGATCACAGTCTTCATGCTTTCAGCACAGGTTTTAAAGGAATAAAAGCATTTAAACCTGGCAGAACACGTGCATATGGTCAAGAACCAAATTCTAAGAACTTCTAGATTATGCAGTAGTGAAGAAAATTTTCTGTCACAGAAAGACAAAACTGTCCAGAATTTGATAGAGCGTGGTTATAAGGAAAAGGAGATATATGCAAGCACTGGAGATCTAGATATTTTACGCAGGAATAAGGAGAAACCATGGTTCAATGTTGGGCATGCCAACAATCAAAGGGGGGGGCTATCAGTCCCTCTTATGTCAGGGTTCCACACAGATTTAATAGTGACAGTAGATATATTTGTAACATTATACATAACAATTGGAAAATGGTTTTAGTGGATGAACAGATAGGGAATATAGTTGGCTCTGTACCTTGCTTTAGTTATAAGAGGAACAGTAACTTGAAAGATCTGTTATGTTACATACCAGCTAATACACGTAGTTTTAGATTTCCATCAGAAAAGAAAGGTACATACTCTTGTAAAAGATGCAAAGCATGTCCTTTTATAAATACTTTAAACAAATTTTCACATCCAAGTGCACAAGGATTATTTTTATAAAGGATATGCTACGTGCACTACTAGAAATGTGATATATATTGCTAAGTGCAGCCATTGCACTAGTTTTTATGTAGGTAAAACGAACTACATGTTTAAACAATTAATTTTACAACACCAATATGCCGTACATAATAGATTAGAACACAATGCTTTGTTTCAACATGTAGCACTTTATACTGATCATAGCTTTTTCTTTATGGCTATAGATACCATCAACAGTAACATTACGGGTGGAGATTTGCAAAATGCCACTGAGGTAAGGGAAACATATTGGATAGCAGAATTATGTGCACATGTTCTGCCAGGTTTAAATGCTTTTATTCCTTTAAAACCTGTGCTGAAAGCCCAAAGACTGTGATCTGGTTATGTTAAACACATTTATGAAGTTTTAAACAATTTTATGTGTTATGGTTATGTCCTTTATATGCTTTCATATTTTATATATATTGTAGTATGTGCTTTCTCATATCCATATTTTTATTTGTATTGAAGATGTGTTATGATGTATCAGGAAATGACATCTGTTGTTCTGTGATTTACCAGGAAATTGCATGGGCCATTTGGATTCTGCTGATTGCCTTATGACATTTTAAAAGTCGTATATATAGTTATATGCATGTCAGTTAATGGTAGGATCTGATGAAGGAAATTGTTTTCTGAAAGCGCTTATCCTGTTACTAATAAATTATTTTATGCTTTTTGTCATGGTGATCGTGCTGCTGTTTGTTTGGATATTTTTTACATTTTCTACTGAAGGGTCTTTTGTTCCTGCAGTGCTGTGTTTTGCTGTTATACTGTGTTTTCTTCTTCACACTGAAGAACACATGGCAGAGCTACTTCATAAAGAAACAGAAGTAGAGCTGGATTATCGACCTAATCTTAAGTTTATGTCTAAAAGATGTAAAGGACTTACCAAGTTTGCTGCTAATCCACTGCTTTCTCTGCATTTGAATTCTGCTCATGTAGGTAACACTGTTAATGTACCTTTAACAGAGTCATTTTATAATGGATTGCATGAGCTTGAGAAGAACTTATATAATATGAAGCATTTACAGTGGCAATGCATGCATTTTGAAGCATGCCTGCACTTTAGAATTATATCTAGAGGGCTATGTGTTCTCCGTATGTCCACCTACGGAACAGTAGCAGCTGTTGACTTCATATCAAAGGGCAGGCTGCAGGAGACAGCTGAATGGGCGGTGCAAATGGGAAGGTGTGTGGCCAATTAGAAAGGGGTGGAGCTATGCTCAAAACCACAAAAAGTGGGACTTTAAATATGCTGCCCTGGGTGCTAAACCATTATTATGAGAGTCCAATCAAAACAAAATGAAGTGGAGAAGAAAACAAATATTTCAGTGCATTGGCTACATGACAGCTTACTTAATATCTAGATGGAAACAAAAAGGTTGTGAGGCATGAAAAAAATAAATTACTTTTTAAATACATTACTGGAATGCCAGTCAAAATCAAGTTTAAAAAAACAAGCAGCATTCAACTCAAACCACTTCTCCTTACACTGCAATTCTAATTCTAATTTA
Source organism: Protopterus annectens (assembly GCF_019279795.1). NCBI lineage: Eukaryota > Metazoa > Chordata > Ceratodontiformes > Protopteridae > Protopterus > Protopterus annectens. Next base: position 176,630,607 of record NC_056731.1, on the reverse strand, counting down.
TATTCAGCTTTATAAAAGTACTAAGTGATGTGCTAAAAGTAGCAATCTCTGTGATACTCCCACTTGTAAAAATATTTCTTATCCAAAAAAGACCTGCTGCCTGACAACAATCTACTTGTTTCATGGTGAAACATGATCAAAGTAAAAGATGAACAGCAAACAAGAAACAAGCTCAAGATAAATTGCTTAAAGGATTACTGCACAGGTTATAGACCACACATGATAGATTGGCATTCTGTTTAGTTTACGGATAAAGCCTGTAAAGATGACTGCAAGTCTCCAACAAATGTAATGAGCTTCTGAAAATACTGTAATCCTGTCCTTTATTACAAATACTGTCATATGCATTTCCATACCTAAGGCTTATATGTTATCTAGTTATGTAAATATTCTCTGCATGGCAACAACAAAAAGGCTTTCAATGTTGGTAATTCTTTAACAGTATGCTTGTTAAAGATTACTTACTTCTTACAATCTCAGACAAGCTTACCTGATGACCATTAAAGCACTGTTACTTAAACACAGAGCAACAGGCACTGCAACAAAATGCATTTTCTGAATAATAAGAAGCATAAATCAACAGTATAAAAATATGATAGAAAACCAGAACATTCTGCAAAATCAAAGACAGATGAAACGCCACTGTAGTACTTGTGTCTACCTTGGATGGGGGGATACTCTGCACACTTACACTGCATAACTGCTCCTTGCCTTGCTTGGACACATCCAGAATCACTACATGGAGGAGTGGGGTACACGTATGTCACAATGTGAAATGTCGCTGGCTAATGGTGATGGCCCTGACACATTTGTCATACCTCTCAACCTCAGAGCAAGAAATCTGGACAAAGCCATAAATAAAGTGGGAAAAAGGCCCAAAAATAAGGACAATTTTTAAATATTGCTGTTATAAACCTAGAAAGATAATAGAACAGTAGGTCTTCCATTAGTATGAATTTTCTGAAGGGTATGAAATCTGCAATTCAAATGTCTGCCATTATTTTCTAACTTTAGTCTTTAATGATTTGCCACGAATTTGCCAGAAAACCACAATCTTATGAAACATGGACCAAAAATGTGATGCAAAAATATAAAATAGCCACACAATATAGCTGGGAACCTGCCAAAGAAGGGATAATTGTTAATATTAGTACTGTTAAGTTGAGCAGCAGATCAAATAAGAGAATCTACATGCATTTCAGAAATAAAAGTAATCTGTAGCTCTGATCGTTACAATTATTTATTAATTGTAAACCCTCCACATTTTCTTCCAAAATTCCCATTTTGCAGAGGGATTATTAGGGGGAGAGCAACATTTTGAGCCAAAATTGGGAACAATTGAGAGGTTTGGATATTCCTAATTTTATAAAGTGATTTATTTGCGCATACCTCTCAACCTCTTAATGCAGGAAATCTGGACAAGGCCAAATATATTGGGGGAACATACAAACAGTACTAAAAATTGCTCTTGTATAAACTTAGTTGATAGAATAGCAGGTCTTGCTTTAGCATGCATTTTTCTGAAGGGCATGAAGTCTGAAACTCAATGTATGTCATTATTTAGTGACTTCATTCCTAAATGATTTGCCAGAAAACCACAAATTTTATGAGGAACAAACCAAAAATAAGAAGTAAAAATCTATTAATTCTGTGAAAATCTGGACAGTTGAGAGGTATAGTTTAGCCAGGGCTGTGTTTGAGTTTGCCACCCTTCCTCCCTCACAAAATCAGGGTCGAATGGGGCCTCCCCCTTGCAGCCATTCTAATGTCCCATTACTTGGCTATTTTGCCCCATTTACCATACAGACTGTAATGTGCATACTGCTTTACTTCTACGATGATTTGGATTTCATTTAAAAGTTTTATTTTACATTTTACAGCACAAACACTAATAGACATCTGCTAAACAAACCAATGCAGTCTCACAATGAAAATAGACTTAGCATTAAAACTTCTCTGCCCTTGAAATTCACATTCATTGAAACAGCATTGAAACCCACATTCTAATAAAATACATCTGGCCAGTGGCAGATAAAGATTAACTTTGGGCTGTTTTCAAATCATAGGCCCATTGCACACAAAACATAAATGTGTTCTTTGATACACCTTCCTGATTGTATTAAATTATATTCCTTGTATAATAGAGTACAGTTGTTAGAAGGCATTTTAAATTTATTGTTTTGAACATTTTTTTCCAGTAAACAGTGAGACAAAATGCATGCACCAATAATGACAAAAATGCCCCATTCAGAACATTTCCATCATAAAAGTCTACTCAAACTTCTACAATCCACCAGTATCAGTAAATATGCACAATCTCTGCAGAAGTAAAAGTAATCTAAATAATTCCACATTAAAGATATATGTAACTAATGAAGAGGTTGCTGCTAGCAAACAACTTTATATTTCATTGTTTCATCTATAAATAATGTGCTTGTTGCCCTTGAGGAAAACAATTGCCTATGTTACATTAAAAAGATGATAAGCTAGTAATATTGCAATAGGAAATGGATGGCAAACTGATAACAGGTTCATAGTTACTAGGTATCTCTCCCAAAGAGGACATTCTCAGGACTGCAGCATCCACCTCCTTTAAAAGTACAACATGGTACAGTATCAGCAATGCATCTACATACCATGGGAGTAGAACCCACAGCCTTCTACATCAAAAGCAAGTATTCAACCTGTTATGCTATTAACAGTGCAAGCAGACTCAGCCTAAACAGCATGGAACTTCTCTTCCCCTGATGCTCTCAGCTCCTTGTAAAATCCACTTGACACTCAACTGTATCTCTCAATGTTGCAGCACAAAATACCTGGACAAAGCCAATAATGGGGGAATATAGCCCCCAAACATATTCAGTGAATTCAGTTCTCACCATAGCTCTCATCCTCTTAGCACAAAACACCTGGACAAAGCCAATAATGGGGGAATACAGCCCCAAAAATAGGGACAAATTTCAAATACTGATCTTATAAACTCAGAAAATTGCTAGAATAAAACATTTTGTGTTACTGTGTACTTTCTGAAGACTATGAAGTCTGAAATTCAAATGCCTGTCATTATTTAGTGAATTCAAAATCCAGAAAACCACAAATGTTATGAGGACCAGAACAAAAATATGAGGCAAAAATCTGAATAGTTTTCACAAGTAGTGGTGGGTAGGGAATTTAGGCTCTTGCTACCTGCACCCAAGGTACAGGGTTTGAGTCTGAGTTACTCTCTAGCTAGCCACCAGGTATATTTAACTGGGGCATTACACACACACACACACACACACACACACACACACACACACACACACACACACACACACACACACACACACACACACACACACACCAGTACCTGAGTTTGGAATTGCAGCCTGCTTGCAGCAGCTTTATTCTACAAAGTCCCATCTTCCTGCAGCGGCTTCGTTCAAAATAATATAAAGTCCCTTCTTCCAATCCCCTTCCAGTCTATGCGGTTGTAACTGCATAGACTTCTGGGCGTCTGTACTCTGATGCCTTCTCTTCATAATCTGGACTGGTTAAACAGCAGTCCGGATTCCCACATGCATGCCCAGAGTTCTGGGACTAGCAGCTAATTATTTCATTTTTTTTTTCTTTTATTTTACAGCTGGGTGCTGCAATCCAATAGCATGAGCTGCCCCTGCTATGGAGACAAACACCCAGATTTATTGGTTAAATGGCAAAAGATTAACTTAGACTGCAGTTATAAGTATGTGGAACTCTTAATTGAGTTCTTTCTGCCACATGAAAAGGAACTTATTACTAAGATTGAGTCACTACAATCTTATCTGCTAAATGATTATTCCAATGAAGAGTCTTTAAGCTCAAAACGCTTTTTCAAAAAATAGCGCTTTATGAAATGCAGCTTCAACAACAGAAATCTAGGAAGCTGGAATGTGATTACTCTGATCAGGTAATATTTTTGTTTGGCCCAAATGTGAACCACGTAGAACTGAATCAGTTAATGAGCATACAGTCTTGTCACGAGGTACATGCATTACAGAAGCAGCCTCTTTTCAGCATCCAGCATCAGGCCCGGTCATGGGCCAGACTACATCCAATTTGATTGTTACCAATGGAGCAGGTGCTGTGGAAGCAGAAGTTTCTACACATTCAGGTAGTGGAGCTTCTTGTGACATCGTGGTTAATTCTAATATTTCAGCTGCTGATATATCTCCGATGGGCGCTAGGCTCAAAACAGGCACTACGTTTTTTCCAATAGTTCCCCAGATACCTGTGCAGGTAAAGATGACAACTCCATGGAATATGAGGGAAAGGCCCATGTATTATGGGAGAGAAAGAAGGAAGCTGTCAATGGACAGCCTGCATTAAGAGGTACTGATTTAGTTGTTAATTTATCTAATAACACATTGACTCAGTTACAGTTATGAGTCTTAAATAAAGGTTTATCGTTTGTTCCTACCAAATCGGCTAGACTGAGAGATTAAGTAATTAATTTAAGGCTATTTGCAAGAACTGTTGCCCTACACATTCAATTTAGCAATACTGCAGCTAATAATTGTTTGTTTATGCCCAAGAAACCTAATACTTACATGCTCAGCAGCCATCCTGTTTTAGAAACATTTTTGGCTGTATGTGAGAGAGAGAGAGATTGAAGAAGTACTTACTAATTCACGCAGAGCTGACATTTTAATTTGTCTTTACATGAGCAAGAAGCCTTAAATGATTTAATACATGACAAGGATATTATTGTGAGACCAGCAGACAAAAGAGGGGGTATGTTGGTTTTTGATATTCAGAAATATATTTCTGATATGCTCTTAATGTTACATGCAGATGCAGCATATACCACCTTGAACATATCTGAGCTAAATAAGTTCCTAAGTGATGTGAACAAAGACTTGCATTATCTTTTTATGTCTAACATTATTTCTGCTGAGTTTTATGAATACTTTTGTGTGATACATCCAAAGCTACCTTGTATCACAGGTCTACCTAAGATGCACCAAAATCCCACCAACACCCCCCCCCCCAAGAGCCATAGTAGTTGGTGATGGTTGGGTTACTGAACACTTGTCTATTTGGGTCAAATGACAACTGAGACCTCTAGGTGATTCTCTTTCTACTGTACTCAAAGGCACAGCACATTTTCTTGAACAACTGTATGCATATGAGAACACCTTGACTGTTGATACTGCCTACATTTTGGTAACATTGGACATTGTGAGATTATTTATCATTATTCCCAATGACATTTGTTTGGACTTTGTCGTTATAATGAGAGATGCTCTTTTCTAGAGAAGGATGTTATGACATGTATTAGTCACTTGCTGACAATTATTCTGCATAACAATGTTTTTTGTTTTAATGATGTTATATACCATCAGTGAAGGGGTGTTGCCATGGGAACACCCAGCGCCAACAGTTATGTGAATCTGGTCTTGGCAGAATGGGAGCATGAATTTGTTATAAATGCTAATAATCCATGGTGTGAGCAGTTATTTTACTGCAGATTTGTTAATGACGTAGTCCTTTTGTGGGGAGGTAGTGAACAACAGTTGCATGATTTTATAACATATTTGGAGTCTACCACAGGTTTTTTGAGATTTGCCTCACATGTAGACATGAAATGTATTGAATTTTTAGATGTGAAGTTAGAATTAGATGCTGAAGGCAGGCTGACCACGTCATTATTTCGCACATCTAACTGGAGGAATACCTTGCTTGTTAGAGACAGCATGAACCCTGCACATGTTTTTCAAAACATGGTCAAGAACCAAATTCTAAGAACTTCTAGATTATGCAGTAGTCAGTTGTCAGGGTTCCACACAGATTTAATAGTGGCAGTAGATATTTTTGTAACATTATACATAACAATTGGAAAATGCTTTTAGTGGAGGAACAGATAGGCAATATAATTGGCTTTGTACCTTGCTTTAGTTATAAGAGGAACAGTAACTTGAATGATCTTTTATGTTACAGACCAACTAAGACACGTAGTTTTAGAGTTCCATCAGAAAAGAAAGGTACATACCCTTGTAAAAGATGCAAAGCATGTCCTTTTATAAATACTTTAAATACATTTCCACATACAAGTACACATAAGGATTATTTTTATAAAGGATATTAAATAAATTTCCACATCCAAGTACAAATGATTATTTTTATAAAGGATATGCTACATGCAGTGCTAGAAATGTGATATATTTTGCTAAGTGCAACCATTGCACTAGTTTATATGGAGGGAAAATAAACCAGATTTTTAAATAATGAATTTTACAACATCAATATGTTATACATAATAGTTTAGAACACAATGCTTTGTTTCAACATGTAGCACTTTATTCTGATCATAGCTTTTCCTTTATGGTTATAGATACCATCAACAGTAACATCAGGGGTGGAGATTTGCAAAATGCTACTAAGGTAAGGGAAACATATTGGATAGCAGAACTATGTGCAAATGCTCTGCCAGGTTTACATGCTTTTATTCCTTTAAAACCTGTGCTGAAAGCTTAGAGACTGTGATCTGGTTATGTTAAACACATTTATGAAGTTTTACACTATTTTTATGTATTATGGTTATGTCCTTTATATGCTTTCATATTTTATATATATTTTAGTATGTGTTTTCACATATGCATATTTTTATTTGTATTGAAAATGTGTTATGCTGTATCAGCAAATGACATCTGCTGTTGTGCGATTCACCAGGAAATTGCATGGGCCATTTTGATTCTGCTGATTGGCTTATGACATTTTAAAAGTAGTATATATAGTTATATGCATGTCAGTTAATGGTAGTATCTGATGAAGGAAATTTGTTTCTGAAAGTGCTTATCCTGTTGCTAATAAATTATTTTATGCTTTTTGTCATGGTAACCCTGCTGCTGTTTGTTTGGATATTTCTACATTTTCTACAGAATGGTCTTTGGTTCCTGCAGTGCTGTGTTTTGCTGTTAAAAATGCAGCTTTGCTCTCTCTCCCACACCCAAAAGAACAGGCAGATGACACATTTTGATAACAAAGCATCATTGAAATCCTAAAAGTGCTATCAAATGACCTGTCCCTGAAACGTGTACAGATTTAATATAGAATATTTCATGTGACAGTATGGCCAATCATGTATACCTGTGAAATGCCATGACAGACTTGCCCATGCCATCAGTACACATCTAACTAATGCATACAAATAAAAGTGTAAAAGCCTTTGCTAATCAAAAATATATAAAACTATTAAACAGATTATTCATAATTACATGTCAGCATATGCAGTATGTGGCTGTAAAGTACAGGCATACCTTCTCAAAATCAGTAATCCTCTGTGCAGATATATTCCAAAGTAATATCCTCTCTTCTGTGTTCACCACAAAAAGAAGTCTGCTCACCTTCTGTTTCCTTAGCTACACAGTTGCCTTGTCTGGTGTAGATTCAGGGCTGTCTGCATGATGAAGATGCAAATGAGGTGTGAACTCATTAGAATTGCTGAATCCCAAATCCTTGGCTCCTTGTAGTAGATGTAAACATAGTACAGGGACTCCCTTAAGTGGTAGTGTTTAATGGATTGCAATTGTGAATGATTACTGGTTGGGAGAAGGTAAACACAACAGCAATGCTGACTGCCCTACAGCCAGTGGGTATATCAGGTTAGGCTTACAAAGTGTTAGATATATTTTTGTCAAGGTTGGAACTATAAGTAAGCAGGACACAGTTCACAGGTTCTGTTCATTAACATCCATCCCTCTTCATTTTTTGGCAACTGAATGTGATTTTTTACTATCATTTTGTATCCTTCCACATGTTAAGGCCAGTGATATAGAATGGCTTACAGACTGCATGTCTCAGATTACTGGTCAGATAAGAGAAGACTGACCAACAAAGACAGAGAGGTAGCACAGAGCTGTATATTTGCCAGTAATAATCATAACTGGTTATGTGATCACTCAGTGCACTACATCCAAAAATAATAAATGTGCAAATAACAGTTGCATAGTGTCATATTACTGTAGATGATGTTGCAGTTGGTTGTATGCAGAATGATTTCAGTTCCTTGTTGCAAAGTTGTTTGTGTGGCAAAGAGGGATAAGGCACAATTACTGTGTTCTGAAGGTTCAGTGGAGTGAAAAATCAAATCCAGACATCTGTAGAAATACCTCACATGTACTTACATGTTGTACTGTGTATGTCATACATTTCTTTTCCTCATGTCAGCCACCTTCCCCTTGTTTTTATTTTTTTTGGCTTTAAGTTTTGTATTTTTGGGTGGGCAGTGTTTGCATCTATGACATGAAATTACTTGCGGAAACAAAACAAATTGAAGGGACTGTCTAACAATATGTCACATATTTACAATACAGCTATGTGTTGCCACCCCCACCCCCAAATCACTGCAACCCTGGTGTCTCAGTACTTTTTCCACATACATATCACCTACACTACAGAAAGTAATATCAAATGTTGTGTAATATGCAATGCACATCAATGTGGTAACATGCAAACTACAGCTAGAGACCCGTAAGCCTAAAAAGCTTTATTTGCAAGACTAGGGAAGAATTGGCATGGACCTTTTCCACAGGGACATAGGTGACCTTCAGCACACATGACATGACCAATTTTGTTTTTGTCAATAGTAGAGCTTGCTAATTAAACCTCATGGACTTCTTTGAATCTGACCCCAAAGATCTGGATGAGGGATAACAGGACATACTGCCTATGCTGAGTTATTCAAGGCCTTTGACACAATCCCCCACTCATGTCTCATAGTGAAAATCTCCTATCTGGGAATTAACCCATACATTACTAGATGGTTAGCCAACTGGCTCACCGAAAAAACACACACTCTCAAAGTTGGGAACTGCACCACCACCACTAGCCCACTTACCAGTGGAATACCACAAGGATCTGTGCTGGGCCCTCAACTGCTTGTAAACTACTTCTCTGAAGCCCAGCCTATGGTAGTTAGCCTGTGGTTTACCAAGTTTGCAGATGGCTGTTAACTGGACACACTTATATAGAGTCCCCAAACAATAGTAAAATATTACAGAAGGGGATGGCATAGACAAATGATTGGTGGCAAGCACACAGACTGAACAATAAAGAAAAAAATGCCTCATTGTCCCCCTTGGCAATGAAGTCCCCTGCTAATTATGATATACATAGCCCCCTGTAAACTCAAACACAGTGTTGTGACATTTGGGAACACATGTTGACAGCAATCTATATTTTCATCATTATGTGTCCATAGTGGTAAGACACACATTCTGCGTTGTTCAAGTCATACATATGGACATCACATCCAAGACCAGGAAGGTTATAGCTCTGCTGTACTCTACCCTTATCAGACCACTAATTGAGTACAATGCTTCCTTTTGTCTGTACCACACCAGACACCTGCAGCAACTGGAGAAAACAGAGGTTTGCGACTGGGAGTATCCAGGGCCTTCACACATGACATACATGGAAAAACTGATAGACCTGTCACTGTATGCAACATTGTGCAGGCTGCTAAGAGGTGACCTATGCCTGGCCTATAGAGGAGCCTCAGACCCAGCCTACTGGAAATGCTGGACATCTGCAAATCAAATGAGACAAGAATAACTTGCTCCAGGGATCTCAACCTAGTCTGTGACATAAACAGAACATCCTGGGGTGACAGATATATCCCCAGCAATTGACACTCCTCTGTAATAGGCTCCCAATGCATGTGTAGCAGTGCTCTGCAATGACCCTGTTCAGGTGCAACCTTGACAACTGGTGGTGTGATTGTAAAGTCACATCTGGGGTGGCATCTATGTCCCTCATGAATTGGGCCAGTTGGTGCTGCTCACAAAGTCACTCTGCTAGCAATGACTATTTAATTATGCTCAATAAGGATACCTTTGTTTTTACACAGCTAGACCTGTAAACACCCTAGGGTCATTAGACTAGTAGCCTCCTATGAAACTATGAAATTATAAACCTATGCAGGCCTCCCAACATCCTGTCTCCCACATGGCCTGCTGATGTCATCTACTATAAGCTGACTTGCACTCTTGTAATAGTCAAGCTTCTGCCGTGGCACTTATGTAAAGTACTGTGTTCTGTAGTTTGTGTACTTAGATAGGTAGGGGTTCTATTCTCACTGCAGTTAGCTTGTGTGTGTGTGTGTGTGTGTGTGTGTGTGTGTGTGTGTGTGTGTCTGTGCGCACGTGTGTGTGTGCACGCATGTGTGTGCGCGTGTGTGTGTGCGTGTGTGCGTGTGTGTGTGCGTGTGTGTGTGTGCGCGCGCGTGTGTATGCGTGTGTGCGCACACATATGTGTGTGTGCGCGCGCGTGTGTGTGTGTGTGTGTGTGTGTATGTGTTTAGACAAAAGAGCAGAAGTATGTATCCTACAGTTACTGCTCCATTGCCATGGATTGATAGTATTTTGGTACTTGTACATGCAAACACATCCATTTCATGAAGGCCTCCCAACATCTTCTCTCCCACATGGGCTGCTGATGTCATCTACTATTGCATAAAGTACTGTGTTCTGTAGTCTGTGTACTTAGATAGGTAGGGGTTCTATTCTCACTGCAGTCAACTGTGTGTGTGTGTGTGTGTGTGTGTGTGTGTGTGTGTGTGTGTGTGTGTGTGTGTGTGTGTGTGTGTGTGTGTGTGTGCGCGCGCTCTTGCTTGACATTACAGAGTGTCTTTTACACCAGCATGTGGGACACTGTTATTACCATATTCTCCTCATCAGACATTGCTGGCGTCATCAGCTATATCAGATTTTTGGATATGCAGTACTCCCACCAGGGCAGGGTCAGAGACTGGCCTGTAGGCCAGGCAGGAGTCACCTCATCATATATGAGATAGATTACAGTGACATGGCCTTTAATCTATCCACATACATCATGGCATGGCTTGTAGGCCCTGTGTTTTCTTGATGAGTAAGTCCTGTGGTATCTCCATCTGCTGCATGTATCTGGTGAGGTACATGCAAAATAGGGCATTATACTATATTAGTGTTCTGATGAGACTTGAGTACGGTGTTTGTCATACAATCCTAAGATCTGAATTTGGTGACATGACTTATGATGTGCACAACAGAGGCTTTCAATATCAGTGTGGACACTTGGTGGTTGAAGTTCAGATTGTTATCTACATGTGTTCCTAATGCTTGGATCACTGGGTCTCAGCACAGCAAGACTGTTGTAAAAAGGCACATTTCTGCATTTACTTATAGATCGTGTGCCTTTGTCACCAATATTTTTTCTGTGTTAGCTCCTCCTGTACTATATTATAATAATTGGTGGACTCAATGATTGCACCCAATATGCAAGAATCAGTAAACTTGGTAAGCCAAAGGCCATATACTCTAGCCTGAACTGTTGAGAAATAGAGTCCAAACAGTGAAGGGCCAAGTTCAGATACCTGGGTCTTGCCAATAGTGACAGCCTACTGGTACAGTTTGATTTACCAACTTTCACAGTGCATTCTGTTGATGAGCCAGTTGGTTACCCATCTAGTGAAGGTTTCTCAATTATACCTGCATGGGGGATTGTATCAAAACCCTAGGCCAGATCATGATAGACAGCATGCACTGTCTTGCTTTCATCCAGGCCTATCACATGGAATCACTGGGCTGTGACAGCATTATCTATGGCACGACTTAGGACGTACACCTTCCTGATACAGTTTAATCCACACTTCAACACACCCTCCACATGAGCTATGTTCCCGTAGAAGGGTGTACATCAACATGCACCTGATGCATGCATGTATAAAGACATCCTGACTCTCTTCAACTGTGAGGTAGACCAACATGTCATCATGGACTTCCTCTAAATGGACACTAGTAACATTACAGTTGTGTGCAACAGACCTGTGTGAGTTGTTAATGCTAAATCATGTCTGTTACATCTGATAGATCTCCTCAAAAAGGTCATTGAGGGCTTGAATAATGACAACAGTATCTTCCTGTGGAACATGACCTGGTCAAGGCGTTTGACATAAATCCACACTGAGGTATTCAATCAACACTGTCAAATGTGGCCACAAACAGTTAGAATCATTAAATGGGTAGACCATTGTATCACATACGTGGAATTACTATGTTGAAATGTATGAAGTGACCTATGTCTCAGGTCAAGTGATCAGGTCCTTACATCAAGGCAGTTTGTTAGGCTCTTTCTTATCCATTATTTAAGAGATGGATATCACAGATGACATACACATCCTGGGTCCAAACAGCTGCCTGAAGGCATACATATTGTGGGCAATCATTGTAACTGTGATATTAGTATAATACAGACAGTATTAACACATACCAAATATTCCTGCCACAGCCATGACAACACCTTTAATGGCAAGAAAACATGGGGGGGACAGCTACATCAGATGGCATAATACCTAAATAGTTTCCTGACTTCATCGCACCAATAACTGAGTACAATGCACACTTCTTCATTTACCTCCCTACACATCTTCCACTGATGTGTAACTGAAGTGTACCGCCTTTGTTACAGTGAGCTGTCCCAGCTTATTGACCATACCTTGGTATTATTTTTGTGGAATATACATGACTGTCTGATGGTGCAGAACACCAATCAAGTTGTTACACCAGATGCATTTAGGCTACCTGTTTTGCTGATGCACACACTACAGACAGGTGTTTGACAACATTAATGGCATATATATCATTCACAACAGTGTGGATTGTGCCCTACATATATATATGCCATGCACACCAGTCATCTAGCCTGTATTGCTCATACTGTCACATACATGTATTGTAGTGTCCCTCCTAACACCTCCAGCAGATGTTACAGGGCCAGGACAGTGTGTGTGGTTACCCTCATAGATTGCGGATGTATGATAACAGTTGTTCAAATTTGTGTGTGTGTGTGTGTGTGTGTGTGTGTGTGTGTGTGTGTGTGTGTGTGTGCAGACTCATCTATCACTGTAAATCTGTAAATCACATATTTTATATCAGAGGCATGGGATTACTGGTGGTATTATTCTGACATTGACCATGATTGTGGTTGGTTCTTTTAACGTTTTCCATGACCTTTTACCTGTGCCCACCTTGCAGGAGACCTCTGCTGAGAGTACACTCATATTCTGACATATCAGTTTGCACAGCTTCACAATATGCACCCTACCCCAATTGTATGTCAGATCCCTGATAGATATCCTCTCCATTATTCATTTAAGGATGCTTATCTTACACAGACATCCTCCCCATTGTTATGTCACCTTATGTGAATGTCACATAAAACACATTTTCACTGTACATTCCCTACATACCATATAGATATGTGATTGGTGTTGCTGCCACAACAATCTTCCATTGACATGCCCTCCTCTGCTGTACAGTAGGTTGTTTCACCTGTCTTCTTTCCCTGTGTCCATTCCTACAATTCATCTGTGTGTTTCTATTCAACACACACACTCTTCCCCTGAGTGTTTATTTTATATGGCAGTCCATGTTCTGTAACAGATCATTCACACAGCTTCAGTGCAGAATGCTAGGAATGGGATACCACAATACTCTGCACTGTATACACTGTCCTGTACTGTGTTTGGATGATGCAATTCACAGTCATACCTCTTCACTGTCCAGATATTCCCAGGATGTTCAGATGTGTTCCTTATGAAATTTATGGCTTTCTGACATATCACTGGGATGATCACAGGACTGACATACATTTCAATTCATAACTCACAACTGTCCTGATTTCTGCAGAATGTACAGTTTTTGTCTCATATTTTTGATCTTTTCCCCATAACATTTTGGTTTTCTTGCAAATCATTGGCATGTCATTACCAACTGAAGTAAAAAAATAATATCAGACATTTGAGTTCAAACTTCATGCTCTTCAGAAAAGTCATGCTATTGTAAAACCCATTATTCTATCAACTTTCTACTTTTGTAAGAGCAATGTTAGAATCTGTTCCTAATTTTGGCCCTTTGTCCCCCATTATTTGTGGCTTTGTCCAGATTTCTTGATCTAAGAAGCTGAGAGGTATGTTTCAGTTTCATTCTACCACATTTACATGCAACATCTATATCAAGTATATCCCTATTTCTTGTTAATTGTCCCCCCATTATATTGGCCTTTGTGCAGATGTGTCGAACTAACGGAGAGCTATCTGTGAAGCCCTGGTGATCATTGTGGCATTCCCAACAAAACCGCGTACCCTGAGAGGTATGTTTCAGTTTCATTCTACCACATTTACATGCAACATCTATATCAAGTATATCCCTATTTCTTGTTAATTGTCCCTGCATTATATTGGCCTTTGTGCAGATGTGTCGAACTAAAAGAGAGCTATCTGTGAAGCCCTGGTGATCATTGTGGCATTCCCAACAAAACCGCGTACCATAGGTGCTCTTTTTTAAACAGAATTGCTATCCACATTTGATTACACAGCCAGCTGCAAAACCTCACTTAAATGTGGCACGTGGCATGAATATGGATTGCGCAGTGGTGGGTGCTGCTGGTCACCTCACACAGATAAATTACATGTTGGCCTCGCACAGAACCTACACAGAGTTTATCGAATCCCTGGGTATATCTCTTTCTCATTTATTTCTACCCTATTTTTAAACTCCATTTTCATGTTATCCCACTCACTAGCTATGCCTTCGGAATACATTTCTGTTTTCATTAATAACTCTCAAATAATTTCCACTACCCATTCCTTAAATTTATTTATTGACATTTGATTACAGGGAAAGTCCAACTGGGTAAAAGCCCATTTTCAATAGAGCCCAGGGAGAAGAGCTGCAAATTATTACAAAACATTTTAATAACAGTAATTTTACAATCTTCAAAAATAAAGCAAAAACATCTGCAGTTTAAATAATTATAACAAATTAGTGATGATATAAAAACATTAAAAATCAATAAAAAATTATATGACAATCATTTAATATTTATAGATATTTTAGACAGTTTGTAGAGAAATTAAACATAGTTAGTCTAATACAAACAGGAATTGCAATATGAAGTGAGGGTAAAACAGGCTTATGGTATATTTAGAGAAAAAGTCAGGGAAGAAAATTTGATAGAAGCAAGGAAGTAAGTAAAGAGGGGAGAGTAAAGAGGTATAAGGAATGAAAAGGTACTTGTTCACATTTAAGGATGTCGTTTATCCTGGTTTTGAGCAAGAAAAGAGACAGATTTTAGCAAGGAAGTCTTCCAGAGTGGTTTTGAAAGATTTTGGTTTTGAAGGAAGGGTCTTGATCTGATCGGTACAGTTAAGGAGTTTCAGGTCTTAGCAACCTTGTAGGAGAAAAGATAAGGCCCAGCAGATTACTGGATCACAATGACCGACTGGGAACATAGTTGTGTAAAATGTTTTTTAGTGCTGGATAATTTTATAGATCTTAAGAAGCTGTGTATATTAGTTGATGAGGCACTTCTAACCAATTTAGGCTTTTTAGTGCTATACACTGGTGGGTTCTGAAAGAGGTATTTGCTGCAAATTTAGCAACTTTGTTATAGAATTGTTCAAGTTTAAATTTTTGTGAAGCCTGGAGGTTGGTAAGGATGGGGCACCGTAAAGAAGTGTGGGGAGGAGATAAATAGTGGTAAGTGTAGTTTTAGTTGCATCAGTGAGAAGGTTTTTGGATCTGTAAAGCAACCCTATTTTTGATGATTTTTTCTTATACAGTTTTATATATGCAAGTTGAATTTAAGCTTATCATCCACTATCACCCTTAATAATTTGCTATGAGAAGTAACTTCAGTGGATGTGCTATCAACAGAGAGCACTTTATTTATTTATTTTTTTTTATGAGACAGAGATTTGGGGGGGGGAGTAGAAGTTTGTTCTTTTTTGGGTTGAGCATAAGTTATGAGTTACGAAGCCAGTTTTCAGTGGCTGTTAAAGCTTAAAATTATAACTAAGATCAACAGTTTATAGCAGTACAAAATAGTTAACAAAGAGATACAAAATAAAACAGTTTTTCTATCATTTCCTGAAGCTAAAATACTGGCATGTGCAATATAGTGTACTAGTCAATAAAATGGGACAGTGGCCAACTTAGTAAGAGGTCCTTAGAGTGCATATATTATTTTACAGAGACTTTCAGTCATAGAACAGGCATGTATTTCAACTGATTAAAGTTAACAGACAGCAAGGTTCTTCATGATAAATGTGCTTACATTATACAAAATTCTCAATAAACTTGTAGGAATAGGCCCTTGTAGCAGAGCTTCTGGAGTATCGAGGTCAGATGTAGTGACCGCAGGCTATTATACAATGACAAAATTCTCAGTAAACTTGTAGGAATAGAGTCTTGTAGCAGAGCTCCTGCAGTATCGAGGTCAGATGTAGTGGCTGCAGGCTATTATACAATGACAAAATTCTCAGTAAACTTGTAGGAGTAGGGCCTTGGGGCAGAGCTATCAAGGTCAGATGTAGTAATTGCAGGCTATTATACAATGACAAAATTCTCAATAAACTTGTAGGAGCAGGGCCTTGTGGCAGAGCTCCTGCAGTATCAAGGTCAGATATTGTGACCACAGGCTCTGCTCTATAATGGAAGATAGTGACTAAGTGTAAGAGGAGACAAAACTGAGGGGATATTCAGCAATACATTCTACTATGTAAATTCCTCTGTCTTTAACAGGCAGGTGGGGAAGTGCCAGTGCCTCATTTTAGTTCATTACCCTGAATTTTTATCTTAGTTGCTATTGGTACATGATCTGGAATAGTTATTTTATGTGTGTTAATCCTTTCAATTAAATACACATGTTTCTGTGCATATAATTTCTACTCAGTCTAGCCCAGCTGTTGTATCTTGAAGAATAATATGTAAATTATATCAGAGTTCCGAATTCACATCTTCCATATCATATATTTTCATAAATATCTTCAGAAATCTATCATCTTTTGTTATACTTTCTCTTGTAGCCCCCCCCCTGAACATCCTCAGTATTACAAAAATCAAACTCTAGCCCCCACCTATAAGCAATATTCCCTGCTGAAATCCGATTATTTCTCCTAAAATTTTCGTAAGCTGCATAATAATTTTTGGTGGAATACAAATACATGCCAGCACAATCCTTTTCCATTGCCAGTAGCCCCTTACTTCCACAAGTATACAATTATTGTCCTTTTTCTCTCGTCTATAACTACTGGAGTCCCTCCAGCAGTCAGTATTATTACTCCATTTTACCTTTGTTCCAGATATTCTGTTAAATAGCCTTTCTGAAATCCTTTCTTATTCATATGCTCACTTCTTTCCAAATGTGTCTCCTGCAGCACTTGAATTTATATTCTGCATTTCTTAAGATAATTCAATACTCTTTCATTTTTCTCTATACTTGTAAGGCCATTTATATTCCAAGATAAGATGGATAAAGTAGGCAATATGATAAAAAGGTTTTGATCTCACCTATTATACATGACAGTTTTTAATGTGTACTTCCAACTTTTGTCTTACATCTACCCACTAATATTTGGCAGGCTGATCTTTTATACAGTTGTTTCTTCTCATCTCCGTTGGAACCTATATCATACTTTTGAAGACTTTTTGCTTTAATGAAAACCCTCAAACAAGTAACTAAATACATTTTCAGGACACCCTATCCACTGAAGAAGTATTTTTTTGGTCTTGGAGGACACTGAGTGGGAAGTGATTCTAGTATGTATAAAAGGTGAAAACAGTTTCAGAAGAGACAATTTCAGCAAACCTGGTAGCCAATATGTTGGTAATGTCATTTGATTTTGAATAGAAGGTGCCATTATTGGCAAGTTCTGAGCAGTGATGTGAATTATTCCTTTGTTTTCTAACATAGTTAAAAAAGGACTTTTTGTTATCCTTAGCCTCAGAAGCAGGCTTATATTCATGAGAGGCTTAACTATTTTTAATAGCTGCCTTTAGTTTCTTGGTGAGATATTTTATATGCACGTTGTGATGAGAGGTTTTGACCTCACAAGGTAATCTAAGCAGTTTCTTTCTTCTGTTATAAAGTTTATTTATATTTATTGACTATCAGAGGGGTTGTTATGACATTTTCCACTGTATTATCTAAATAAGCATAAAGATATTTGCATAGGTGTCTGCATAACTCAGTTTCATTCTGGTGTTAACATGGGAAACTTTTATGGTTTTATTGTACAGTTGCAAAAGGTTAGCTTGTTGAAGTCTGTAAAGAGGGTGATGCTGATAACCATGAGAGAGGATGTCCTGAGAATAAAGGTAACCAGTTGCTGACTAGACCTAACAAATGAAGGACCAACCATAGGAAAGAAGCAGGTTGGAGCTGAGTTCATGTGAACTAGGTCCTGGTTGCTTCTCTCATTGGTGGGTTGCAGACAATTTGATCTAAGGAATTCTCTAGCACTCAGTCTAAGAAACACTGTACATACCCAACATTAGAAATGTAAGTCCTTCAGTCTATGAAGGGCTAGTTGAAGTCACCAAGGATTACAGATACTTTTCTAACAGAGATGCTTGTTAGGATTACTAGGAATTTATCATGGCCATGTGGGGTCATGGAAGGGGACTTGTAATAAGCTATAAGTTGAAGGTCCATTTTAGCTAGAGTAAGCTGGAGTTCTGTCACATATCCAGTCAGGATAAAATAGACGAGTCTTTGTGAGTTCTGTTTAAGTAGCCATATTATGTACAAACACATCAGGATTGAGGCTAAATAACTTTAACTTAGATAAACTTATAAACAAACTAGCTATTACACTCATACATGCTCACTCTCTGGGTCACTCTCAAAGTGGCACTGAAGCTAGCACGTGTTTGCTATTTATATGAATGTGCCGACCTTGAAGTACTTCTTAAAGGTACAACACACACACACTATTCTACACGTTCTATGAGGTCACTTGGAGAGATCATATCCCTGATGAAAAAAGAGACTCCTCCATCACTTCCAGTGGGCTTGATGGCATGATAGATGCACAAAACTGGCACAAAGGGGAAAGGTGTCATTGCATTTGAATGGTGTTTCAGTTACTATACAAACATGGACTTATTCAAGATGCAGACGTGCCTCCAGATCATATGATTTGAAGTCTCCTAGCATTGAGAAGGGCATCCCTGACGTTATTTAATTTATAATCTAATTTGTTGGCTAGGATGGAATGTACATTAGATGAACTCTGCCAACAAAAGGCACAGTGGGGGTACCAAAGGCTTTGGCCAGTATGTAAACCCTTGAATGAGAGGTGTAGACCATTCTTGAGGAAGCAAGTAGGCTTGTCCCAGGGAGGCACATAGTAGACCCCCCCCCAAGAATATCACCAGCTATTTGGCTAATTGCTGAAACCAATTATCCTTTACTTGAATCTAGGCATCCATTTAGGTGAGGGGAAAATACTACTCAAGACCAGAGTCTTCTCCTTGATAGAAGTATGTGTAGCATGTTTCAGCAAGTCTTCTGCTTGTTTTACATAGGTTTTCATGCCAAACTCCAGTATGTACTATTATCATATCATAGTTATACTTAACTACAGTAGAAGGTTTTAACAGCACTTGAAATATTAGCAATCCTGGCTCCCGAGATACAGCTAACTGTAACCCTGTCCTTATTCAGGCTGGTGTGTATGGGATCAGTGTTCCTAACAATGGTGTCACCAATCACTAGGATGTTTCCAGAAAATGTATTCTTGTTAGGCTCAGGGATGTTTTGTGACTTGTTGATGAAGGGGTACATATAGCAGATGTAGTACAGGTGTCATTGATGCCTACTCAGAGACTTAGGTAGTGATTTCTTAACAGCCTCGGGGTATGTCTGTTTTGAACTAGTAGTAGAGTATGTAGCATTTTTATAAGTGGGTTTAAAAAGTAGATGCTCAGTCTCTGCATGAGATTTCAAGAGGGCCTCCTTCAGTTCAGCTATTTGTTTACACTGCTCACAAATGGAATCAGTTTGGTTGAGCAAGAATTCATTTTCAGTGAACATGTGGGAGTTATTACACTGGCTTAAGATGCCAAATTTTAGAAGGTTGGCAATGGAAGGGAAGGTAAACTGCTGTTTCACCATGCTGGACAGTGCTATTATTTATAGGATTTGGAGGAAGAAGGAGGGAGGGAGGGAGTTTACACATTCAAACTGAGCCCATAGAGGATAGCAATATGCAGACCTACACTATTCAGCTACAAGTAAGGCAAACATGCACTTATTATAGCTGATCTCAGTATAAAGCAGGCAGTGAAAAGTAAAGAGCAATAAAAACATCTGTAATTAGACCACTTTGTGCTAGACTGTCCAGGAAAAAGAAGCAATCAGTGTACCCTCACTACACAACCACCACTGTTTCATGATGGTGCTAACACCAGGTCCATAGCAAGCTAGGTGCAAACAATGAAATTAATCAGAAAAGAAGCAGTCAAAAAGAGCAGAAGTTCAGCAGGATTAACTAAACAAATTTAAGTATAGTACAAATAATGCAGAAAAATGTAAAAAATAACTTCCTTGGGTGAATTATGGACTATCAAATGCTCAAAGCAGCTTTTCCAATGTTTATACCAGGAGGAACCAGTGCAACTTCCTGAAGCTTTAGTTAAAAGACAGCAGGACTGCTGAGCTGATCTCAATATATAGCAGACAGTAAAATGTAAAGACCAATGAAAAAGCACCCCCTCAATGATAGACTACCCATAAAAAGCAACAATCAATATACCCTCAATACACAACCACCACTGTATCAAGATGACTGTCACACCAGGCCCAAAGCAAGATGGATGAAAACAATACATATAACATAATTAAAAAGTCTGAACAGCAGAAATTTGACAGGATTAGTTAAGCAACATTAACCCGCGGTGGTGGTGCTGCGGTAGCGTTATTGTCTCACAGTAAGACGCTGTCCGGTTCGATTCTCAGCTAAAGCATCTTCTGCGTGGAGACATGTGTGAATGGGTGTACCTTCGTTGAAGGTTGTGCGTCAGGGCTGGTAACTCGGCACATAAAAATAAACTACCAATCATTAGCGGACCGGAGTTCCGCTGTGGCGACCCCTAACTGGGAAAAGCCGAAAGACTCAACAACAGCTAAGCAACATTAAGTGCATTACAAACAATGCAAAAAAATGCTGTCCTTCTAAAATCCATTTCAGTAATCCCAAACTTACATGCCAAGACAAATAAATTATTAGAAGCTTTTTTCCTAGTTTAAAGGCTGTAAAGTACAAATACTCAACAGTGAAATATAGCACAGTTCTTATACTGGCAAACACTACTTAATGTAGCTGAGCAGCAGACCATAAAGGAACAGTACCTTATCTACCCACTTCAACCACCAAACTCTCTTAATTTATTCTAATTAGTCTCTATCTCTTCCAATGTATTGAACACATAGTTGCCCTGCAGATTCTTATGCAAAAGTGTTAGGAAAATCTTACTGCTAAACAAACTTCCACAGCTGAATTTCACTAAAGTTTCTAAAGCCACAAAAGTAAGACACCTTCAGTTAAAACCAGTGTAAGGCATTACACAAGAAACAAATGAAACTGCTGATTAGAGCTGTAGGCACATTTTCCATCACTTTTACATTAGAGTAGTCTGTACTGTACTGTACTGCTGAAACTTCTGGAGGGCCTCCCCACCAACACCCCACAGACCTTTATACTGTTTTAGTTGTACATAATTTAATACTTTTAATACATTCTACCTTAACAGCAGAAAACTTCCCTGGTGAAAGCAATTCTCCAGAGCCACAAATGTTTGCTCAAACTTTTCCAATCTGAAAAAAAAAATACTGAAGCGGTAACTGGCCTTTAGCTTAGGGAACATATTGTTAGAGCAACAACCTTCTAAGTAGACTTAGTTAACCTCAGGTAAATGCTGCTTCCATAAAATAAAATTAAATGCTGTGACTCACCTCAAGCAGTCTGAGTAACATGAACGTTTCTTTCTATCCCTACCCATTCTACCTTATAGATTGTTTTTGGGGAAAACAATCTGAGGGGTGTCCAAATACATTACATTAAATTATCTGATTACCCTTCCCTTTGCTCTGTTGATCTCTAGCTAGTATAGCTGTTGTGGCTACAATATCACTTTTGCACCTCCTGACACAAGTAAATCCAACACCCTGCCTCTCTGTACAGTAAGATAAACTGCATTTTTGTATACTTTTGTACAATTTCTTAACAGAACATGTTTATTATTACATTCTGTTTCACCCTATCCCGTGATATTGCCCTATAAACATATTTACTTCAAAATTAGGTACAAGCAGATAGTTTATTTTGGTGGGAAGCCATCAATCCTCTTCTGGTGCGACTTGCTCTGCTTGCTTGACTTTGAGCCTCTCCACTACTCTACCACCCAAATTCCACCCATCTACTTACACTGCATTTATACTTAAACAGTCACTACCCCCTTTTACCCACCAACCATTCACAACCCCACTAAATAAAATTCTATTACATCCTTTACCTCCTTCTTCGACATTGATTTCTCCTAACTCCACCTGCTAATTACTTAACCCATCCTTCATCTGCCTATTCTGTTACCCCTCCTTCCAACTATAGTTTTAAACCCCACACTTGTCACATTACCAACATACTCATCACCCCACTCACACTGATTTCATTTCAGCCTCTAATCTAAATAAAATAATAATCCCAGCCCTTAAAATACTCATTTTTATCCGTATACTGCTCACAAAATCTACAACTACTGATATCCCCTTTTTTACCAGATCTTACTGGGATATCAGTCCATAACTTTATCACATGAGATAATCTGATTTATCAAAGTATGTCCTCTCTGTTTATAGTATAGGTTATTTGCATATTCTGATCTTTGAAGCCATTAATAAAATTCATTCTGTTAGTTCTCAGAGTCCATATTATCTGGCATACCTTTTTGTACACTTTTGTGGCACCCCTCTTCAGTATAACAGACATTAACTACCAAGGTAGTTTACTTAATTCTTGCAAAAGTATTACTGCACCAGGGTAGAATAGAGAAGTCTGACTGCTCTTTGGGAATCAGGAAATAGTATATGTATTATTATCCTAATTCCTAGAAAATTCCTGCATGGCAGCAGCAAGTACTAGACTACTTTAGGAATCTGGGGGCATCTATTCAACTTCCCTGTAACTCACCTGTGAGATACCAAATTAAATAGGAAGCTGTTTGAAAGCATTCAAGTAGATCCCTAGTTTTCTTTCTTTTTATCTGTGTATCTATCTATCTATCTATCTATCTATCTATCTAAGCATTCAGGGTGATTCCCATATCTGTATCTATATCTACATTTCTATATATCAATCTACATCAAATATATGTATTCATATATCCGTGTGTGTGTGTGCGTGTGTGTGTGTGTGTGTGTGTGTGTGTGTGTGTGTGTGCGTGTGTGTGTGTGTGTGTGTGTGTGTGTGTGCGTGTGTGTGTGTGTGTGTGTGTGTGTGTGTGTGTGTGTGTGTGTGTGTGTGTGTGTGTGCACGCGTGTGTGCATGCCTGCGGGCACACCTGCTAGTGTTCTCCAAAACTATCACTTTGTGTTGTAGGTAGGTTGTTCATAATATATTATGTGAGTGACAATCAGTAGCAGCATGAAAACATGTGGCTACATGATAGCTAATTAATTAGTGAGAACAGCCATCTATTTAGTTATACTAATGTATGTCACAGTGGTGAAGTCAGACACTACTACTTTTAAGCTGGTGACCCCAGCGACAGCAGATGTGACTCCTAACAGCTCCTTGTAAAAGGACATTGGTTTTTATGTGTTAATATGCACAGTCATTTTTGCATTCAAATTTAAAAAAAATGCATAAAATATTAATCTGTCACTGCCTTGCTGTGCACACATATATTTTCAGAGCTATTCTAATATATCTTTTATATACACATAGTATAATCGTAATTGTTAATCAGTTTAAAAGGTTCTGCCTTTTTACATATGGATGCAGTTTACAGCGTATGGAGACATGCCGGGTGTTGTGGTTTTGAGCAGCATGTATATGGCTTCTGGATGATCATACAGACAGAAGTCAAATCAAAGCAGCTTTGTAGACAACTAGCTAGATACATCTTTCTTCTTTTAACAGACAGTCATTGGTAAGTCTGATGTTTGATGTAAACAAACTGAAAGCTAGCCTGCCTATAACTTTGTTCCATCTTTTTGCTCCTTTTCTGAATTATACTAGAATGTTAGTTTTGTTATTCCAAAATGCTATAGGTACAAGAAAGCAGAGTCATGGAACCCCATTGTGATTAGAAAAGGAGAGCTCTTCCTTATCTGTTTTGTTATACAGGGGTAAGATGTACGTAACAGGCACTGAACCCTGTGCAATTGATAGTGGGATAAAAAATGCCAATCACTGTAAATGAATGATCACTCTGTTTCTCTTAAGAATTATTTGAGGTTCAGTGCATTCTGCATGTTCAGAAGCTCAGCCAATGCTGCCTAATGTGTTTGATGTTGTCCAGGAAAAGATTCAGCAAAATGCCTGATCTCAGGTTGTTAATAGTCTGAAACGTGACAAGATCAGTAATTGTTCCATCCAGTCTATAGTCTGTATATAGCACTGTCAATTTGGAAGACTGATCAAGAAACCTTTTAGATAGTGTGACTATATATAACTACAAATGGCATTGCTAATTATTACCAGTGTATCATATAGCATGGTTATATATCTATAAGGCCTTCTTCACATATGTCCGCAATCTGAAAGGAAGCACCCAGATCTGCTCAGAATTGGTGGTCAAGAACACCACATATACAAATGCTGTAGATATAGCCAACCTGCTGGCAGACAGGTTCAGTGAAAACTTCACCCCTCTGTCCTCCCCATCAATAAATCAGGGCATCCCCAGCACCTGCCTCCCTCCGCTTATCTCTAGGGAGCAAGTCATCACTACCCTCTCAAAGATCAAAAATACATCCTCCATGGAACCCAATAACATCCCAGGCTGCATCCTACATGAACTCAGGCTGGAACTTGCAGCACCATTAGGCACCCTACTCAAACAAAGCCTGTGTACTGGCTTCATCCCAGCAGAGTGCAGGACAGCCATGATCATCCCTTTACACAAAGGTGGAGTGTCCATTGATCTAGGAAATTAGGGAGCTATTAGCCTAACTAGCCTGATCTGAAAGGCCATGGAGTGGATTATCATGAACCTCATTAACAAGGACATTGGCAACCTACAAACACTCAATCCCACACAGTTTGGTTTCATCAAGGGGAGGTCATGCCTGTTAAATTTGGTAGACATCTTTAAGACTGTCACCAAAGCCATAGACAAGGGGAAGACAACAGTGTATACTGCCTACCTTGACCTGGCCAAAGCCTTTGATATTATTCCCCACTAATAGATAAACTCTCAGAACTAGGCATCAATCCAAATGTTACCAGATGGGTAGCAAACTGGTTCACTGATAGAACCCACCTAGTCAAAATAGGGGAAGCCACCTCAAGCAGTAGACCCATAATGAGCAGTGTACCCCAGTGATCGGTCTTGGGGCCTCTGTTGTTTGGGATATAATTTGCTGAGGTGCAGGCCAAAACCAGTGCGCTATGGCTTACCAAGTTTGCAGATGACTGCAAGCTGGGTGCTGTCATCCATTACCCTAGTGATGTGGATATCCTCCAAGATGGTCTCACCCAAACAAATGACTGGTGCCAGAAACATGGCCTCAAACTGAATGCCAAAACATGCATCATCATCCCCTTTGGGGAGAGTGATGTCCCCACAAATTATCACATTTATAATAAGGTCCAAAGCACGCAATCAGTTGTGAAGGACTTGGGCACCCAGGTTGATAGCAAACTGATGTTTGACCACCATATTGCCTCCATTGTACAGAAAGCTTTCTACATGGCCCACATCATTAGTAAGGGTATCTCATCCAGGGACAAGGTGCAGCTGGAAAGACCACAGAGGTTCCACACCAGGCAAATCCTGGGCCTCAAATGTCTACCCTACACAGATAGGCTAAAGGCGCTGTCCCTTTACTCAGTCTCATACAAACTCCTCAGAGATGACCTCTGTCTAGTATACAAAGCAATCTCAGACCCCCCCCCCTTGATGGGACTGCTGCATATTCGCAAGTCAATCTCCATTAGAATTACCCACATGAGTGACCTCAACCTGGCCTGTGACATCAACAGGACTTGGTGGGACAGATTTGTGTCCCAGAGACTCCCTCTTTTGTGGAATAGACTCCCTCTCCACATCAAGCAGAGTACCTCATTAACCCTTTTTAAGCACAACCTGGATAACTGGATGGGGAACAGAAAATACACCCCTGGGATTCCACCTGTGTCCCTGCTGGACAGTGGCATCAGGTGCTGACTTGTTGAAACATGGGCTAAATTTTTGGCTAGGCTTGTAAGGGCCTCAGGGCCAATAGCCTAGTAACTTCCTATGATCCTATATGTATAATCACATGACATCACAACATTGTGGTGGGCTCTACCATTTGTCCAATGCTGCACATAAGTGAAAATATGGTGACTATTAAGGTATCATCTTTCATGCCCTTCACATGCTCCCACCTAAAACTCCCACACTACTAACTCCACACCTAAATCATCATTTCTTTGCCTACTTTAACTTAATTCAGAGATCTTGTTCAGAACACCTTTTCATAAATCTTTTGCATGCATGCCTCTGGCCTACCTTACTCATATTCTCAAACTTTCATTGTTTGTTTTTCTTATCCATTGTACCCATAATATTGTTTTCCTCTGTAATATTGTTAATTTGTCTCTATTTGTATGTATTTGTATGTCTGTTTGGGGCTTTTCCCCTCGAGTCTCCACTGAAAAAGGGTAATTCTTACCCAGCTGGACCAACCCGGTTAACAAATGCAAATAAATAAATAAATATAAATAAATGCTTGTGTAAAATGAAATCAGATCTCCACTGGACATCCCATAATATACTAAGCAAGCTGTTGCACATGGTTCATGTAACATAAATGCTTAACAGACACAATATTTTTGGTAAAAAAAACTGTAGGCATTCTAGTCACTGTATCTCCAAAGGTAAACAAATGCAAAAAACTCTGGCTAATGACTTATAAAGAAAAATCTAAACATCAACTTTCGTAGAGGAGACCTTTCTTAAAATAGTTTTCATAGCCCAAAAACATTTATTGGTCATTTTGTTGACACTATCTTAGAAGCTTCATTTATTGTCAGTATATTTTCCTAGGTCATGCTACTTACTGATCAAAGACTTCAAGTATCTAATATTTGTTGGCACAGGAATAACTCCTATTATTACACCCCAATTCATAACTGAGCATTTTAAATAACAATTTTCTGACCAATGAAGTCCATCTGGAAATTAACTCTTTCTGAATTCTTTTGCTTCTTTCAAGCTAGTTGCAACTGCTCCAATGTGAGAGTCATAAGCAACCTTACAACACCAGAAGTTGTCAATATTTGGGAATATAATCATGAAAGCATAAAATACAACAGGAACCAGCATGGAGCCCTGAAGTATTTACACCTTTATATGCTTCTTGGGAAGAGAAACTCGATTCCTTATTCTAACCATAGTCGTCCTGTAACTTAACCAACATGATATCCACCTTATGATGGAAGTATTCACCTTCAAGTCATTCAATATTGATGCAACGTCATTATGAGGAACATAATCAAAATCCTTCATGAAATCTAAGTATATCACACCTATTGTAATCTATCATCTTTGGAGTTCATTATTTTTTCTAGACATTAGTAAAATCTTGGGTAAAGTCATGCTTTAAAGGCTCTTTCTCCCCCAACTATCACTAAAGAGCAGGTTCTGACTGTACTCTCCAGAGCTAAAAACACTGCTTCATTGGGTCCTGATAATATCCCAGGATGCCGCATAAATAACTTGAAACATGACCTGTCAAATCCACTAGAATCTTTATTCAACTACAACCTCCTGACAGGCTTCATGCCTAGGAAACAGAGGACTGCAGCAGTCATCCCTCTACACAAAGGTTGGCCATCAGTAGATCCAGGGAACTATAGACCCATAAATTTGACTAGTCTTATATGCAAGACCATGGAAATAATTATCATGAACCTGATAAACAAAGACATAGGAAATCTTCAAACACTGGACCCATCTCAGTTTGGTTTTGTCAAGGGCAGGTTATGCCTACTAAACTTGGTGGACTTCTTCGAGAAGATCACTAGAGCCATAGATGAGGGCAAAATAGTACATACTGTCTACCTTGACCTGGCAAAAGAATTTGACACAATACTTCACCTGTGTATTATGGACAAACTCACAAATTCAGGTGTAAATCCCTATGCCTCCTGATGGATATCCAAATGGCTCATTGATATGACACATGGAGTTAAGGTGGGGTTATCCACCACCACCAAGAGACCTGTTACTAGTGATGTCCTACAGGGCTTAGTACTGGTACCTCTCCTGTTTATAATATACTTCTCTGATGTCAAGGTAAATTTAAAGGACCTTTGGCTGACCAACCTTGTTTATGGCGCAAGCTGAGTGCCGTCACTGAATCCCCCAAAGATGTAGACATACTCCATGAGGGTCTGACACAGACAAATAACTGTTTCCAGAACCATGGCCTAAACCTCAATGCAAAAAAAAAAAAGCATAATTATACCCTTTGAGAAGATAACCACATTCAAATTGCAGCATTGATAATACTCCCTTAAAAGTAGAGTCAGTGGTAAGGGACTTGGGAACTCAGGTTGATAGTAACCTGAATTTTGATCACCATTTGTCCTTGGTTGTGAGAAAATCCTGGTATATGGTGCAATTTATAAGTAAGGGCATGGCATCCAGATCTAAGGAGATCATAGTTCCACTATACTCAGCCCTCATTAGACCAATAATCTAGTACAATGCACCTTTTGGCATGTACCTGACCAGGCATTTCCAACAGCTGGAGCGGCTTCAGATGTTCCTTACTAAAAGAACACAGGGTGTAAATAAGACGGTCTAGATCAGACAAATGATTGGTGCCAGAACCATGGCCTAAAACTAAATGTGAAAAAACATGCATTATCATACCCTTTGGGAAGTCAAATACCCTTGCAAATTACAACATCAACAGAACACCCCTAACAGTAGATTCAGAGGTGAGAGATCTAGGTGCACAGATAGAGAGTAACCTAAACTTTGACTGTCATGTGTTCATAGTGGTGAGGAAGTCCTTCTATGTAGCACAACTTATAAGTAAAGGTATAGCATCCAGAAACAAGAAATATAGTCCCACTGTACTCAGCCCTTATTAGACCAGTTATAGAGTACAATATGCTATTTGGCATGTAGGCATTTACAGCAGCTGGAGTGACCTCAGAGGTTCCTCACAAAGAAAATACAGAGTGCAAACAACATGTCCTATGCTGGCAGACAAAAAGTCTTATCCCTTTACTCTGTCTCCTACCAACTGTTAAGGGGCGATCCATGCCTGACCTTCAAGGCACTCACAAATCCCAGCCCTAATGAAGCTGCTACACATCCACAAGTCAAACAGCACAAATCTCACCCAATCTAGTGATCTAAACTTAGTTAGTGACTTAAACAAAATATGCTGAAGAAACAGATACGTGTCTCAGAGATTGCTCCTTCTTTGGAAAAGGCTTCCTATTCATGGGCTTTGGGTCAATGGATGGGGAATCACAAATTCACACCTGGGGTAGCACCTATTTCCCTTATGGACAGGGGCAATCTGTAAGATACTCAAGATATAGGCACAAACCCATGCCATCCTCTTGCCCCTAAGGACCATATATTGTGGACAAATGGGTTATATTTGCTAGACTTGTAAGGGTTCTTAAGCTGTTAGCCTAGTAATCTCCTATGAATGTATGAATCTATGTCCTGTGTGGACTGCCTCAAAGCCCTGTCACTGTACTCAGTCTCCTACCAATTACTGAGAGGCAATCTATGTCTAACCTACAAGGCATTCTCCTATTCTGCCCTGATGGATCTGCTACACATTTACAAAAGAAGCAGCACTAGAAATACCTGATCTAAGGATCTAAACATTGTCTATGAGATAAACAAAATATATTGGAGGGACAGGTATGTGTCTCAGTAATTACCGCTTCTTTGAAACAAACTCACCATTCATGTGAAACAGAGCTCTTCTCTAAGCCTATTAAAATGCAGTTTGAACCAATGGATGGGAAATTGCAAATTCACCCCTGGCTTGTCACCTATGGCCCATATAGACATGGGCAGTTTGTAGATGCCCTAAGGCACAGGCATATACCAAAAGCCGTTCTAATCCATGGGAATTAATAATTGATAAAATTGCAGCATGAATGGCTAGACTTAAAAAGTCTCTAGGGCTGTTAGCTTGGCAATCTCCTATGATCCTATGTGTGACTGGTTCTAAGACACAGGCAATGACTTAGAAGCCATATGCAGAGTGTGATTGGTTCTAAGAAACAGTGTTCAAGTAGCCATCTGCAAGGTGTGAGTGTTTCTAAGACACTGCCAGTGCTGTAGCAGTCAAGTGCAGGATGCAAGTGGTTCTAAGACACAGGCAGTGGTGTAGCAGCCATGTGCAGGGTGTAAGTTGTTCTAAGACACAGACAATGCTGTAGCTGTCAAGTGAAAGGCATGACTGGTTCTAAGACACAGACAGTGCTATAGCAGCCATGTGCAAGGTGTGAGTTGTTCTAAGAAACAGAGAGTGCTGTAGCTGTCATGTGAAAGGCATGACTGGTTCTAAGAGACAGTGCTGTAGCTGTCATGTGAAAGGCATGACTGGTTCTAAGACACAGACAGTGCTGTAAGAGCTGTGTGCAGGGTCTGAGTGGTTCTAAAACACAGATAGTGCCGTAGTTGTCATGTGAAAGGCATGACTGGTTCTAAGATGCAGACAGTGCTGCAACAACTGTGTGCAGGGTCTGAGTGGTTCTAAGAAACATATAGTACTGTAGGAGCCATGTGCAGGGCATGAGTGGTTCTAAGTTGCTAAAATGCTTTAGGAGCCATTGTCATAGGTTCATAGGTCCACAGGAGAATACTAAGCTAACTGCCCTGATGGACAGTTTAAGCCTAGCCAATAAACTGTAGTCAAAAATCAAACCTTGTACCTTGTGTCTATGAGGTGAAGACTTTAACCATTATAGCAAACCCACCCACCCCCATGTGCAGGGCATGAGTGGTTCTAGGGCACAAGCAATGCTGTAGCAGCCCTGTGCAGGAAGTGTTACTAAGACACAGATAGTGCTGTAGCAGCAATGTGCTGGACATGAGTGACTCTAAGACACAGACAGTGCCATAGCAGCCATATGTAGGGTGTGAGTGGTTCTAAGACACAGAGAGTAACACATTTTTTAGCCATGTGCAGGACGTTACTTGTTCTAAGACACAGACAGTGCAGGCTGAGAGTCCTTTTAAGACACAAACAGTTGCACTTGCAGCAGCCATGTGCAGGTCATGAGTGTGTCTCCTACACAGACATTATTAAAGCAGCTATAGGAAGGGTGCGAGTGGTTCTAAGGCACAGACAATGCTGTAACAGCCATGTGTAGGATGTGAGTGGTGCCAAGACACAGACAGTGCTGTTGCAGCCATGTGCAGGGTATGAATGGTTCTGAGACACAAACAATGGTCTAGAAGCTGTGTGCAGAGTCTGATTGTTTCTAAGACACAGACTGCAGTACAAGTAGCACCATATGCATGGTATGGGTGGTTCTAAAACACACAAACATTGCTGTTGCAGCCATGTGCAGGGTGTGAGTGGTTCTAAGACAGAGACAGTGCTGTAACAGCCATGTGCTGGGTGTGAATGGTTCTAAGACACAGACTGCTGTAACAGCCATGTGCAGGGTATGAGGGATTCTAAGACACAGACTGTGCTGTAACAGCTATATGCAGGGTGTGAGGGGTTCTAAGACACAGTGCTGTAACAGCCATGTGCAGGGTGTGAGTGCTTCTAAGACACAGTCAGTGCTGTAACAGCCATTTGCAGGGTGAGTGGTTCTAAGACACAGGCAGTGCTGTAACAGCCATGTGCAGGGTGTGAGTGGATGTTCATCGTGCATACAGCTGCAGTCATCACACTTGGGGTTATCCTGCCATCAGGCGGGTCCTCGGTCGGCCGAATTCCAAAGTCTAGGTCCGGCGTCGGTTGTCGTCGCTTCTTTCCTGACGTCAGTGTGGCAGGGGTATAAAAGAGGCAGCCGACACCATTTTCCCCAGTCTTTCTTGCCACGCGGTGGCCGAAGCAGAAGCAGTTCGCAAGTGCCGGTCGGCCAGCTCCTGAGATTTACGAAAAGTATTTCAGCCGAAGTCTTCTTTAAAGCTAAGTACCCCGTTGGGGAAACTTTTCTTGCCTCAGATTGATGTCAGACAAAGTTAATAATTGCATTTCTTGTGGGAAGCAAATACCGCATAAGGATTTTCACTCTTACTGTATACCTTGCTTAGGGCCAGACCACGACGTCTCGGCCTGCCGTTTTTGTGCTAGGTTTAACAAGCACACTATTAAGTGCCGGGCGGAGTTCGCCCTTCATTATTTTGGCAAAAAATTTAATTATATCATGTCGTCGGATATACCGACGCCAGTTTTAGGCAAAAAATGCAAGGATAAAGACAGACATCCGAGGCCTGCACCGAGTACTGAGATCACTCTAAGGCCGACTACCGGTTCTGCGGTTCTCAGCGAGGCACCTACGCAGCCCCTGACTACCGATGAAACTATTTTAGTGGAGACTTCAGTACCCGAGGTCGCAGGTTCCTCGGTCTCCATTCCCACTGCAGATACCGACGCCACTCTTGGCGGAGAAACGGAAAGTTTAGCGAGGCCTGCCATTTCTGAAGGCATTTTCAGGCCTACCACCTTCTCTATTAAATCGTTCACTAAATCTAAAGCTCCAATGAAAATTAAAAAACAGGGTCCTCAGACCACCTATCAAGGCCCCATGCCAAAAAAACAGATGCTTAAAATGGCTTAGGATTTGATTACACTCATCAGGGGTTCTCAACCCCCCTCAGACAAAAGACCCAGGTTGGAGGAAGACTACCCTTCCTCAGACCAGGCTTCTATTACCTCAGACCTTTCTGAGGACCAGGATTACGCCTATTCCCCATTTGAAGACTCTGATGCTGAGGAGTCTATTCCCTCAGTCTCCCCCCCTGAGGACTACTGTTTTGGGGAAACCCTACATACATTGAGAGAGCACTTCCACTGGGAAGGCCAAGATTACTCAGATTCCAAGAAAAGGCTCAGGGAATTTCTGCTGCTTCCCCAGCATAGGCCCCTGGCTATTCCTCCTGTCTTAGATATTTTGGATGATGTGTACGCAGAAGCCAGTCTTAATCCAGACTCTTTACCACCTGCCCCTGTTAAACCAGACAGATATTACCGGGTTCCTGATTCTCACCAGTTCCTTTATAAAAGCCCTACTGCTGACCCAGAAACTATTTCTCAGGGTCCCAAGGGGATTAAGGCCTCTACTGCTAAAAACCCTTTACCTTCAGAGAGAGATTCCAGAGCATTAGAAAGGTGGGGGAAAAAGGTGTATACATCAGCCACTTTAACCATGAGGGCATTAAACTGTCAATTTCATATGTTAAAGTACCAGCAGTTCTTGCTATCTCAGCTGAAAAGCAAAATGACACAAACAGAACAACCAGATTTGAAAGAGTTGCAGGATTTGTTGCATGGAGCAGAACAAGTGGGGAAACATACCTTACAGTGTGGTTTTGATGCTTTAGAGGCCTCATGTAGAGCTGCTGCCATTATGTCTGTCATACGTAGACACGCTTGGCTCAAAGAGCAAACCTTACCAGATCATGTCAAAGCAAAGTTATTAGATGCACCACTACAAAAAGATGTATTGTTCGGTGTTAAAGCTGAGGAGGTACTAAAGAAAATGAAGGAAAAAGTGAAATCTATGCAAACAGTTAAAGATTTCTTGCAGGTGCAGCCTCCATGCTTCAGCAGAAACTGGCCTTCAAAAAATTGGTCCTTTCCAGCCACGGACAGACCCCAAAGGGGTAGATACAGATGCCCAAGGGGTAGAGGACAACCTCAAGGATCTTACAGAGCTAGGCAGTGGCAAGCACCAGCCCCAAGAGGTGGAGAAGATAGACCACAGTCATTTAGAAAACAGACGCAATGACTTTCCCCTATGCCTGCCAAACAAAGCTATAATGGCAGCACCTTTGGGCGGAAAACTGGCCTTATTTTCAAAAAACTGGCACAATGTTACAAAGGACAAATGGATTCTGGATATTATAGACAGAGGCTACAGGTTCCACTTTCACACCCTTCCAAAAATGAGAGGCATGCCAAACCTGCCACAAAATCAATGGGCAGAGGTACAAAAACAAATTTCCACTCTCATGGATATGAAAGCAATTCAAGAGGTACCTGCAAAAGAACAAGGTCAAGGTTTTTATTCAAGACTATTTCTGGTACCAAGGAAGGACAAAGATTGGAGACCCATCTTAGACCTATCTATTCTAAACACATATCTAGAGGTACCAAAATTCAAGATGCTCACATTACAGCAGCTTCTTCCCATGCTGGGCAAGGAGTCTTGGCTGGTAACGTTGGACCTCAAGGAGGCATACCTGCATGTCCCTATCAGACAAGATTGCAGAAGATACCTCAGATTTCTTGCAGGTTCAACCCATTATCAATTCTCTGCATTGCCCTTTGGCTTATCTACTACGCCCAGAGTGTTCACGAAATGCCTGGCATCAGTAATTGCTTTCTGCAGACAATGAGGAATACAAATCTACCCATATCTGGACGTCTGCCTGATCTAAGCAGACAGCAAGGACATTCTATTGCAGCATTTGGCGTTTGTAATAAAACTGTTAAACTGCCTGGGGTACACAGTGAACAAAAAGAAATCAAAACTAATACCCTCTCAACAGATAATTTTCCTGGGTGCCATCTTAAATACAACGGCCCAGATGGCTTACCTCACACCAGACAAACAAGGGCAACTATCTCAATATTTCAACAAAATGGCAACTTTAACCAGGCTAACTGCAAGGAAAATCCTGCAGGCTGTGGGGTTCATGGCATCTTGCATCCTACTAATACCATTTGCAAAGCTGCATATGAGGAAACTACAATGGTACCTAAAAAACTTATGGTCTCAACACAGCCACAGCTTGGAAACAATTTTACCACTCATTCCATGCCTTCAAAAGGAATTTTTGTGGTGGGCTCAAGCATGCCAAAGAAACACGGGTCTCCCTTTCTGTATACCACAAGCTATGACCCTGTGGAACACAGCATTGGAATTACAAGTTCAACTAGAGGCACAATTCCTGCCAGGGAAGGAAAACACACTGGCAGACAACTTAAGCAGAAATATGACAGACCCACACGAATGGAAGTTGCATCCTCAAATCTTCTCAAAGATAACTCAAGCATGGGGACAGCCAGACATAGATCTATTTGCTACCCACAGAAATTACCAGTTGGAAAAATTCTGCTCAAGGACCTATCATCCACAGGCCTGGAAAGTGGATGCACTCTCTTTCAATTGGACAGCATTGACAGTCTATGCCTTCCCGCCTCTACCTCTACTGACCAAAGTCCTATTAAAAACCAGAGCAGAGAGGCCACAAATGATTCTCATTGCTCCAGACTGGCCACGACAGCACTGGTATCCTCTCCTAAAGAGCCTGTCACACACACCACCATGGATCCTACCTCAAGTTCCTCTTCTGTTGTCCCAGCACAACTACAAGACCCTTCACAGCCAGCTCAGAACTCTAAATCTAGCTGCATGGAAAATACCTTAATTTGCCAACAGACTCTCCTCTCCAAGGAGGTACAGGATGTCATCTTGGAGGCCAGGAGACCCTCTACTAGAAAAACCTACTCCGCCAAATGGAAACGATTTTGTTCCTGGAATCAAGCAAAGGGCCAGAATCCTTGGGTAATAAATATACCTCAGATTTTACAGTACCTAGCTGAGATGTTAAACAGTGGCCTTTCCTTCTCTTCCATCAAGATCCACGCTTCAGCCATTTCAGCACAATACAATATGGATCCTCCTTTATTCTCACATCCTCTATTAAGGCAGTTCCTCAGAGGGGCAAAAAATATAAAACCCCCACGGAAACCACCAGCTCCAGCTTGGGACCTCAACTTCATATTGGAGAAGCTGACACTGCCTCCTTTTGAGCCGGTTTCTTCAGCAGAGCTACAATACTTGTCATGGAAAACAGCCTTGCTTCTGGCTATTACCTCAGCATGCAGGGTTTCAGAGCTACAGGCCCTCATGGCTGTGCAACCATTCATCATTTTCCATCAGGACAGGGTTTCCTTACGAACCAACCCTACCTTCATGCCAAAGGTAGTATCCAGTGTGGCTTTGAATCAGACTATTCATTTACCTACCTTTTATCCAAATCCACAGAACAAAGGGGAGAGGCTACTACACTCCTTGGACATTCACAGGCAACTTTGTTATTACTTGGACAGAACAAAGTCATTCAGGAAATCTGAGCAGCTCTTTGTGTCCTATGCTACAGGTGCTCAAGGAAAGGCTATTTCCAAACAGACTATTTCAAAATGGATAGCCCACTGCATACGCTTTTGTTATTCATTTCATGGAAAATCAGTGCCTGTATACATCAGATCCCACTCCACCAGGACTACAGCTACCTCAGCAGCTTTCCTCAGGGGGGGTCCCTACCAAGGACATTTTGGAAGCAGCTACTTGGAGTTCAGTGCACACTTTCACCAAGCACTACCACCTTCCACTATACTCAAAATCTAGAGCAGGCTTTGCCACAGCAGTCCTGCAGGGCATTCTAGCCCCTCCTAATTCCGCTTAGTACCAGCCACCCTTACTTAGCTTTGGGATTCTACCCAAGTGTGATGACTGCAGCTGTATGCACGATGAACATAGTACAGTTTTGTACCTACCATAAATGTAGATGTTCGAGTGCGCATACAGCTGCAGTCCAGGTTACCCTCCCTCCATCCCCTCTTAGGACAGGGCTTATGACAAACACCTTTAACATACAACCTATTTGGGGTATTCCTTTATGGTGTATTTGCTTGCAACTACTGTTTTGATTTATCTACTTATGTATGTTTGCATAACATCATGTATTGCCTTCCTTTATGGGGGCACCTGACATCTGGGGCAAGAAAAACTGAAGAAAATGGCGCCAGCTGCCTCTTTTATACCCCTGCCACACTGACGTCAGGGAAGAAGCGACAGCAACCGACGCCGGACCTAGACTTTGGAATTCGGCCGACCGAGGACCCATCTGACGGCAGGATAACCCCAAGTGTGATGACTGCAGCTGTATGCGCACTCGAACATCTACATTTATGGTAGGTACAAAACTGTACTTTCTAAGGCATAGACAGTGCTGTAACAGTCATGTGCAGGGTGTGAGTGGTTTTTAGACAGACAGTGCTGTAACAGCCATGTGCAGGGTGTGAGTGGTTCTAAGGCATAGACAGTGCTGTAACAGCCATATGCAGGGTGTGAGTGGTTTTAAGACACAGACAGTGCTGTAACAGCCATGTGCAGGGTGTGAGTGGTTCTAAGGCATAGACAGTGTTGCTGCTCAATAGCTTAAATAGCATAGATGCCATAATGACATGTGAATGAGGAATTCCAGACAAATAAGCCGAATGGATTAAACAAACAAAAGCATATCCATTTTTAACATTGAGATTTCTAGTGTACATAGTTAGAGGCATGCTAGAAAATGCAGGACTACCAAAGGAGACATTGAGGATGTTCTGGCCACTCAGGGACAGTTAAGGAGTATGTGGAGTATGTGGAGTGTGTGTGTGTGTGTGTGTGTGTGTGTGTGTGTGTGTGTGTGTGTGTGTGTGTGTGTGTGTGTGTGTGTGTGTGTGTGTGTGTATGTGTGTGTGAGGCAGGTGCCTGTGCGAACTGCAGGAAAGCACTGAGTAGCACTAGCGTTAGTTATCTGCAATTCAGAGTCATGCATATTAGCTGATAATGAGATCTTTCTGCTCATTATAGAAAGAGAGCCTTT
Source organism: Protopterus annectens (assembly GCF_019279795.1). Taxonomy (NCBI): domain Eukaryota; kingdom Metazoa; phylum Chordata; order Ceratodontiformes; family Protopteridae; genus Protopterus; species Protopterus annectens. Next base: position 176,592,730 of record NC_056731.1, on the reverse strand, counting down.
GTGCCTCAACATTTATAACAAGAGCAGGGGTTCATTTGAATCCCTAGGATTGTTTCCCCCTCAGATTTGCATTTCCAGGTTCTTTGCTTTAATTTGCATTTACTTATTTGTCCCCTTTAATACAATTCTGCCACTGCTAGCTCCTGTACTGATAGATATGGGATATCTTAATTTACATATATCCATCAATACGGCTACACATATGTATCTTCATGTACACATGGCATAAATAACATGTCTCATGCACTAACCATGTTCTGTTCCACATAAGAGGCATTGTATGATGTTATTTCTACCAGTCACACTTCACTTTCGTACTTCCTTACTTCTTGCTTGATTCACAACTGAGATAATGTACTACCATTTAACATCCATTACACCAAATCTTACATTTTGGGTTTTACGTGTTTGTGAGAACATTCAGCATAACTAGTGTCTGATATGCAATTATTAGTGAAAATACCAAGTAGTATTCATCCTGTCCTAAATGTAACCTACAGTTGGCTAGTGTGTCTGTTAATGAAATTAGATGTGCTTCCTTGGTACAGATGGGCAAGTCAAACAGTCTTCAGTGAGAGTCAAGCTGCACACGATATAGGGGTACACTGTTTTTAAGTAATTTAGTTGTTTATGAAAAAATATCCGGTGCTCCTCTCCTACCTATTTTAATTCTGACTGTACAGTTTTGTCTAGATAGTGGTGACACTGTTTACGAATACCTCCTGTTGAATTTTGTAATTCTGTTTTCTGTTCACACAAGCAGAATTAGGTGTAATTTCTGTCCTTTCTTCTGAAACTCAGAAAGTTCATACAGTTGCTTAAGGGTGACTTCATGCATGCCTTGATTCTTTTCTTATAACCTTTATCTTACCTATAGTAGTTGAAGAACTAACATATTACCCTGTATGTATGCTGTGCAAGAAGTAAAAGTGCCCTTAAATGTTATATTTTACATTTATTCAAAAGAGCTAATTATCCAAATATATATCTTGGTTTCAGATTATCAGAAAAAAAAATATTTGTAGTACATCCACCCAGTATTTATGCTTGTACTCGCAAAAAACTATCTGCATGATACCACTGGAGATGAGTGGCCCATATATTATGTAAAGTGTACTTTTTGTCATTGATATGTCTTGACGCCATACTACCTGTGTCTTTTATCAGTGATATATCCACATATCATTTATGTGTATCTACTGTCAGTATATATTGCATCATATATGCTGCCCTCTGCTCATTCTTGCTTACCTTCAATAAGATGGTACAGCAGGATTTTATTGGGCATCCATGTGCTGTCTTCAGCATTCTAGCTGTTTAATTTTGATCATTTTGATATTTACTTCTTCTAAAGCTTGTTTCTCAAATGCTCACTGCATGTATGTTCTTTAATATTATTTGGTTATTTTTTATGTGACTTTTTAGGATTAAACATTAACCTTCTTATTGATGTCTATTGTTCTAAAGTTAATCTAGTTAGTATTGTTTTAAGTTTAAAATGTTATCTTGCTCAATACTGTTTCATGATCAAGTTTTGTTTTACCTCTGTAGTTTGGGAGTGTGCTGTATTCTGTCTTACTGTATTTATTCGGTCTCGTTTTTGTCATTCTTACATTGTCTGTAGCAAGACCAGACCCACTTAATGTTTGTGCATAAAACACTTTATAAACCCAAATGTCTAGTGTATAGGGGATTAAGTGGGAAGCTTACTAGGGAATATGTGGGAGAGCATTAGATGGGGGTGTAAGAGAAAGATATATTTTATTTTTGTGGGGATACAGACCCCTTTTTATATGAAAAAGATTAGAGATGAAGTGTAAGGTATGCAAGGGGAAAACTGAGTATACGAAGAGGGTGTAGAACAGTTTGTGGGAGGAAACAGTTGCATATGAGCAATTCAGACAAAGAGGAGTGGTTATGCATACATGAGGATGGGGTGACAAAGGAAGGGCTTATACACAGAGGGTGAACAAATGATGATTAGAAGAGTTGGGTCACACAAAAGGTAGGGTACATGATAAGAAGGAATGTCAGGCCAGGCAGGTAACAAGATAGGGATGCCTACCTAAGCTAAAGGACAATTCATGTGGAATGGTCATCATGTGATCTTTTAATGTAGCCAGTGAGAAGTGCCAAGTCCACCATCTGGTAACCCACTGAGAGAGGCCTTCCAGTCAGGTGAATCTGCTATTTGCAGCAGGAGGAAGTCAATGCGGCCAAGCTGTTGGCTGACCTCATACTCCACGACATCTTCAACCAGATGCTGCAGCTGTGGCTGATATGCAGTTGGGTGGACATGAGCCATCCCTCCCTGGTGAGGCAACCACATCCTCAGCATCTGACCCACCATGTAAGACATTAACAGGAGTCAGTAGTAAATGCTTCTTGGGCTTCCTCCTCTTCTTCCCAACTAGGTTGGCCTGCATAGAAGAAACACAATGTGAAAGCTGCCATAAATATTATATATTTTAATACAAACTTTCTTCAAATCCTAGACTCCCCACTAGAATAAAAACCAAAACTGCCCCTTGGCTCACAAAACAAACTAGGCAAAAGATACTCCTTAGAAATAAAATCTGGGCCAAATGGAGATCTACCAAATACACAACAACCCACCTCCAATTTAAACAACTAAGAAATACCACCAAAAGGATATTCTTAGAGACAAAAAAGATTTCTTTCTACACCTTCAACAAACCAATCAACAAACTCCACAAAAATTCTGGTCTGGGATAAACAAACTTCTTCAGCCAGGTCACACTACATGCCTTTAATAACTATTTCACAGATGCCATTCAAACCCTAGCCAATTCTTTACCACCTCCAACCTAATAACTGCAATACTTCTTTACCCACCTTTCAAATACAACCTGTATCTACTTCTCTCATCTGTAAGCTTCTTCAAAAATTGAAACCTTGTACCCCTTCTGCTGACCATCTCCCATCTGAATACCTACCCCATCTCAATCCTTATTAATAGAACTATCTCTGAGGGCAAAATCCCTGCTTTATGGAAAATATCCCATATCATCCCTCTACATAAGGAGGACCATCTACTCTCTCTCTAACTTTAAGCCTATTGCTCTACTCTCCCCATTAGCTAAGATAATGGAAAAATGTATTCACAAACAACTGCTTAACCACTTACTACAAAATAACCTACACTATATATTGTAACAATAACTCTTTTTCCCCTGCTCTATTCATTGACCTGTCAAAAGCCTTTGACATGGTTAACCATAACCTACTATTAAACAAACTAAAGGCTCACTCCTCGATGCTCAAGCCATACAATGGTTTAGGTCTTATCTGGAAAATAGACAGCAAGCAGTACTTTGGCATAACAATCTGTCTTCACTACTTCCAGTAAATATTATTTATTAATAATTTACACATGAACTTACCTCAAGCCACCTGCATTCAATATGCTGATGACTCCACTTTAATCTGCACAGCCAAGAATATATCAAACTGTTTTTCAGAACATGGAAAACTGGTTTCTGCCTCTTCCTTAATCCCAAAACAAAACTACTGCTTTTACTCCTACTCATAAATCACCCATTCCTTTCTTCTCTTTAACCTCTAACAATGGTACCAACATCAACCCAGAGACTACAAGATAATCATCTCAACTATGATGAACACATAAACTCCACTATAAAGTCTGTTAACAGAAAACTTGGCACCTTCTATAGAATAAAACCCTTCCTTACCCCTCCAGCAAGGAAAGCAATTGCCCAAACCCACCTTATTTCTACCCTCTTCTATGCCTCTGTTATATATACCAACCTATCCAATAATAACCTTTCCAAACTCTCCACCTGTTATAACAGTATAGCTAGATTCATCACATGTTCCCCCTTTAAAACTCACCACTGCCTTAACCTCAAACAACTTGGATGGCTAGAACTGAAAAAACAGATACTCTTTCAACAATTACTTATTACACACAAGACCCTGTACCACCCTAACAACACCCCTATCCTCACTCATCTAATTACACCATACACTAATCTAGCTACACTACACTCTGCTAACAAGCTTCTAGTTTCCTCAAATAAAGCCAACAACAAAGCGGGATTAAACACTGCAGGAAAATTCTGGAATCAGCTTCCTGTTGAATTATCTACCCTTGCTTCTACTTAAAAACATCTTAAAGAACATCTGAAAGCTCATTGGCTTTGTCCATGTACTAACCCAGACTGACTTCCCTTCTATTCTTAACCCTATCCCTTACTACTCTTCCTCTTTAATTACACAATGACATATAGATTCTCTTTCCTATAACTATGACTTGCTCATACCATCTAGTGTGATTTGTAGAATTGTTTTTAGTTTAGTTTTTTATAGAATTGTTTATTTAATTTCCACTAATACTGTTTAGTACACAAATGTATTATTATAACTGTTCACTAGACCATTGCTACCTCTGTATTTATTCGTAATGGTTTTATGTATTGTTAACTGTCTCAATATTCATGTTTCCTCTACTGAAAATGGACATATATCCAGCTAGACTAGCCCGGTCAACAAATGTAAAATAAATAAATAAATAAATAAATGTTAGTTGTAAATCAGATAGCTTCCTGCCTTGTTGTTAGCCTTCCAGGCTCCTGTGAGAAGTCCACCTGGTTGAACTGTATCTCTTCACTGGCTGAAAGATAAAACTGTGCATATTAAAACTAGCTGATTGGCTGGTATGCATTTAGACCTCTACTTCCCATTCCTGCATCACACTTATGTCTGTATTGTTCTGCAGGCCATATAATGCCTGTGGCTCTAGACAGCATGAGGCTCCAGTTATACCAGATATCCACCTTTTTGAACAGTCTTTCATGATGACCCAGGAGATGCTCTCTCAAGTCCCTTTTAAGGAGACAAAAAAATCTTCTGTTTCATGCTCCATGGAGGAGACAAAGCCATAGCTAGGGTGTGACAAAAGGGACAGCTGCCCCAAGGGCATGATGTTAGGGGGCACAACTGACACTGTTCAACAGGTGCCCATCAGTCCCTGTAAGTAGTGTTTCTAATCACTTAAACAGCTTCCATCTCAGTCATGGCTGCTTAAAGTATAAAAATACTGCTTCAGCCTTGTGGAACTAATTGTAACTCCCACCCTATAATATGTTGGCTGGATACAGTGTGTGTGTGTGTGTGTGTGTGTGTGTGTGTGTGTGTGTGTGTGTGTAAAAGCAACAATGACGGCTTTGTCTGTCCTTTACACACATTCGTTAACTACTCTATTGCACAACATCCAGCTTTATATGTTTCACTAGCCTTGACAATACCTGACAAAGCACAGTTCTCAAGAACAAGTTACTTATTAAAGATCTAGTGTTGTTCTTCTTTTCCCAGTAAGGGGTCGCCACAATGGAACTCCAGTCCGCTAATGATTGGCAGTAGATTTTTACAGTGCCGAGGTGCCAGCCCGACGCCCAACCTTCAACGAAAGCACACCCATTCACGCATGTTTTCTGAACGCCACTTGACCGCAGGGAGGACATACAGACTCCACACAGAAGGCGCTCCAGCGGAGAATCGAATGGGAGAACCTTTTGCTGTGAGTCAACAATGCTACTGCTGCAATGATGCTACCCATTTGATGGGTTTAATTTCAGTATTCACTGGTTCCATAAAGTCTGCTGGTTTAGTTCTGTAGGAAACGTAAAGAAATCTATAATTTGCAAGGCAACCAAAACCTTTATCTTAGGTAAGACACTTCTACAAACCTGTGAACATATTGGAGCCAAGAATTCAAGACAAACACCTGCTGTCACTGCCAAAAACAGGAGAATGTGCACATAATTTGTTTTAAAACATTTTCAGCATCCAAAACACATTTCAGGTTTGTTTTCCAAGACCTGTACTTGACATAAACAGCATTACTACCTGTCCCTTTTTCCACAGGATAGGGGTGATAAGCGCAGCTGTATCTTGCAGTAAAACATAATAAATGGCATATGTTGCAATAATTCTACTCTTGATATAGCAGAAAACACTGACACTAAGTAAAACACCTTAAAATGATATGAAAAGCAGACCAAACTAAGCTGCTAAACACCAGTGGGTACTTTTGGTAATAAATAAAAGGAAGCCTTTTGAACTGGATGCTAGTATACAATGTCATTAGGAAATGTCTTATGCTGGGCATCTGGAAATGTGGCAACTTGGCAGCAGTTTTGCCTCTTCAAAACAACTAGCTAAAAGTGCAACTGTGTAAAAAGAATGAGTCAGAAGAACATAATCCCGTGGAAACTCTTCCTTGGCTTTGTTATATACAAAATTAAATGTTATGCATAAAGAAATACTAAAAATCTGCTAAGAGTACAGTACAGAAGCCTTTTTTTGGGGGGGGGGGCATAGGATGGGGTTTCCCATGCATTTCAGAGTCCTAGACTGCATTCAACTACACATGTGCAGAAATATATTTAGGTAATTCAGAGGCATTTATGATACAACCGATTATGTGTCTTCATAGTCTGTGAAATGGTATAAAAATTGCAGTGTTTGAAGTGCTTTCACCATTTTATATCAATTCAGCTCACAAGATGTAGCAATTTTTGACTACACATTTTCTAGCAGTAAATATATGGACTTCATTGGTAGGATGTATATTTTATATTCTGACAACGGGCTTCAGACATCAGGGTCATGGTAGAAATGTAGGTATGTTTCTTAGGTATATTTATATCTGCTAATAAAATGCTTTCTTGTGTTTGCCGTGGTTATTTTACTGACTATGTCTACACTTAATATGCTTTGGGGTGGGGGCCTTACCATGCCATTTCAGCAGACCATTTTATAGGCTAACCTTTGTCAGGATGTATTTGTACTGCAGCACACCTTACTGAGCCTGCATATTGTTAATATTTATGAATTTTATGAAAATATTTGGTATGGAGCACGTGAATTCCACAGTAGGAACTTAGAGAGAATGTACATATTATTCCCCAAGATAAAATAACTGAGCTAGACTAGACAGAAATTATTTAATAGGAACATGGGTATTTAACTGAAAGCTTTGACACACATCCAATAGCTATTTCAGATCATGCACCCATAACAACTAAGATAAAATGTAAGGTAATGAAGTAAAAAAGAGACACTAATGCTTCCCCACTTGCCTGTTAAAAATAGACACATTTAAGGAATGGGTAGGGGAAATTATTGCAGAGTTATTAGGGAAGATGTAAATTTCTTCAGACGTTATAGTTAGTGAGTGGAATAAATTGAAAGCAGAGCTTAAAAAGAAGGTAGAAATGAAAGAAAAAGAGATACGGTTAAGAAGTACCAGGAATTATTTAGAGGGGCTGATAAGGGGAATATCACAGAAAAGGAAGAGGTGTAATTGCAGAGTACTAAAGAGAAAATAAGGGACTACCTCAATAATATGCACGCGCTCAGAAAGATTGTGGTTAAGCAACTTTGTTTTGATAACTCCAGAGCACAAAAGCTTTTGGTACAACAATGTAGGCAACAGAACATAGAAAGGGTTGTTGCCAAACGTAGGGAGCCTAAAACAAGAAAAATAATCAGATATTCTATACAGGTATTGGAGATATTTCAGAAATGTTATGAAAATTTGTAGAAAGCAGTAAAATGTGGAAATCAAGAAAGAACACAAATGGAAATACTTATTGAAGGCTTAAGTATGCCAAGGTTAGAATCAGATGAGGCTCAACAATTAACAGTTAAGACAGCAGGAAATGAGATAAAAACAGTGATATATGACTGATCTGCAGGAAAGTCTCCAGGAATAGATGGTATTCTGGTGGAAGTTTGGAGGCTAGGAGGGAAGAAGGTGCTAAAGATTTGAAACATTTTGTTTAAGGCCAAGAAGCACCAACATCCTAGAAGAAAGCTGTGGTTGCTGTAATACCTAAAGACGGCAAAGAGCCATCAGACCCAGCTTTATATAGGCCCATTTCAATTTTAAACTATGATTATAAAGTGTTTATGTCTATAATAGCTAAAAGAATGGCAAAGGTGTTGCCAAAATTAATAGATAAGGATCACTGTGGTGTTGTGGAGGAGAGGCAAAGATTTGACAACTTTAATAGAACAATGATGAGCTAGAAGGAAGCAAGGGATCAGATACAAAAATTAAAGTGGGAAGGTTCTACTCTGACAAGTTGTGCTGAGCAGAAGAACCAGGCAGGGTGTTCTCTTTATCCTTTGTTATTTGCTTTATATTTAGAGCCACTGTCAAAGAAAATAAGGGACACAGAAATTCAAGGATATAATGGGTATAACAATCAAGAAAAGATGGTTTTATCTGCAGATTATATTATTCTGTACCTGAGAAAATGAAAAAAGGACATCTCAGTGTTGTGAAATATCTTGAGATAGTTTCAGGTCTTTTGGGGATGTAAAATTAATGAAGATAAAAGAAAGGCTTTAGCTGTAAACTGTGTACTTACATATGAACTGGTCCAGCAATACCCATATTTAGACTTGATAAAATGAAGCATTTAATTAAGAGTATGGATTAAAAAGGATTTTGTTATGGAGCTAAGGATATGTGGGAAGAAAATGAACAAAAAATAATACAAAAATTGAGAAACTTGAAGTTCTTGCTTATGGATATGGACAGCAAGATACAAGCAATGAAAATGTTTTTAGTCTCTTTAGTTGTATATATAGGTCAGGCATATTTTTATCATCAAGAGGAAAATCTGTGGACAGTAATTAATAAAGAACTGAAGGGATTTATCTGGGAGGGGAAGAAGGCAAGGGGCAAGTGGGAGAAGTTGATTCTTCCAACAGAAGAAGGTGGTTTAGTATTACTTGATTTGAAGGGGCATTTCACAGCTACATAGTTAAAGCTCATATATATATATATATATATATATATATATATATATATATAAAACACAAGCAGAAAGCTATATTTCAAAGTCAAAAGGGACGATGATGAAACAGGGGAATTCAAGAAATAAGGAGTGAGTGGGATTTTGTATGCAGATCCTTAAGGAGAATTACAATAGCCATACAGAATATTATATTCATAAAGTAGCAGAAAGTATTCTAACAACTAAGCAATCATGATAATGAAGAAAGGTGCCCATAGGGATGACTGCAATTAAAGGTACGGATAATGGACAAGAGAGGAATGGAATTTATTGGAGAAAAGAGGCAAAAGAACCACGGTACTGGGAACAAATAACTAGGAGGGAAAGTAATAAAATGGGAAGAGGCCAAGAAGACATTTGGACCGCAGGTTAGAGACTGCCTTTCCTATCAGGGATTGATATCAGAGTAAAGGTGAAGAGAAATATATAGGGGAATTGTAGGTGAAAAACCTAATCTGGTAGAATATTTTTTTGAATCTTGAAGAGAAGCTACTGTTAAGGGTAATTAATGAGGCATATAAAATATTCCATAGGTATAGGAATCAGAGTTGGTTAGAAAAGATTGGATAAGCAATTTACAAGGGAGCAATGGGAGGAGATATGCATGGCTCCTAAGTATGCAACAAAGTCTAGAAGATTTAGGATTTTTGCTTGACAGTTTTTGCGTGGTTATTTTTATACCTCAAGCACACTCCAAATAATTTTTTCCTCTGGTAGATGGCAAATGTTGGAGGTGTAATGGGTTGTTGCTGTTGTCTTTCAGATTTTCCCGGTTAGGGGTCGCCACAGCGGAACTCTGGTCCACTAATGATTGGCAGTATATTTTCACGGTGCCGAGTTGCCAAGCTCGACGCCCAACCTTCAACGAAGGCACGCCCATTCATGCATGTCTTTCGGAATGCCACTCGACCCATGGGGAGGACATGCAGACTCCACACAGAAGGCACTCCCTGCACACTAGCTGAGAATCGAATGGGAGAACCTCTTGCTGTGAGGCAACAACGCTACCGCTGCACCACCGCGGATTACAGGAACGTATGTTTTGGGAGTGTAATGAGTTGGCCGACTTCAACATTTCCCTGCAGAGTACTCTGTCCAAAATACTGGGTGAGCAAATGGATATAACTAAGGATATGATTGTTTTAGCTGGGATGCAATATCTGAATTGCCTAGACATAGTAATGTCTTGCTAAGTTTAATTCTGGTGGCTGCCAAAACAGTAATTACTAGAAAATGGAAATGAAAGTCTAAACCAGCTGTATTTGATGTATTGAACCTGATGCCATCACACCTCACTACTGCTCAGACATGTGCAGCATTCGAAATAAATCATCAGATGTTTAGGAGTGTTGCTGCCTTATAATCCACAATAGAGCTGGCAAGTAGGTTATGTGGCATTCACAAAGATGCTGTCTAGTACCTTTGTGAGCAATGTTTAGACATGGAAGGCAGAAATCACAAAATGACAAGTCTGGTGAGGTCTTTGTGAGTGTGCACTCCCTCAGTTACCACCACGTTGAACAATCTTTTCAAACTGTTTTATATCTATTTTTCTAGCCACTAAAATCTCTCTTTTACTTTGAGTCTATCTAATCACTAATCTTTCAACTTACCAATAGAGTTGCTCATACTCTGTTTCTGTTGGATTATCTTTGCGACTTTTACTTCAAGTCTTTGTCTTTTGCCCATCATTTCTAACCATTTCCTTAGTGCTGTCCTGAATCTGCCTGCTTTTCCTTACTTTCACTATTTTTTAGTCACTATCATTTTTTACAATGTCTTAGCTATTAAAGTAATTTAGTTTTCTATAACCTTTTTTAGTAATTATAGCCTAAATTATTTGCTACCATACTTGTCCATATTCATTAAGTTGTGCACATTCCAGTTGCACCATGCTTAGTTTGTTTTGTATCCCATTTCTTTTAATTATGGAGTTTTTCTCCCTGGGCCTCTATTGAAAATGGGTCTCGCATGGCCCAGTCAGACTTTCCCACTAAACAAAAGCAAATAAATAAATAAACAAAGGACCAAAGAAATAAATATCATTATCAGCTTATGAATGCCATGTCCTAAAGTTGCTGACCAGACATTGTCCCCTTGCCAGAGGGGCCATGCATTTTGCCCAATGTTGCCTTGAAGAGGTTCTCACTGGTGGGTACATCTACTGGCTCCTGATAACTGTTATCATAATTTCCTGTGGCTGTTACTGTGAGATCTGTCACCACTGTACTGCAGCTACATAGACGGAATGATGATTTTCCTTCCTACAGTTATATTATGCAGGACGGCACTTAATGCAGGTGTCCTACTGGCTATTGCTAGGAATATTGCAGAGACCCATTGCATCAGTCAAGGCACTTAAATCATGCCTTCAGCAGTCCAATGACACATTCAATGTTATGTGCCTGCGCATAGCTAGACTTGCATTGAATTTCTGCCATGGTTTCAGGACTGCACATGGGAATCATGAGCCAGAGTTCAAGGGGTAGCCAACATCACCTGAAAAACAATCACAACCATTTTTGGGGGAGGATTGGGCATTCATGCTTTATGCAAATAGATGGCTCTGTGAAAAGTCACACACTGAAAACAAACATATAGGTCAGACATGCCACAGTTCATGTGAGCTAACTGGGTGCCCCCTCCACACACATACAGACATTAAAAATATTCCTTGTGTATTGCAGATTACCTGGTGTTTTAGGGAGGGATAAACTTTCTTATTCACATATCTGTATGGCTGCAGCCATGACGTCTATGGCACCCAGTACCTCAAGAAGGCATGCAATGTCACAGAAGCCATTCTTAGTGCTGGCTCTTTCCTCTGCAGTCCTGGGGAACCATACATGCTATTCTACATGCAGCAGCATGATGTTGAGAAAGTTACTGAATATCCGTGAGGCAGATACCTACAAAATACCCAGTAGTCTTCATTGGGTTGTGAATGGTTCCTGTAGCTAGGATAGTATTAACTATGTATACTTTGGTTTCTGGGAGGATGGGAAAGCCATGCATTCGCATAGATTCTGCACGTTGGCAAAGTAATTCAACAACTGCCCTAATGATGTCAGGCTCCACTTTGTAATGATCAGCTATATAGTCTGTAATGCCTCTGCGCCTGTAGTCTGTGAGGACATGCAGTACAATCAGCATTGGTGACATCTGAGGCAATAAGACACTGCTGAGCACAAACTGTTGTAATGCTGTTCATGGCTATAGCATTCAGCACTGTCATTTTCCATATGCTGTCCCTGTTTTTCTCAGTGAAAAGTATCACAAAGTGAGCATGTTGCTGCACTGAAGCCATCCAATCTCTGTATTTTTTTTAAATTCTCTTCATTTATATGTTATTACTCAGTCACTTGGTTGCATTACATTGTTTGCATTTTTTACGCAGTCATTGTACAACCTAATAATTTATTTATTTTATTTTACATTTATTGACCGGGCTAGTCTAACTGGATATATGTCCATTTTCAGTAGAGGCCCGGGGAGAAAAGCTCCAGGTGTAATACATAGTAAAAAATATAAAAAAGCAGTCTATATAAAAATTAAGACAGTCAAGTCCATAAACAGTTAAAGATGAATTCACAAAAATTAGTATACATCCTTGACATTGTCCTCAACAATACGAGGGGATCTTGCACTAATAAGGTTGGGATTCCACCAGAGTGGCTTGTTTTTTTTTTTTTTTTTGAGCTTGTCCTGTCCTTACTTCAGGTAGGCACCACTGTCTCTATGCAGCTGTATACATGATTGTAATGAGTTTTTGCAAATGACTCTGCATTAGTAGTGCTGTTTCCAGTTTCCTGGATTTGGAGGGGGCTTTACATTTTGCCAAGGTGTCAGTTAAAAGTACAATGTTTGTCTTGGAATAACTTATAAAAGTACCAGGTTTAGCTGGTGTTACAGGCTTTATTTTTATTTCAAAGGAGACAGTTTTATAGACTGAACTGACCAGTGATGACATTACACATGGGGTGCAAGATCCGCTCGTATTGTTGAGGACAATATCAGGGATGTTTGCACCCCTAGTGGGTGTTTGGACTAGCTAATACAGAGTGTTCATGTTGACAAAATCCAAGAATCTGATGAAAGTGCACTTTTTCACTCTCTTACTGTAATCCTACGTAATTTTATATAGACATTTTTATAAAGTAATGCTACAGTCACATGTCTCTGCAACTGTATAGGCTTAAAAACACAATGATTTAATTAGTTAATGTGATAGAAAGGACCTCATTAAGAAGCCCCAGAATGGATTTGCGGCATAACCAGAGAAGCATAACTTTCACTGTGTGTTTCCCTTTTAGTAGATATAAACTAATGCACTGAGAGAAGAACTTTATGGATATTCTACAGTGCAGGAATAATGAAAGCTTTTCAGAATAACACATTCTCAGTACTGTGTTGACAGCTACTGAAGAGGGCTCAAACGATAAAGACAGAGGTTCATGACAAGTAAACAGTGTCCGTCTTCCCATACTCAGGAGCATGGTGAGTGAAAATAGCAGTCTATATGGGAACCAATGCAAACTGATCATTTGGATTTAGACACCAAGCTAACAAACTGCAATACCACACTTCTGTATTACAGCACATGAAATGCGAAAGAGGCAAGGGATTAACTGTAAGAGTACAGTGAATGGTCATAAGGACAAATTAAAAGCATTCATTTTTTTATTTAATGTATCCTTTGTTGACTGAGTTAGCCCCATTAGGCTCATCGCCTCTTTTCAGGGGATACCCAAAGTGGTATTTATACTACTAGGAGAAATTTGGCCAGGGCATCAGGGAACTTCCCCCTACTCCTTTTAAATATCTGACATGGGATCTTTTACATTCCCTTGCAGTACCACTAGCTCAGGCAGATGGGGCCTCAGTTTAATATCTCATCAGAAGGTCAGCACACTCAGGAGTGTAGCCCCCCCTCCCCCCTTATGCTGCATTGCAGTATCAATAATCCATCTACCTTGCATGGGAAAAGAACCTACAGCTCTCTGCACCAAAGCCAAGCGTGTTACCTGTTGTGGCACTGACACTGCTAATTATCATAATTGTAATCACTTGGTTGAACTATACAGACCCTTAGCATCTTTAGGTTCAGAGTTTATAGCGCTACACGATAAACACAAAATGGCAAGAAAATGAGGAATCGCAAATGGTTACCAAGAACGTAATATACTTTAGTAAGTCCATAACAGTGATTAATAAAGTCTGTGTCTTTAACATCCTTAATCATGAACGGACTGAGGAGTATAGCTGCATATTCCTAATAATTGTCAGTGTGCAGAATTCTGTAATGTGTACATCTTGCTAATTTCACATGCAATGTTTCAGTCACTCAAATTAGGACAAGCAGAGCTTGCAGAAAACTGTACAAAGCACCTGGAAAGACAAACATGCTACTAATTACAGACCTAGCAGTAAACAGTTGTTTAAAGTAATCAGTGCCCACCTGAGTACACAGCTGTGGCTTTCTTTTTGTTTGCTACTAATACTTGACTGGGTAAAGCATCTCACCTGGTAAAAGATCAAGTTGTTGACAAGTGTTATACAGATCATGACCCACTAGGGACTGGTGATGCTTAAAGCTGAAGAAAAAATAGTGGCTTATAGGAGTGGGCCTCAGAGCACAAATGAATGTTGTGAATACCAGGCTCTCTTCTGAATATTATTATATGCATGTCGTAGTCTAATGCATTCTCACTCTTTACATAGTCTATATTTGTATCTTAGCATGCATGCATGTTAGGTTTTACATCTTCTGTACTGTATATTTTAGCAAGTATACTATTTTATTATGAATATTACACTTTTTCATCTGGTATACACAGTATTATAACACACAGACTGTTTTTAGCGAAGCATGCTACTTTACAGGCATGTTTATTCTGTATGCTGGAGTTTTTTTTCCTGGAGCTCCCCTTTAAATGGGTGTTGCCCAGCAAGACTGTCTCTGGACAACTGATAGATTAATTTTAAACTCAGGTTGTCTGTGCAGCTGAACCTTGTACTGCCTGCCACTTTTGTACCACACACGACTTATCCCTGCTGGGAACTTACTCATACTTCTGAGGAATGGGTTTTTCATTTGCAGAGTTTATGATTGCTCAAGGCCACTAGATGTAACCCTTTCTTTGCAAGCATTTTGTTTGTATGTGTTTTTTGCTTTTATATTGATCATATGCTTTACATATTTCTGGCAAGTGACTTTCTATATGCCTGACAAAGTTATGGCTTGCAAGACCTTTTGACAAATACGTTCTTCAACATCATTAACACTTTTCCCAAGTTCTTCTCAGTTTTTGTCTGATTAATTATCCTCAAGTTTAATACAAACTATAATATTCATTTCTTGCATGTGCCAACTAAGAGCATTAATGAAATTAGGAACTGTATACAGAGTTACAAATGCATTGATTTTAGCACCAAATTATATTTTCTCTATTTTTACATTTAATGCACTTTATTATTTTATAGTGCTACAATATACTAAACATAATAATGATAATAAAACTGCATCTCATGTTGATGAGATATAATGGTACTTCATCCTGGTACATCAAAGGGATATTCTGATATTTTATATAATAAGGACTTTACACATAAGCAGATACAGCTGTTGATGTGCTTATACTGTTTATTGCTTATTCCACTTTAGTCCCATGGAAGCAATCTCCCCATATAAGAATATTCTTTCCTAGTCCCTCCATAGACCATTTTATTCTATTATTTATCTTTATTGAATGTTTGAATTTCCAAACACTGTACAAATACGAAACATCAATAGCACATAGCTCAGGGACAGATGAAATAAAAAATCCAGGACTGAACACTATCATAAGTGCTATGAAACAGAGATCTTTCTTCAATAATCTTGTAAAGAAAGCCTTAGAATAACAGGTTGAACTCTGGGAAGGGAATTTTATAGGATTAGCATGTGTTAGCAAAAGAATGTCAATTCAAGGTCTCTAAATTCATCTTGGGAAATAGTAGTAATCTTTCTCCCAATATGAAAAGCAGACAGACAGGGCAGAAGTCAACTAGTACCTCAAAACTCGTTCAAGTAGGTGCCCACATAGCGTTCATAGCTTCATAGGTAAGTACTAGTCAATCAGTCTGCAGGCCATTTCAAGCCTAGCCAAAAAATCCTATTCAAAATTTCCATCTAGCTTGAAGTCGGGCAAAACAAGACAGACCTGGACAGAGTTTGGGATTGCCCATCCAGCTTTGCTATTTTTACCTTGAAGGTGGCAAGAATGCTACTGTGCCTGATAGTAGTGGAAGTATGTTACAGACGTGAGGATATATTGGGGTATGAATCTATCAAAACATTATGGTCTCCATATATAGTTTCCTAGGTAAGTACTAGGCTAACTGTCCTTGTGAGCCATTTTAAACCTAGCCAGTTTCCCTTCCATATACCCGAAAAAAATGTTAACCTTTTCTAACTTGTATCTCTTAAAAATAATCCCTAACAAAGCTTAATCTTTGCTGAATTTAAGTGGAGCCACATTTACGTATATTGATGTTACACTTCTGGCTCTCACAGATATAAATTACACAAATTTGATTTCTGTGTCTTAACAGTACTTACACAGTTCTGGTTCACTGCTACTTTTTCCTTCAGAGACACCCCTCAATGTATATCTACCTAAAAGTCTTGGATTATTTTCAGTTAGGTAACAGCCTGACTCTACCTCTCAACTGTCCCTGATTTTCAGGGCCGTCCCTGATTTTTGACTCAAATTTTAGCTCTGTCCCTCTTAATCCCTCCTAAAATTAGTGACTTTTGGAGGAAAAGTGGTGAATTACACTTAATGAATAATGACAATAATTAAGTGTTATAGACTTCTTTTACTTCAGAAAATGTGTATTAATTCATATGCTCTGATTCTGTCAATGGTTCAAGTTAATAACACTAATATTTTAAAAGTGTCCCTGATTGTCCCTGATTTTTTTCTTGACTTGTCCCTGATTCTGTTGAAATTTGTCCCTGATTAGTTGAGAGGTCTGATTATTAACCGATTCCTTCACCATCATCTCAAAGCCAATATTATGTCACATAGTAAATTAACAAATAATAAAACACACACGACTTCCAGAAAGATTTTTTACAGTCATCAAAATACAATACTCCCCTGTGCTCCACAGCCTCAACTTCATCATCAATTATGAAAATGAAAAATACTGTAAATGAATGACCACTTTCTTTCTCCGTAAGAACTGTGCAATTAATACAGCAGACGATGGACTAGGCACCTGAACAACGCTACTGTAGTACTGGAATTTTGACATGGTTTCCTGAAGTTTGAAGACTGTATTTTGTAGAACTATGCAGTAAACCTCTATACATCATTTTCAAAAAAAAAGTAATAGAAAGGCAGGGAATATAGTCTGCCAAAGCCTTCAGTATGAAGATGATTTCAGCAAACGTGTTAGTGAACTCTGGGTCAATGTCTGGGCCAGTAGATGTTTTATTTAAAAAATGTGACTCACAGCTTTATTTTTCACTGAGTAGTGGGTATTTTGGAACTCCTTACATTAATTAGTGGGACTGTGGTGTTGCAGCACAATTGGAGTGAAGGGCTTTGGCCTCAGCATAAACATTGATGTGTATAAATCCAAGAAAATGCTAGACAGGAAACAGCTAGGATAAGTACTCCACCAAGGTACAATAAAGTCATAAAAATCCACAAAGAAATGGTGAAGCAACCAAGGCACAGAATGTCCTAGTTTAAACACAGTCCAAGGATAAATAAAAGGTAGGTAAAATCCAAGGTAAATTTATTCACTCAGGTAAGCGCTTTCATGATACATATATCACTTCTTCAGACCTTCAAACAAACACTTCCTACTCAACTATATTTAAACAGTATTCAAACCAATCAAATCAAACCAATTAATGCTTGAAGTAATTAGCACTTAAAATAAAACCAGTCATTGTACAATATGTACAAAGTCATATTGGAAAACATTTCAAGTATAGATACGTAATAAATATTGTAACATAAAATGCATTAGTTAAAAATGAATTAGTTAAAAATGATTAAAATATATAGTTAATATGTTTATCTGTCTTTCATTAAAATAATTTAATTTCATTTGAACAACCTCCTATTCTTCAAAACTGGTTTCAAGGGTATTCTATCATTAAGGCTGTTTCCTTTATTAGCTTTTAATCTGATAATCCACCTAGTTTCAGAGGTCTCTGTATGGTTCCTTATATCACCACCTCTCTCATTAGGAATAATTCTCTCAATAACTGAGAACATAAAATTATGGTCATTGCCTTCAGAGGACACATGTTTGGCTAACGCATTAGTGGCAACACCATTCCTAATATTTAATGTGTTCCCGGATTCTAAATCTTAGCTGTCTGTCAGTCTTCCCACATAAAATGCAGAACATTTCTGACAGCCAAGTAGACCACATGGTTTGTGTTACAGTTGGCTGCTACACTAAAATCATATATGTTCTCAGTTATTGAGAGAATTATTCCTAATGAGAGAGGTGGTGATATAAGGAATCATACAGAGACCTCTGAAACTAGGTGGATTATCAGATTAAGAGCTAATAAAGGAAAGGGCCTTAATGATAGAATACCCTTGAAACCAGTTTTGAAGAATAGGAGGTTGTTCAAATGAAATTAAATTATTTTAATGAAAGACAAACATATTAAATATATATTTTAATCATTTTTAACTAATTCATTTTTAACTAATGCATTTTATGTTACAACATTTATTACGTATCTATACTTGAAATGTTTTCCAGTATGACTTTGTACATATTGTAGAATGACTGGTTTTACTTTAAGTGCTAATTACTTCAAGCATTAATTGGTTTGATTTGATTGGTTTGAATACTGTTTAAATATAGTTGAGTAGGAAGTGTTTGTTTGAAGGTCTGAAGAAGTGATATATGTATCATGAAAGCGCTTACCTGAGTGAATAAATTTAGCTTGGATTTTACCTACCTTTTATTTATCCTTGGACTGTGTTTAAACTAGGACATTCTGTGCCTTGGTTGCTTCACCATTTCTTTGTGGATTTTTATTGGTGTGTATAACTTTAGCTCAACCTTTGTCTGATCTATTTGTTCTGCTCTGTTTACTGAATGGCATTACATGGAAGTGGCATTTGGAAGCTTGTAATGTACATAAGCAAAGTTTTCATCGGCTCAGCTTTGAACAAACTCATTAATCACACTAATGGGCTGAGGAACGTCATAAACTGGGCTGATAATCTCTGCAGTGTCATTTTGTTAGCATGAAATACTGTTACTTGCATGTAGGGGTTGTAGTTGATACTGATGCAAAACTTACAGATTTAATCAATATTTTAACTAAAAAGATAATTGCATAACATAGCTTTGTGAAGCCCTGAAAACAAAACAGTATGCAAGACATAATAGCATGATAGTTAACAAACTCAGCAAGTTCAGAAAAAAACACTTCCTAAAAATTAAATATAGATCAATTAATTAAGAAAATATTCAAGTGATAGTTGCTGCATTCATTGAGTACAGGTAGCTCTGTCAGAGTAATATATAAATACCTATATAGAATTACAAGTTCTATATAGGTAGTTATATAACATACGTGCCTACACTAACACACATAAGAATGTGTGTGCGTGTGTGTGTGTGTGTGTGTGTGTGTGTATATGTATATATATATATATATATATATATATATATATATCTATATAGATCAGTAGTGCACAACGTCCGGCCCTTGACACAATACCATCTGGCCCCAGAGAGTAACCAAAATTTTTTTTAAAAAGTGAAAAAATGCTATGCCTTACTCCAGTCACGCAAACTTTCCAGCATGTGCTTACTTACCTAATTGACTGCAGTTGCACACACCTCTAATTTTAGCTGCAGGAAGTAACTATTCTTTGTTGCTTATAACTTGTAGCCTGTAAATAGTATTAACTTTCTGCAAGAGTTTGTAATAAGTCATGGCTGCAAGCCAGAATAAAGTTAAATGCAAAGTTGATGCAGAAAACAGGCAATTTCATGAATGCTGTCTTAAGTAAAAATGCCAGTCACCTGTAGCTATTGTTAACTCGTAACGACTTACTATGTTTTGAGGTGGCCCGCAGATGCATTAAAAATTCATGTAGTGGCCCCCCCCCACAAAAAGTTGTGCACCATTGATATAGATACATAGATGTAGTTCATAGGACTGACTTTTCAGGACATTGAACATCATATGATCAAGACCATATGATCAGCATTCTAAAACATCGAAAACACAAAGAAACAATAAACACTGTGTTTTTTGCAATGAGTAAGCCCCCCCCCCCCCGTAACCTCCATACCACCTACTAATTATATATAGCAATTCTGAGACTACAGTGAGGAAAACAACACATTCTTCTGTCCCCACTGTACCACAATCTCCTTACAAACAGTATTTCTGCACTGCCCATGTTCATTTCAGACTATCGATCATATTGTCTTGATCATATGATGTTTGATGATCTGAAACATCGATCAAACGAAGTAGGGCCTACACTGAATCATTCCATGGACTATTAAATATAGCAAACACAAAAAAAAATAGAAAATAACACTTGAAACCACATCAAAACCAGGAAAAAAAGGAAATGTGTTTTTGTAGGGGGAGCCACCTCCAGCATCCCCCACGTGGGGCTGTACTCCCACAATCCCCACTATTTAAAATATACTAAAAATGAGATCACACAACAGTGGAGAATAAGGCAAGCATCCTTACCCTACTATTGGTAAGCTCACACAGCACCCACACAAAGCCACAGACTGCAAGCAGTGTAAGTGGATCAGACAGATTCCCTTACACTGATAAAATTAAATGGGATACTGATGGTCACTTAGTCTGTAATCATTGATGTAATACATTTCATTGTAATGCAGACAAACAGGGATGTGACCGTCTGCATCTCGACCCAACAAATGATACCATATATATGACTGTATGTTGAGCAGGTTGCTTGAGGCATAGGTCACTGTTTATTAACATGGTTTGCATAACATGGGTTTTGCTCTGAAAAAAAAAAAAAAAACAGAACCCTACACAGTTCACAAAACTATATGCAATGCAAGCCAAGCCTGGACATGTTTAAGTGCATCTTACAGTGCCAAAGAAAGGATTACATTTGCCAGTGAATGATCACAGCAGAAATTTCTGTTGTATGGGATTCACAGAAGCACGAACTATCTACACATATACTAAGATGTAGCCATGATACAACACAGTGACAACCCAGTGTTGACTTAGGTGAATAGAAGAAAGTCTGAGGCATACAGCCATACCCATACAGGTTAAATTGTTGTGCTGGCACCATAGTATCTTAGACTGTTTCCTAAGAATGCACGTAAAAAAAAGCCTAATTTCCAGCAGTGCACAACTCAGCTAACACATCTAAACTTCCACATAGGTAGGTACTAAGTTATTGGCCCTGGGGCCTATACAAGTCCAGCCAAAAAGGTATCCTGGCTTTTGCCACCCAAGAAAATTATTTTCATGTGTCACTGTTGAGCAGAGTCACAGAGGTGATCCCCGGGGTGAATTTCCTATTTCCCATCCAATCATCAAGATTTTTCTTGAAGAGTGCTAATGAGGAGCTTTGTTTGATATATATATATATATATATATATATGTATATATATATATACATATATATATATATATATATATATATATATATATATATATATATATATATATGTGTGTGTATATATATATATATATCTATATATATATATATATATGTATGTATATATATATATATATATATATATATAGGTAGTTTTTTCCAGAGTATGGGAAGTCTCTGGGACAGGAATCTATCCCTCCGGCATGTTCTGTTTATTGTGGTGACAAAGTTTAGGTCCCTAGAGTGTGTAGCTCGGAGGGATTGGGATTTCTTTAAGTGGAGCATGTCCAACAGCTCTGGGTTTGACATAGCTTTGTATGTTAGGCAGAGATCACCTTTAAGTAGGCGATATGCGATGGAGTAAAGCTGGAGTTTTTTGAGACGGTCTGCTTAGGGCATCTGTTTGAGGCCGGTAATCCTCTTTGTGAGGTATTTCTGCGGCCTTTCCAGTTGTTGTAGATGTCTTGTGAGGTACATACCAAAAGGGGTGTTGTACTCTATAATGAGTCTAATGAGTGATGAGTAGAGGGGAACAATGACCTCTTTTTTTCTGGATGAGAAATCTTTTGTGATGAGGTGTGCCACATAGAAGGATTTCCTGACTACTGTGGTGATGTGATTACCAAAGGAGAGACTACTGTCCACCTGTGTCCCAAGGTCTCTTATCACACTTTTGGTGTTAAGTATACTACCACCTATGTTGTAGTTCATGGGTACAGAGGTTTTTCCAAAGGGGATGACAATGCAATTTTTGGCATTGAGCTTGAGGCCATGGCTTTGACACCAGGCATCTGTCTCAATGAAGCCCTTTTGTAGGATGTCCACATCATTAGGAGTTTCGATTATGGCTCCTAGTTTGCAGTCATCTGCGAACTTCATTAGCCAAAGACCTTCTGTGTTAGCCTGTACTTCAGAGAAGTAGATACCAAACAGGAGAGGACCCAGGA